>NW_016107357.1:12967306-12972167 GCF_001604975.1 Cebus imitator
TTTCTTTCTTTCCTTCTTCTTTCTTTCTTTCTTCTTTCTCTCTCTCTCTTTCTTTCTCTCTTTCTTTCTTTCTTTCTTTCTTTCTTTCCTCTTTCTTTCTTTCTTTCTTTTTTCTTTCTTTCAGACAGAAAGTTGCCCAAGCTTATCTCAAATACCTGGCCTCAGGTGATCTTTGCTTCTCAACCTCTCAAAGGGCTGGGATTAAAGGAATGAGCCACTGTATTTGGTTTTTTGTCTTCTCTTATGACATGGTCAGCCAGCTGTGGTCACAAGAGGAGACACTGGAGAGGCTCAGAAAAACAAAGTTCATGATACTCAGTTTCTGGAGACAGGAAGTACACCATGCCAGGCAGAGCCACATGGGGAAGCCTCTAGGGTGGTCAGGAGGCAGAAGGCAAGAGAGAGGCGGAGGTTTAGGGCAGAGCCTTCACTGGCGTTTTTGGGGAGAGACAAGGCAAGGTGAGTGAACAATTTAGGACTGGCTGCTTTGCATAATTTCAGAGGGCCCTAAGCTATAGGGGTGGCACACTAGGGACTTGCCTGGCACCTGGCCCTGGGATAATTAGGGCTGAGGAATATTGCTGTCTGTGGAACAAGGGCGGCATAGAGGAGGTATGGCTGTGTGTTTGTTAGTTTGTGAATCAGAGGCATGCTTGGGGCTCAGTTGGGCTCTGACAATTAGTTGGCTCAGGGAGAGGATGTGTGTCCCCTCCTTAAAAGTTTTTTCAAGATGTCAAGACATAATATACAGAAAAAGTAAAACAATATGCAGTACAGGCTTAGAGCTAGATATAACTTGATTCAAAATGAGTAAGTTAAATAATGTACTGACCTGGAGCAGTCGGCACTTCCTGAGAGTCAGGCTTCTCTGCAGCCCATAAGCTTCAGTAGAGACTCCGCTGCAGCTTTTGTGTAGGTAGAGAAGATCTCTCCACTCCTAACGTGGTCTTCCTACTTGAAAACATAGCGCTCCCATCCAAGTACTAACCGAGCCCAACTCTGCTTAGCTTACGAGATCAGATGAGACCTGGCACTTTCAGGGCGGTATGGCCGGGCATGGTGGTTCATGTCTGTAATCCCAGCACTTTGGGAGGCCGAGGTGGGCGGATCACGAGGTTGGGAGATTGACACCATCCTGGCTAACACGGTAAAACCTTGTCTCTACTAAAAATACAAAAAATTAGCCAGTGTGGTGGCACACACATGTAGTTCCAGCTACTCGGGAGGCTGAGGCAGGAGAATCGTTTAAACCCAGGAGGCAGAGGTTGCAGTGAGCCGAGATTGTGCCACTATACTCCATCCTGGCCAACAGAGTGAGACTCCACCTCAAAAAAACAAACAAACAAAAAAACCCCTCTCTATTTATATTTATTTTTAATGAATGATTTTAGAATTCTATTTAAATCTTATGATTAAAGTAATACCTGTTCATTGCACATAAAATTCAGAGAAAAAGTGGGGGAATATTTAAAAAAAACACACCTGAATTCATGTTATGCATGAACACTTAACATTTTGGAACACAGAGTTATGAAGAAGCTGTGGAAAAACTCAACTGTTCATCTCCCCTTCCCCCATGTATGTGTGTATGTATACAGTCATGTATGTGAACATACGTACATAATTATATTCATACATACATCTATCTATACCTATTTAGATACAGTTTGCTAAAGCCAAAATTCTCCCTTCTTTTAAATCACAGCTGAAGGCCTCCTTCCTGAGGTCACTGGTACGTTCCTGGCCCTACCTCTTTCTATGTTCATTCTTACTCATTACTTTTTTTTTTTTTAACCAGGGCTGCTGCTTCCCCTGCCTCTCCTATTTGTATATACTTCAAATGAGGAGGGTACTGTCTAAAAGGCAGCACGTAATTACAAAGGGGCTTCAAATATCATGCAGTCAAGCTCTAAACAATTTTTAGAGCACTGACTCTGCCAGTACCAGGACACATCAGCAGAAAATGGGACCCCTCGGTGCTGTGGGTGCTGTGGGCATGTATCTGCCAGCCAGTGGTCATTTGGGCACCGTCGTCAGCGTTGTTCATTGTCTTGCCTTATGCAATTATTTAGTTATTATTATTATTTGCATTTTGCCATTTCTCATTTGTAAAGTGGGTAGAAAATGGGTATATAAAAGTGGTGGTTCTAGAGGTGAGAAGACGAATTAAGTTGGTACAAAGACAGAGCATCAAAGTGCGAATTCTTCAGCCTCAGCGAGATGTTTATTAGACTTAAGCCAGTCAATCGCATGCCAGTGATAGGAAAATGAACAAAAGTCACTGTGTTAGATACTACAGACACAGTGTGTGTGGTGTAAATAGTGACTTAAAATATTTTTTTAGCTCTCTGGGAATGAAACATTTATTGGCACCTGCTATATATACCAGGCTAAAAAAGTTATTTCCAATTCTGAAATAATTGACAATTCAAAGTTAAATTTTGATGAAGTTATTATTCTGACTATACCCAGAGTTTTTTGATTCTTGAATTCCAGATTATCCTCCTCTTCTTCACCTGTCATTTTTCCTCCACCAAAATAGTGTTTCTTCCTTAGCGATTTTTTTCATACCAGATAATTAATTTATGTTTCAGGAAAACAAAGACAATGAACAATGCTAGGCCTTTGGAACTTTTAACCATGGACAGAATTTTCATGGAAATGCAGGGAAATGGGGGATATTATGGAGAAATGACATCCAATGCTAATCCACTAAACTAATTTTGATGTTTCCAACCAACACCTTTGGCTAAATCTTCAATTCCACATAGATAGATTTCAGTTACATTTTTTATTTATCCGTATTCAAAATCTATAATGTTAAGTGTTATGAAGTAATAGCTAAAAGGAAAAAATCCAAACAAAAAGGTTAAGATGGGGAAATTTTGGATAATGGATAGTGTACAAAACAAATCTGTGAGCTAATACCATCTATCTAAATAATTTTGTAATTTTTCATTATTATTTGAAAGATGAGAACATGAGGGTTCAGAATCTCTGTTATCCTGAGGAATGATGACATGTATACTTTAAAAATGTGATAACCTACAGTAACGTTCCTAATGATGAAATAATGAAGGCCTTTCTCCTGAGATCAGGAATGAGGCGAGCATGCCCACTATGTCTTCTTTTATTCAATATTATAGTAGAACCTAGTCAATATAATAAGGCAAAAGAATGAAATAAAGGTGTAACACAGGAAATAAATAAACAAAACTGTTTTATGCACAAAAAACAATGATTCTGCACATAGAAAACAAAAAACTATGTAGATAAAACATATAATTAATAGGTGAATTTTCCAACATCACTGAATACATAAATATCCAAAAATCACTTGTTTCTATACACCAGCAACTTAAAGAAATTGTAATTTAAACAGTAGAATTCAAAACAGCACCAAATGATCAAATATCTTTAAAATACATGTGTTTAAAGACATGCAAGAACTTTATACTGAAAATAAAACTACCTTTATGGAGAAGAATCAAAAAAGCCATAAATAAGCGGAAGGATATACAATTTTTGTAATGTGGAAGGCTCAATATTTTAAGATGCAATTCTCCCACAATTTTCCTATAGATTCAGTGCAATCATAGTAAAAAACCTAGAAGGTGGGGTTTTTTTTTGGGTGAAAGTTTAATAGCTCTCATTTTCTCTCTGGCTCTGTTTCTCTTACACAGACACACAGACACACACACACACACGTATATAGCAATTTAAAAAGCTAAGAGGATTAAAAAATATTGAGGTAGAATTTATACTATCAAATACCAAAATTTATTATAATGCTACAGTAATTGAAATAGCATAGTGTCTGGCAAGAATAGTAAATAAGCTAAAAGAACAGAAACAAACCTGTACATATATGATCACTTATTTATAACAAAGATATTCCTGCAGTGCAGGGAGGAAGGAAGTTCTTTTCAATAAATATGGCTGGGCTGAATGAATAACTATTTGAAGTAACTCAACTTGAATCCTACCTCACACCATACCAAAGAAAAAAAAATTCCAGGTGGAATGTAGATCTAAATGTGCAAAGTGTAAAGGACTGACAAATTGGACTTGTTAAAGTTTAGAATGCCTGTTAATAAAATGATAGCAATAACTATCATTTATGAGAATGAAGGCTGGGTGCAGTGGCTTATGCCTGTAATTGCAGTACTTTGGGAAGCCAGGCAGGTGGATTACCTGATGTCTGGAGTTTGAGACCAGCCTGGCCAACATGGTGAAACCGTGTCTTTATTATGAATACAAAAATTAGGCAAATGTGGTGGTGTGTGCCTGTAATCCCAGCTACTCGGGAGGCTGAGGCATTAAAATCACTTGAACTTAAGAGATGGAGGTTGCAGTGAGCTGAGATGATGCCACTGCACTCCAGCCTGAGCGATAGAGTGAGAGTGTCTAAAAAGAAAAAAAAAGTGAAATGAGAAATCCACCAAAGATCTCTATAGTATATGTAAATGACAAAAGACTGACATTCAAAATATGTTTTAAAACTCCTTAAACCATTAAGAAAAAGACAACTCAATTTAAAAATGAGCCCAAATTTTTAATGGATACTTCACAAAATATGGTAGCAAATAGCTCCACATCACTATTAATTGAAGAAATGGAAAATAAAATCACAATAAGATAGTATTATACCTCCTACTATTCCATTTCTGAATGACTAAAAGAGGTGGAGGGAGTACTACGTATAGAATATAGAACAGTGGGGGCCAGGCGTGGTGGCTCAGGCCTATAATTCCAGTACTTTGGGAGGCCAAGGCAGGTGGATCATGAGGTCAGGAGATAGAAATCATCCCGGCCAACATGGTGAAGCCCCGTCTCTATTAAAATACAAAAAAAAAAAAAA
>NW_016107357.1:12972334-12982193 GCF_001604975.1 Cebus imitator
AAAAAAGTAAGAATAAAGAACAGTGGGAACTTTCACATGCTGTTTAGTGTATCTACCTAAACAAATCATAATATATGTTCCTTATAAACCAACAATTCTATCATAAGTGTATACCAATAGAAATGTGCTCATATGTGCACCAAAAGACATGTACAACAATGTTTATGTAAGCATTACTTTAATAGATCAAAATGGCAAACAGTAGAATGAATGCTATACAGTTATGAAAATGAATTACTGCTATATATAATAACATGAAAGAATTTCACATAGTGTTGATGGAAATAAGTAATGCACAAAATAATATATACCATATGATTCCTTATATATAAAGCTTGAAAATGGTCAAACCTAATCTGTGGTATTAGAAGTTGGAATACAGGTTACTTTTGAGTAGGGATTAACGGCTGCACGCCCAAGATTTCTGCATCTTTCTGTATACATATTCTACTTCAATTAAAACTAAAATCTTATTTAAAAATAAACTTTTCTATGGCAAAATATTCCTCTGGTTTTCACCTTTGAATTTATCAGCAATCAGTAGAAGCTCATCATAACCTAACAAATCAAAATTTCTCCCTCTGTCTCATTTCCTTAAAGATTGTTATCAATTGCTTCTGTGCCTAGAATGTTAATCTCAAATATTTCATTTATATTTGATACTATTTTCTACACTTTTAAATAATTATATCAAAACTTTATACTAGTGTATGGTGCAGTGAGACGTTAAATTGATTTTTCCCCAAATTACTTGCTTATCTCAATGTAATTTATTAACTAATATTCTCTTTCCCTTTAAAAGTTCTATACAAAAAAAAAGGATGTATTCTGCCCTAGTAAGTTATTTGTATATTCTTGCCCCAGTACACTTTAATTACGACTGCATTGTAATGTATTTGTAACTTATTGTCTTCTGTCAATTTTTAAAAATTTCTCTCAGAATTGTCTTATTTAGAATTACTTGAATTTTATAAATTTAAAAAAGAAGAACATTCTATTAACCATGTCATTCATTTGGAAATAACTATTATTATCATAATTCTGAAAATCTTGTCTTTAAATGTTTTCAACATTTGTTGATACAATCTCCATTCTGTTGGTATAACAGAAAAGGAATCAGGAAATCTAAATTTGAGTTCCTGTTCTTCAACAAAGTACTTGTGTGACTTTGAGACAGTTACCAAGAGGATATAATATTTCTTTTTTTGTAAATTGATTTCTATATCTTCTACTCATTTTTTTTGGGAGAGAGTTTGCTTTTATTGATTTATAATATTTGTTTATAAATTAAGAATATTACTTACCTCTATTAAATGCTCGCAAATGTTCTTAATTTGTAAAGTGCCTTGTGATTTGATAAATCATTATTTTGATGTTAGTTTTTTTGTGTAGCAGGAGTTTGAATTTCCTTTTTTGTAGCTTGATATTTTATTGGGGTTTAATTTGCATATACTGACATATACAAGTCTCAGTGATTTCTGACAAACCACATACTCCCCTGTGTCCATCCCCCATCAAGATACAGGACATTTCTTTTTAAAAAATGTTTGTTTTTAACAGTTTTTGGGGTACAGGTAGGTGATTTTTGGTTACATGGATAAATTTTTTAGTGCTGATTTCTGAGATTTTAGTGTACCTGTCACCCAAGCACTGTTCACTGTGTCCAATATGCAGTTTTTTATCCCTCAGCCCCTTCACAAACTTCCCCCTTGAGTCCCCAAAGTTCATTACATTATTCTTATGGCTTTGCATCCTCATATCTTACCTCCCACTATAACAGAGAACATATCATACATATTGTATGTATGAGAACATGCAGCATTTAGTTTTTCATCCCTGTGTTACTTTACTTAGAATAATGGCCTCCAACTCTATCCAAGTTGCTGCAAAAGACATTACTGTATTTCATTTCTTTTTATGGCTGAGTAGCATTCCACAATGTATATATACTATATCTTCTTTTTTTTTTTTTTTTAGACAGAGTCTCACTCTGTCACCCAAGCACCAGGCTGGAATGCAGTGGCACAATCTTGGCTCACTGCACCCTCCGCCTCCCAGGTTCAAGCAATTCTCCTGCCTCAGCCTCCGGAGTAGCTGGGACTACATGCGCACACCACCATGCCCAGAGACAGGGTTTCACCATGTTGGCCAGGATGGTCTCCATCTCTTGACCTCATGATCCGCCCGCCTCGGCCTCCCAAAGTGCTGGGATTACAGGCTTGAGCTACTGCGTCCGGCCATACTATATCTTCTTTATCCACTCGTTGGTTGATGGGCTCTTAGGTTGGTTCCATAGCTTTGCAGTTGGGAACTGTGCTGCTATCGACATGCATGTACAGGTGTCTTTGTCCATGCAATGACTTCTTTTCCTTTGGGTGGATAGCCAGTAGTGGGATTGCTGGGTCGAATGGTAGTTCTTTTAGTTGTTTAAGGAATCTCCATACTCCTTTCCACAGTGGTTGTGCTAGTTTACATTCCCACCCGAAGTGTAAAAGTGTTCCCTTTTTACCACAACCATGCCAATATCTATTGTTTTTTTAATTATGGCAATTTCGTAAGGTGTTTTAGCATTGTGGTTTTAATTTGCATTTCCCTGATAATTAGTGATGTTGAGTATTTTTTCATAGAAAGATAGAATAGAATTGTCTATTTATGTCCTTCCACTTTCTGATGGGATTATTTCTATTTTATTTATTTATTTACTTATTTTTTGAGAAGTGTCTCACTCTGTCACCCAGGCTAGAGTGCAGTGGCACAATCTCGGCTCACTGCTACCTCTGCCTCCTGGATTCAAGCAATTCTTCCACCACTGCCCTTCAGAGCGAGATTCTGTCTCAAAAAAAAACCTCAAGATGTATACAAACTAAATAACTTTGTTAAGGTTCGTAGAATATGGAAGGTTTTTTTTTTTTTTTTTTCCATCTAATTTCAGGTATCTTTTTTTTAGACGGTTTCACTCTTGTTGTCCACGCTGGAGTACAACGGCACGATCTTGGCTCACTGCAACTTTCACTTCCCAGGTTCAAGCAATTCTCCTGTCTCAGCCAGCTCAGTAGCTGGGGTAACAGGTGTCTGCCACCACGCCAGCTGATTTTTTTGTACTTTTAGTGGAGAGGAGTTTTCACTATGTTGACCAGGTGGGTCTTGAACTCCTGACCTCAGGTGATCCACCAGCCTTGGCCTCCCAAAGTATCTTATTAGATGAACCTTTTTTTTTCCCCCATACACTTTTAAGTTATAGAATATGAGATGCGGTTTAGTGAGCAGCTGGTTTCAACACTGAAAAGAAGGTTGAACAGCCGGGTCTCTGGATTTTCAGAAAAGTGGCAAGGTAAGTAAACAGAAAGGAAGACTTTTACAATTTCATTAATAAGGACAAATCATGTGAAGTTTTGAGGATGGCGCATTAAAGCTGAGAAGTCTTTGAGAATGACAGTTGCTGGATAGAGTCCAGGTCTTTTGTTGAATGCGAGTTTATCAGGGACCAGTCAAACTTATCTACAGAGCTATTTTATAGTTGTTGCATTTATTTTTTTTCTTCTTATTCAGGATTTGAAATGGGAAGATAGGGAAAAGGCAAGCATATCAAAAGAAAGTTATAAAGGCTTAACCAATATGTTTAGAGAAGAGTTAAAACCAGCCAGAGACTGAGAGGAAAATGTGGTGTGGAAGCCTCAATGTGAGGCGGTGCTGGAGGGAATCCATTTGTGGGACCACGTGACCACAGAAGTGTTAGCAAGTTAGTAGCACAGGAGTGTTAGCAATTCAGCAACACCTGATTTAAACAAGAATATTCGTCTCCCCACACCCACATACTGCTCTGTGGTTTACTTTCCATGTAAATACACATGGTTCCGCATTACCAGTTGCTCTGGCTTTTTAATATTTTGGGATTATTTACTCATTTCATACTATTGTTTCTAATCATGGCTCAGGAGAGTATTGCCTATTAACAGAGTGTGTATGATGATGGGTAATATTACAAAGCTCCAGGAAGAAAAGAGGCTCTAGAGAAAGCAGGCTGAATAAGCAACGAAACAGATCAACATTAATACACCAAATCAAATTTTCTCTAGCATAAGTTAAACAGCTGTGCCATTTAGAGAGCAATGCAGACTGTGGAGGAAAGTTTGTAAGCTGGTATTAGTTGTCGATCGAAGTAAATTTTGCCAAAATGCAGGAACCCACTGTAACTCCAATAGGAGTGGCTCATTGTCTAACTGTTAAGATTAGCTCAACTCAGAATTATGGCCAAGATTTTTCTGCAGACATGCTGGGTAAATGCGAGGCCTTTAATCCACTGCTGTCCTGTGATACTCCTCTCAGCTGTCTTTATTCCCCATACCTTTTTTAGGTTTAAAAAATATTTAATCAGGCCTGGTGCGGTGGCTCAAGCCTGTAATTCCAGCACTTTGGGAGGCCGAGGCGGGTGGATCACAAGGTCAAGAGATCGAGACCATCCTGGTCAACACGGTGAAACCCCATCTCTACTAAAAATACAAAAAATTAGCTGGGCATGGTGGCGCGTGCCTGTAATCCCAGCTACTCAGGAGGCTGAGGCAGGAGAATTGCCTGAACCCAGGAGGCGGAGGTTGCAGTGAGTCAAGATCGCGCCATTGCACTCCAGCCTGGGTAACAAGAGCGAAACTCCATGCCCCCCCCAAAAAAATATTTAATCATGGTAAAATACACATAAAATAAAATATATAATTTTAACCATATTGAAGTATACAAGTCAGAAATGTCAAGTAAATTCAGTTTGTTGTACAATGAATATCCTAAAGTTCTTTCCTCTTGGACAACTGAAACTATGCCAATTAAACAGGAACTCCGTAGGATAATTCATTAATTAACTAATGCCTACTAGGTAACTTGTAAGTAAAGACAACTAGGTGGCTTGCATTTAAAATATTGTAAAGCACAAAATAAATCTTTGTTCTTAATAGAAAAATTGGAAGATATGGATAAGTAAACAGAAAAAATCTATAATTCAATAGTAAGTTGAATTACATCTCATGTACATCTTGTGTACATCTGTATATTTGAAGACTTTGCCTAAGCAAAAGTGGATCATGCCTTTGTACTTTTTTAAAAAACAATATATCCTGAACATCTTTCCATGTCAATAGAGACCTCCACCATCACCGTCTTTAAGGCATGTGTAGTATGCCATGGGAGGGACGTGTCATACTTTATGTAGCCAACATCACTATGCTGCCCCTCTTTTATCTGCTACTGTGAACAGTTTGATGCATGGCTTCTTAACAAATCTTCATAAGTAACAATAAAACCTTACCTCTAAAAACAGAGCTGTAATGCTGAGATTTCAGATACAATGCAAGTGGGGAGAGAGAAAGATTTGGGAGAGAGTTTTTTTCAGCGACTTCAAGCCCCCTTGCACACTGTTTCTTTGAAAACGAGGTCTCCCACAGGCCTGGCTGTCTTTAGTGGGTCATTCTCAGAGCCTCAGGGACTGCCCACAAAGCAGGGACTAACCTGCTAGCACGTTTGTTCACACTTATATCATTGCCCTTGCTCATTTTCCCTTCTTACACACTGCCTTCACTCTCACTGCCATATGTATTCTTCTACACTAAAAAAACTGCTTTCTCTCAAATGTTACCATACAGGTTTAAAGCTGGGGAGCCTCACACTCTCTCTAGAGGTCCTGGTTAGAAGGAGTGTCTACAAAATGCACAAAAAGGCCACTCTTGCCTTCTTCCTCCCTAATCCCCCATAGAGAGAGGGTAACGTAAATATATCCTGATGCCACTGAAAAGCTTTGTGCTGACTCATGAGGTGTAAAGTACAAACTAACGAAGGAACAAAAAGCCACCATCTACATATCACCAGTTCCTAAGAAACTGGGTTCTAGGCTTTCAGGGAGAGAGAAGAGAGAGAGGAGAGGAGAGGTGGGGAGAGGAGGTTCTAAGAAGCAAGGAAGTCTCTTCTGGAAGTGCATTGTCATTCTCATGAGCTATCTGCCTTGGAAGGGATGAACCAGCCCGTTGTCACCCCCAAGCTGGCCCAATGTTTTGTGAGCACAGGTTACACTTCATAGTGACCTGTGATCTGTCCATGGTGCTACTGAGGAGAGCCTGAAATCAAGTTGCTCTGATTATAGCCCGTGTTCGACACCCTCACCTATAAAATGGGAAATTTAGACCCCACCTTGCAGAGCTGTTAAAGGGATACAACCATGATAACAATGAATGTTAATTGAGAGTCCTAGTGTGCCTGATACCCGGCTGTGTATTTCCCATACATAACCTCATTAGAACTCACAGCAGCCCTATTTGCAGTATTCTCTTAAATAAAAGAGAGAACCAAACTGAGAGAGGCTATCTGACTTACCACAAGCCACACAGTAGGTAAGAGGGGCAGCTGGGATTTTGCCCCAGGCTGCTTGACTCCCAAGTCCTTCCACCTGACCATCCCGCCATGGTGGTGAGCACCTGTAATCCCAGCTACTTGGGAGGCTGGGGTAGGAGAATTGCTTGAACCTGGGAGGCGGAGGTTTTAGTGAGCCTAGATTGCACCAATGTAGTCCAGCCTGGGTGACAGAGTGAGACAATGTCGCAAAAAAAAAAAAAATCCAGAAAGGTCAAATAAGGTACGATGCTCTGTTCATTTTCCCTACCCAACCTCAAGTCTGTGTCAGGAAATACCAGAGATAGAATCCTTGAAGAGTGGGTACTCGTATTTTATATCCGTAAACCAGCACCTCCTGTTTCCCCCCACACTACCTCCCCAGTGAAAAGTATCGGGAAACTTCCCATTTGCTTAGCCAAGTTTCCGTTTTGCTATCCACAAAGCTGCGGCCATTCTTTCTAGGGGTGATGGCATATGATTATACATTTCCATTAATCAACAAAGTCAGTTGGAGTTTTATATTCCCCCACTCCAGGGCAGAAGCTTCATGCTGAAGACAGAATTTAAAAAACCATTTTGATGTCTTATTGCTTCCACTATTTTTCAAAAATAAGAATTGCCCAGAATGTACCAGCTTCCAGCTGTTATCTTTCGGTCTGGTTCACAGGCCATGCTGCATTAAAAATTCAAGTTCGGTAAAGATGCCTTCACGGTATTGTCTCGTTTCTGTATTTTAACAAGGATAAAATATGAAATTTGAGCTGGAAGCAATATTACGATTTTGATATCAGCTACTCTGCACATGTGGTTTTACCTCCCACGTCCTTCTTTCCCCTCCAGAGGAAGTTTTCTTAAAGATTTTTCAGCAGGCAGATTTATTACTCGTCATGATTTGGGGATTATCTGTTGGACAGTTTTGCTATTTTTTCTGATACCAGAAACTAAAAAGAGCAGATCATTTGGCTTTCAGGGACATATACTACATTGTAATAACTTCCATACTGTGCATACAATCTGCAGTAACACAAATGTAATTCCCGTCACTAATTGAAAGACTCCCTTTTCATGGAGCTTATGTAGAAATATCAGATTGTTCTGAATGTCTTTTGAGACTATTTTTTTACCAGATGCTTTTTTTTTTTGGATGTGAGAGGATTAGTGGGATTCTCTAGTCCAATAAACTGTTATCTCCAAAGAATATTTCTGATAGGGCATCACAATGACATGCAGTCATGTTTTAATTTCAATACAAAGGGCATTCTGAAAAGTACATTCTGTCACATGGAGACAGATGTTTCTCTCTTCAAACATTGCCAGAAACAATTTGACCTCTTTATAATCATGTTTCAATGACCTGCTTTTTTCTTTCTCTCTTTCCCTTCACTCTCCCCTCATCTTTTCCTCCACTCTTTTATTTTACTCTGTTCCTCCCTCAGATTCTCTCTTTCCTGTCAACCTTTCATTTCATCCCATTCACAATTCTCTTCATATTTTCCAGTCCTCCTTTAAAAAAAATCTTCTGTCAAAGACTTAGACTGCCAATAAGAACCTAGCATTCCTTGATCGTATAGAAAGTAGGATATGAAATAATAGACTAGCGCTACGCTGTAATCATCATCTTTATTTCTCTTGTAGGACATTGCCTTGATGTGGTTCTGCACCAGTTGCCATGTCTAGTTATGAAATAATTCTAGCGAGATCCTGGTTAAAATGCTAAGAGAAAGCAAAGCTTTATGAAGCACCTAATATGGATACAAGTTTAAGAAAAATGTCCATCCATTCGGAGAACAAATGTTTTTGAAACTCTATGCAAACTCTAATTACCATGTATTTTTACTTTTCATTATAGTAGATCCTTAGAGGACTTTTACTTCATAGCATTTTATACCTTATTGTTATTATTGAAAGAAAATTAAAATAAATTAAACTATTCACAATCCTTTACCATATAGCATTTTAACTATTTTACACTGTTTCTCCCTGAAGACGTCACACATTTTTGGATTGTTACTGTGTTAGGTTGCTGCTTGGCCAGTCCCCATCTCAAAATCATGAAAAATAGTATCACTTTGTCACTGTTCAAAGAAAAAGCAGATAAAATATCTTTTTTTTTTTTTTTTTTGAGACAAAGTCTCACTCTGTCCCAGGCTGGAGTGCAGTGGCATGATCTTGGCTCACTGCAACCTCTGCCTCCCGGGTTCAAACAATTCTCCTGCCTCAGCCTCCCAGGTAGCTGGGACTACAGGTACCCGCCACTGCATCCAGGTAATTTTTTTTTTTTTTTTTTTTTTGTATTTTAGCAGTCACGGAGTTTCACTATGTTGCCGAGGTTGGTCTCGAACTCCTGAACTCAGGCCATCCGCCCACCTCAACCTCGGCCTCCCAAAGTGCTAGGATTACAGGTGTGAGCCACTGCGTCTGGCCAGATGAAATATCTTAATGACAGTTATCAATTAAGCAAATATTTATTGAGAATCTACCTGGTTCTTTTGAGGCCCATGTCTTTGTAGTCTTCTGTCATAGTAAGAGGTCCAGCTACCTTGAAGCTGCCATGCTGTGAAGTCCAGGCTCTGTGGAGAGGCCATGTGAACTTGCTTCAGCCAATAGCTGAGGTCTCAGGTAACAGCTCGCATCAACTGCCAGACATAGGAGTGAAGACTCCTCCAGAGAACTTCAGCCTGCAGCCATTGATTAATTCATGGCCTTCAAGCCCTTTCCAGCTGAGGCACGAGACACTGTGAAGTACGGTGCACTAGCTGAATTCCTGACCCACAGAACCTACGGGCATAATCAATGGATTGCTGTACACCACTGGCTTTGGGATGGCTTGTTATATGGCAACGGTAACTGGGACTGATTTTGGTACCAGGTCTGGGGTGATACCATGACCACAAAAAAGCTAAAACATTGCAGCATTGGCTCTGGGACCAGGCAGCCTTGAGGAGACTGTCAATGAAGGATTAAAGGATCCTGAAAAGAATTTTAGTGAAAGCTGGAAAGGCATCAGTGATAATGTTGGCAGAAGCCTGAAGGGCCTTGAAGATGCCCCTGTCTTTCTCCCCAGAGGTAACTGACTTTGCTATTTGCATTTCCACACAGTTTTTATACTATTATTACATATAAGTATCAAAAATAATTTAGGCCAGGCTCAGCAGCTCACGCTTGTAATCCTAGTACTCTGAGAGGCCGAGGCATGCAGATCACCTGAGGTCAGTAGTTTGAGACCAGCCTGGTTAACATGGTGAAATTTTTGTGTTTTTAGTCTTTACTAAAAACACAAAAATGGGCCGGGCGTGGTGGCTCACGCCTGTAATCCCAGCACTTTGGGAGGCCGAGGCGGGTGGATCATGAGGTCAAGAGATCGAGACCATCCTGGCCAACATGGTGAAACCCCGTCTCTACTAAAAGTACAAAAAATTAGCTGGGCATGGTGGCGCGTGCCGGTAATCCCAGCTGCTCAGGAGGCTGAGGCAGGAGAATTGCTTGA
>NW_016107357.1:12982361-13000151 GCF_001604975.1 Cebus imitator
CCATTGCACTCCAGCCTGGGCAACAAGAGCAAAACTCTGTCTCAAAATAATAAGTAAGAATAATAGTATTGTTTTGCTTTATTGTGAACTCTATATAAATGTTATATACAATGTTTGCCATTTTGCAACTAGCTTTTTACACTCAGCATTCTCTTTCTGGAGTTATCCATGTTTACCGCTTTAGTTCCTCTTTATTCACTTGTATTGCTGTGTAGATTTCCACTATAGGCATATCTTATAATTTAGTTATGCAATCTATGAAGAGGGAATGGCCGTTTAGATTGTTCCCAGTGCTTTGCTATAAACAGTTTTGTGGATATCCTTGTATATATGTGCAAACATTTATCTAGGTCTCATATATAGAAGTGGAACTGTTGGGTTGAAGTATATTCATATTTCAACTTTACTAGATATTGCTAAATTACTCTCCAATGTGATTTGAGCAAACTTACAGGTCTACCTACATGAGAATTTTCATTTTCCACACCCTTATTGGCATATGGGCTTTCTCATTTGTGAAATATTTGTCCTGCCCTTTTTCTCTATTAGGATTGTTCGTTTTCCATTATATGTACATATGCATACATACATATCTTAAGTGAATTTTATATGTTTCTTAAATACTGTACTTACATACTTTGTGTATTTAAATTTTTATGTGTATATCTTATATCTGAGTGTATTTATATCTATATTTATGTATCTTAAGTATAATCCTTTACCAGTTGTATGAGAATACTTTATTACAAGCTTTGGCTTATCTTTTTGCTTTATGATGATTTTTAATATAAGTACATTTAAAATTTTAAAGGAATCAAATATGTTCGTCTTTTCCATTTTGTTTAAGAAATACTTTTTTACTTAGAAGTGACAGACTTATTCCCCTATATTTTCTTCAAAAGTTTAAAGTTACACATTTCATATTTGGTTCTTTAATATATTTAGAATTTTCTGGTGTGAGACAGGAAATCTAAATTAATTTTAGTCCACGTGGATAATCAGTTATCACAGCACCTTTATTATAAAATTTGCTCTTTGTCTATAAGTCACAGTGCCACCTTGCTCCTATATCATATTTCAGTGTTTGTTTTGGTCAGTTTCTGGGTTTCCTGTTGCATAACATCAACCTTTGCATTTAACCATAATACCAAACTCTCATATTAATCTGCATAAATTGCCTAATGTTTCTCTTATTATTTATGACAACATTTTTAACTGAAAATAAAGACAACATTTTTCTTTTTCTTTTACCCCTATTTCTTTTCTAACTGTACAGCTGGGACCTCCAAGGACATTGCTGAACAAGTGGTGATGCGGGGGGTGGGCTCTGTCTTCCTGACCGCTAAGTCTAACTGTTATACACGATGTTTTCATAGGTTTTTGATGGATATAATTTATCATGGTAAGATGACTCTCTTCCACTTTTAGTTTGCAAGGAATTTTTACAATGAATGAATGAGTTTTGAATTTTATTTAACACTTTATCCATATCCCTGGGATAATTATAGTATTTTTCTTCTTTAATCTACAAAGGGCAGGAATTTTGTTTGTTCAGTATTTAATCTCTCGTGCCTACTAACACTACTGGTGCATAGTCGCTACTCAACAAAGTCTGGTTGTATAAATAATTTTTTGAAAAACATGAAAACTTGTACTTTCATGGCTGGCAATGGGGAAAAAAATGTCCTTACAGAGATACGAAGGTGAGCTATGCTGCTAATTTTTAGCCTGAGGGGGGCTGCTACGAACCCGCTGGCTAGGGTTCTCTTCTGACCTCTCACTCTTTCAGCATCAGGGAGGCCTCAGGGAAGACAGTGGACCTTCTCTAACATTGGTCCCAAATAGTTGAACCTAGAGGAGAGAGAGAAAGCTGCCTTTCACTCTAGCACTTAGTGTCAGGCATGAAAAACATACTACTCTTAATTCCCTGCAGTATAGTTACAAAATGATTTTTAAAACTTGACCGTGTGCCTGTGTAAGGAAATTGCAGTACAATAAGTGACTTGCAATCACAGCCCCCTTCACCCCATCCTCCTGGAGTCTTTTAGTGACAGAGACTTTATTCTGGAACCTTGGTCTGGCTTTCTGTACGGCAGTTGCTTTCTGAAATTGTTTGCACAATTTTACGTGCACGTCTCGCCATTTCCACTGTCAACATTCTATGCTACAGGGTGCTAAAAAGGAGCTTTCCCTACTCCTCATGATTTGCTATAAATCATGTGATATTTAGGCCTTATCTTTCTTAGACAGTTTGTCATCATTGTTTTCCTCAGGTTTTGATGCCATTCTGAATCTGTCCAGCGTCTTTTAGCAAACGTCAGTTGGATTCTCATTTCTCTGTAAGTACTGATCTATTTTTTTCCTCCCTCTTTCTCTTTCTCAAGGCTTTTATGATCATATCTTTATCCTTTGTGTCATGGGAATTCATATGCTGCTTCTAGATGTGGGTCTTTTTCATTTATATGGCTTTCTGTCAAGAGATTTGTGTCTTTTATGTGCTTGGGGTTTTTTCTTGTGTCATTTTCTTGATAAAGTATTTGTTTTCTTGGCAGTCTCTTCTCAGAACTTTTATTTCGTTATTTCAAACTGACATACAATAATTGTACATATTTACAGGGCACATGTGATATTTATTTTCTTTCTTTCCATCTTTTCCTTCCTTCATTCCTTCCTCCCTTCCTTTCTTCCTTCCTTCCTTCCTTGCTTTCTTTCCTGAGATGGAGTCTGCCTCTGTTCCCCAGACTGGAGTGCAGTGGTGCGATCTCGGCTCACTGCAACATCTGCCTCCTAGGTTCAAGTGATTCTGCCTTAGCTTCCCAAGTAGATGGGACAACAGATGTGCACCACCACGCCCAGCTAATTTTTGTATTTTTAGTAGAGATGGGGTTTCACTGTGTTGGCCAGGCTGGTCTCAAACTTCTGACCTCGTGATCTGCCCACCTCGGCCTCCCAAAATGCTGGGATTAATTGTCCATCTAAGCCGATATTTCAATACATGTATACAATGTGTAATGAGCCAATCAGAGTAATTAGCATATCCATCACCTCAAACATGTTGGGAACATTCAAAATCTGCTTTTCTAGCTATTTGAAAATATATAATAGATGTTGTTTGTGAGAGCCACCCTATAGTGTAATGGGGCAATAGGACTCATTTCTCTTATCTAGGTGCACTTTTGTGTCGACTCATCAACTTTGGCTTTTAATAGTGGGGTCTTGGGCTGTCTTCACATCTTTTCTTTTCATTTTTTTAAAGACAGAGTCTCACACTGTCGCCTGGGCTGGAGTACGGTGGGGTGATCTGGGCTCACTGCAACCTCCGCTGCCTGGATTCAAGCAATTCTCCCACCTCAGCCTCCCAAGTAGCTGGGATTACAGGTACCCGCCACCATGCCCAGCTAATTTTTTGTATTTTTAGTATAGACAGGGTTTCATTATGTTAGCCAGGCTGGTCTCAAACCCCTGACCTCGTGATCTGCCCACCTTGGTCTCCCAAAGTGCTGGGATTACAGGCACGAGCCACCGCGCCCCGCCCACATCTCTTAATCTCTTCTCTTATTTGTCCCACCTCTTGATAATTTGGGTGTACATTCTGGGAGATGACTTTGACTTTATCTTCCAATCCTCGTACTAAATTTTTCTTATTTTGGGATGGTAAGAGGTACATGGTCAGTTGTCAGGGACGGGACGGATGTGTCTCATACCTTTGGGTTGAGGTAAAGAGATTTGGGGGGGGTTGTGAGGGAGATTTTGAATTGGGTAGAAGGGTAGAAGGGCATGAGGTGTGGCTGCAGCGTGTCCCACTGCGATGTTTCCTGCGAAGTGGGGGTGTGTTGCTCTTTCATTCTTTCATTACAATACTCCAAGAGTAGACTTTCTTGGGGGCAGTCATCCAAGGCTTCAGATGATTGTTCTTATCATCACATGTTGTGACCCTCTACCTGTCACTGGACTCCCTACTGAGCAGTAATAGGATTAGAGCTCCTTTTTTTGTGTGACAAATTGCTTGTCCCCCTAAGTTTCTTTATAGTGGCTCCCCTCCCTCCTCTTCTGCCTATGTATCTTTGTGGGAGATGAAAGACAGACAACTATCAAAAGGGCCATCCCAGATGCTAAACAGGAACTGGCTTTTCAGAAGTACTGTATATTTGCTTGTTGAAATAAAAATCATGAGCAAGAAAGAGGTAAATAAAAGTTTTTAAAGCACTCAACATTTTTCTTTCCTTCTACTTGAAGCATACCAGACCTCAGGACAGTTTGATCAATGACAGGTACTGAACACTAAGACATTCCAGAGCTGTAAGAACGGTTAGGCCACAGTCGAGGAGAGAAAAGATAATCCACCTAAACCCACCGTGATGCTCAGCAACCCGAGGAAGAGCGGGCAGAAAGAAGCTTTGTGTCCAGACTTCTGAGAGGATGTCACCCTTTGAAGATCCTTTCAAGTTCAAAGCACAGGGGGCTCAAATGATTCCAATACAGACAAGGAAATAAATATCTACAAACACACACATCGGCCAGAGCTGTGCACGTGAGGCGCCCAACAGAGTGAGTTTTTCCAGGCTTACGCTCTTCTGTTCCCCACCCCCAACCTCAAAGCATTGAAGCATAAAAATCCAAATGAAGAAACTCACTCTGCCTTTGTGTGCAACTTCCAGGACACTCTTTTGTCACTAGGTAACCAAAGAAAACCCTGAGACAGCACAGCAAGAGTGGTCTAGCTAATTATTTGCTCACTATTGATAGGGGGCCCAGGGAAGGCTTTGGCCCCATCGCTGCCCTTCACCTGCAGAGCAGGAGGTCACAGTGGAGTCATCCGCCTTGGTCAAGAGCTGGGTCTTGCTGCATTTTTCAAGTGATTTGCCATAGCAGTAGAGCACAGTAGCTAAGCCCTTGGCTCAAATTCTGACCTGGTCACTGCCTGGATGATCTTGGTTGGGCAAGACATATAACTTTTCTGAAACTCAGTTTCCTCATGTGTGAGATGGAGACAGGCATAGTAAGAGTGTCCACCTCACAGGGTTAATGTGGGAGTAGGCAGGAATCTGGTGATGCACAAAGACTACGGCGTGCACCGCAGTAAGCCTTTGAATGCTCACTGCTTAAATGTTTGTGGCTGTTGTCTGCTTCTTCCCTCCAAATCAGACTGTATTGATTTAATCAGTGTCAACACGATGACTTAACAACCTATCGATCTGGTCAAGTCAGTAAAAACAATCAGTCAAGCTGGCTGCTTGACATTTAGTAGATGAAAATTGACCTTTTCCTCCTCCCATGTCAGGGTATGATGTCATCTAGCTACAGTCTTCAAATTCATGGTTTCTGCTGCGATCAGATGGACTATTCATCTGAAGCACTCTGCGGGTGATAAGAGGGGTGGACAAGTGCTGTGTATAATTGTGTGTACCAGGCACAGTGCCTGATGAAAACACTTGCAAGCAATGATTCGGCTTAAAGCATGTGCTTGCTAAAAGCACACCTGCACACATATTCCTGGGCCAGAGGATCAGGGCCTCTGGGGTCAGGGTGCAGATAGAGTGTATTTCCTTGTGAAGGCATCCATCTGCCTGAGGGAGAGGAGTGGCTGGGCACTGGGCTGGTCACTGGCTGCCTAATTTAGGGTGAAATTGGTCTACTAAGGAGGTCAAAATTCAAAAGGTCTAAATCCTCAGTTAGATACAGCCTTGCCCACCTTATAAAACCTTAGGGTGAGAATGGATTATGCAACTATAAAGTATTTTCCAGCCACAGGATTCCATAAGTATTTATGCAAAATGTTAATCTGATAAGCTGAGTTTCAAAGGCCACACATATATTGGGTTGAAATCATGGTGGGTCACTTGTAGCTCTGTGACTTTAGGCAAGGGAATTATTCCATTAAAGCTTAGTTTCACATCCATCAAATGATGGTGTCTACCATAAAAAGTGATTTCTAAGTTACTATCTGGCAAAGTTATTCAAGACTATTTTAGACTGCACTCTAATATACGTATAGTCAAAACAACAAATATAGACACAGATGCTAAAAACGCATAAGACACCTTCGTATGCAACAAGGGTCCTGTTAAATATATTAGATACACTGGAGAATGGAATATGCTGCTGTCATTAAGGGTAACTGATTTTCTTTCTGTTGGTATAAACATCTTTTCGTGTCCATCTATATCTGTATATAGAGAATTGGGAATAGACTGTATATCCATATATAGATGAACATGAGAAAATGTTTATACTCACTGAAAGAAAAGCAGGTTACAAAACAATGATATATTTAGTTTGTGACCTTTATGAAGTGTTTGACTCTTGAGCCCTAGGCTCAGGACCCTGACGCGTGATGATCACAGCATTGCAGTAGCCTTCCATTTGCTTACCCTCACCTCCAATTTCTCACATTGTACTGATGTATTAGAAATTTATGTATGATCATATAATTTTCCTACTTAATATCAAACCAGAGCTTTCCATGAGTGGGAGAGTAAGCCTTAGTTCCCTCTCTACCCCAAGCCCACCATTCTTACCTCACCCCACCCTACTCCTTCAGGAACCTCATGCCTTTGCCTGGAATATCATCCCTCTTTGTCAACCCACAAATTCTTATCCATCTTTCCATCCTCAACTGATAAATCTCCATGAAGTCTTCTCAAGTGGATTTTCCCTCTACCTCCATCCTCTGCCTTCCGACTCTCACTCCTCACTCCTGAAAAGTTAGAGACTTGACTTTGAACCTACACTCATTTCGCTCTGTAACACCTGCCTAAGTATCCTTCACTTACTAGTTTACGAGTCTGCTTCTCTCACAAAACTAGGAATATTAGGGAATCTATTTCATTTACTTTTTTGGTATTCTCAGCATTTAGTAAATGTTCAGTAAATGTTCCTTTGATGAATGAATAAATTGACGCATGAGTAAATTTAAATTGACTTCCAGAGCTGAAAGAAATTTTCAGGTCATACTTTTTCTTTTCCTCCCCACCACATTTGTAAAGCAAAGAAAAAATGGAGTTGCAGATTCTTAGAGGTTGAGACTTTCTCTCAAAACATGATGACTATTTATTAATTTATTCAGCAAATATTGATTGAGTCCCTACTTGAGCTGATACTGGTTGGGTTACTTAGGATATAGCTATGAACATGCAGACCACAAAAATCTCTGCCATCACAGAGCGTACACCTCAGCGGGAAGATAGACAATGTACACCATTAATAAGTCGCTTACCTGGTAGGTTAGTCGTGATGCAGTAGGAGATAGAGAGCAGGCTAAGGGGAGCCAGGAGAGCTGGGAGCCAGAGCAGACACCATTTTAAATACGGTGACATTTGGGCAAAGATGTGAAGAAAGTATGGGAATGAGTCATGCAAATATGGGTCGGAAGGGACAGCAGGGAGAGAAGCCAGCCCACACCGGATTTGGCTGTGGAGGCCCGGGGGTTGGGGACAGTAGAGTGAGTTGGGGGAGGGTAATGAGAGGTGTATCAGAGTTCAGAGAAGGAAGAAGCAGACTTGTAAACCAATAAGTGAGGGATACTTAGGCAGGTGTTACAGAGCGAAATGAGTGTAGATTCAAAGAAAAGTCTCTAACTTTTCAGGAGTGAGGAGTGAGAGCTGGAAGGCAGAGGATGGAGGCGGGGAGAAAGGCTGGACTTTGTAGGCCATTTTAAGGATTTTTGCTTTTGCTCTGAATGAAGTCAGGAGCCTTGGAATGCTCAAGCAGAGGCACGGCATGGTTTGAATTATGTTTTAAAATATTACCCTGGCTGCTCAGTACAGACAGCAGAAAGTTGAAAACGAACAGAGAGCCTGGTTAGGAGGCTATGGTCAACCATTCAGGCAAGAAATGGTGTGTCTTAGATCAGACAGTAGCAGTGGGGGTTGGGAAGGAGTGGAATATATGTGTATATAAGTTGTCTCCTCTCGCCCATATTGGCATAACTCATTCCCCTGCCTCACACACACATATACACACACGCACACATATATGAGAATATATCTAGATGGTAGAGCCAATGAGATTTCCCATCCAACTGAATGTGGAGCAAGAGCGAAAGAACACTTAGACATTGTGTGTTCGATGTACCAGACACCATATTAAGTGCTTCATAGAAATTATCCCAATTCTCTAAGCACTTGAGGGGCTAGGATGAATCGAGGTCTCTTCACTCCATGCCATCATGTATTCTATTATACTGCAATGTTCCTTGGATCCCATTTTATTTTAACTTGCAGGCTGGGGGACAACAGACTTCAGTAAGCCATTTTGACTTGGTGTGCAGAGTTGTGTGTCATGTAAGATAAACTTCCCTGTGTGTAAATGGGTTTGAAGCCAATAGCTACCATGTGTTGAATGCTAATGCATGCTTCTTTTAAGCCATCCAGCACCATGTGAGGTGCACATTGTTTCCTTCCGTTTCACAGATGAGAAATCTGAAGATAGTCAGAATTTAGTAATTTGTCTAAGGTCACACCGTGGAGATCTGGACCAAGATCTGTCTGTTTCTCAGCCCTGGCCTTTTCCACAAGCCCAGGCTTCTTTCTGAGCTCTGGGGTGGGGATGGAGAACTGAAGATGGCGAATGAGATATTGCCCATCAAAGTCTATAGACACGAGTGAGAAAAGGCTCTTTGAAAGTGGGAGTTCTAGGAAAATGTTCTTCTTCTGATACTGTTACTGTTGTTACTGTTGCCAACACCAGGGAAAGATGGCTGATGGTCATGGTTACAGGCTGCCTGAGTTCTCTACAATCAATTAAAATATTTTTCTTCCCATCTTCCCATTGAACGAATGCTGCCCGTTAATGATGATCATGCAAACAGCTGGCTAAACCAAGGGTCTTCCCAAATCCAGCCCTTGCTTTTTTTTTACTTCTCTTTGTCTTCTTTCTCTCGAGTCCTCCAAATTTGTTTCCAGTATCTCTTTTCTCTTCTTCACAGTTTTACTTGAGTCAGCTCAACTCCTTTACAAACTCTATTCCCAATTCTCAGGGCACTCATGACGTTATCGTGGAGTGCTGAAGAATGCATATAAATAACACACTGGAATCTGAAGTAATTTTTTCTATCCACCCAGAGCCTCTAGAAGCAATAAAAAAAAATTCCCCTTCAGGCATATACATCTGGACCCCACATGGGCTGGAAGAATAATGCTTACTGTTCAAGTCTAGCCTCAAGAAATGCAACATCAGAAAAAGCTTGGCCCCAGGTCTGGGTAAGACCCAACCAGCGCCTGAACACCACTGACTTAGCTTGGGTAAGGGAACTGACTGGGGCCTGCAGCTGTGATCTCTTCCAGCAGACAAGACCATTCCCTTCCCCTCCTAAGGGGAGAATGCCAAGGCTCCTCTCTCTCAACAGTCTGCTCACAGTGTGCCTCTGCGTAGGAGATCAGTGTGGCCCCCATCTGCAGTCCTCACTGACTCAGTGGCCTGGCACGGGAGAGCAAATGCTGGCTCTACTCTGTACTGCTACAGTTACCAGTAGTGGCTAATGTTGGTGACAGCCCTGTGGGACGGGAATGGGATGAGGGGAATGGGAAGTGGGATTCTGGGAACCCCGCGGAGACTGGGGCAGCCCTTTCACCAGTCTCCATCCTTTATCCCTTTCTCCGTCCTCTGAGTGATTTGTATTTCTAGGTCCCAGCTGTGAATCCATGCAGTCGGCTGCAGAACACTAGGGATAAAGTGACAGAAATCTAGCACTTTATCCCTAGTGAGAAAGGAAAGGCTTTGTCATCAACTCCCCACCACCACCGTGCTGCACTGTGTTTATAAAAGGGGGAACATAAACAGACTCGGGGAGACCTAATGATTTGGGTTCTGGGGCTTTGGAATTGAATGAAATTTCTGCCCCTTGCATTTTTTGAACGAGTACAAGAAATATCACCGAGGAGGAATGCTTCAGATAAGTCACTTGTCAAGAAAGAGGTGAAGATGGGCAGGGCGTGGTGGCTCACACCTGTAATCCAGGCACTTTGGATGCCAAGGTGGGCGGATCACCTGAGGTTGGGAGTTCAAGACCAGCCTGGCCAACATGGTGAAACCCTGTCTTATCAAAAAAAAAAAAGAAGAAAGAAAGAGGTGAAGATGATCAAATTAATAAACTCAACGGCTCTGCTAAGAGGCCAGGCCAGCTTGGGTGAATATTATGGAGGCAGAGGAACCGGGAATGGTTAGGGCCTCTTTTTTTAGTTTCTGGGGGGTGTTCAGCCCAGCAACTCTACAGAGTAAGATATGTACCACCAGAAACTCCGGAAGGTGAATAGAGAAAGTAGATTTCACTTTCTGGTAAAAAAGCAAAAGAGTTCACCATCTTCTTGTCTTAACTCATCCATATAAGCCTGCAAGACTGAAACTTGAATGCTTTCTTCTTGTATGCAGACTAGAGGGAAAGAACGTTTGAATGCCAGTAAGTGGAGGAGGCTGACCGAGGCTCGAAGTACCTAAACACTTGAGTTTGATGATTAATATTTGTCATGGAAGATTTTTCTCCAGCATTTTCCCTAGGCACTTTTTTGGGTTGAATTTATTTACTATTGTCTTAAGAAAAAGGTCTAAACCACGAGGCTGCGGTTTGAGGCATTCTCAGATGCTAATTTAACTCACTAAGTCAGAGATTGTTTATCCCAGTGAAAGCTTTGGGTTCTTTACTAATCCTAATTGTCAATATAAAATGGGTAAGTGGTAATGAGTCAGGAAGCCATGGATGGCTGTGAGATCCCAGGAGGGTATTACCCTTCTCTGCCAAATATCTGGATCAACAACCAGCCATTAGCCACAGTATGATGTAATTATATTGGAAGCGCTTCGGACAGATGGCTGAGATGTTTCTGTTTATACTGTAATTCTTTCTCCTAAAATATATATTTATTTGATATCAGACTAACCATATTTAGATGAATAGTCTGTTCATCTATTTTTTTCCCTCTCTGGGACCTTTTTTTGAAAACCCCCTTTCGCCCTGAGTTTCTGTTATAAGAACATGCAAAGATGAAAGGCCATAAAGTTAGCTTTTAAACCTGGCAATAAACCCTATAAACCAGCCAACATCAAGGGAGAGGGCACTAGAGCATTGTCAACTGTGACAAGATAATCTCAGAAACAGACCCTGCTCAAGTTCAAATTCAATACAGACAGAGGTTTTTAAAATAAAGTGGGCTGGGAAGGAGAATGATCTTTGCTGACCTAACTCCAAAGCAAGAAGCATGATCTGGCCCAAATTTTAAAAATAGAGAACTGTCCAAGAATAATAATAGTATCTTGCTGGGAAAGACTTTTTAATCTAGGAAAAAAATAGAATATAAAGCTTTTCCCAGTCTCTCCAGTCCCACATTGTGAGCCCTGGGTCTTTATTAGTTCATTTCTAAACCACAGGTAGATATGAAAGGTGGTGGATAAATTCAACCAAGGAAGAATTGTAGGTAGGTAGAGACAGATGCAGGGAAGGTAGATGAATCAAAATCAAAGGTGTAGGGGTGGGTTAGGAACGCGTGGCCAGACTCCTTTTCCAGAACTACTTAGGGTTTCCTGAACAGCCCTGCTGTGTCATAGCACTTGCCCCTGGGCCAACTGTTCTGTTAAGAGGCCGGGCCAGACTAGGTGACTAGTGTGGAGGCAAAAGAATTGGGAGTGCTGGCTGGGCATGGTGGCTCACGCCTGCAATCCCAGCACTTTGGGAGGCCAAGGTGAGTGGATCACAAGGTCAGGAGATCAAGACCATCCTGGACAACATGGTGAAACTCTGTCTCTACTAAAAGTACAAAAATTAGCTGGTTGTGGTGGCGTGTGTCTGTAATTCCAGCTACTTGAGAGGCTGAGGCAGGAAAATCACTTGAGCCAGGGAGTCTGAGGTTGCAGTAAGCTGAGATTGTGCCACTGCACTCCAGCCTTGCGATAGAGCAAGACTCCATCTCAAAAAAAAAAAAAAAAAAAATTAGGAGTGCTTATGGCCTGACTTGCTTCCTTTTCGAGTTTGAACATGTTGTTTCCTTTGACCAGTCTTCTTATCCTTTTAAGATAAGACTTACCCTGCAAAACTCAGCTCACTGAAGACCTTTTCTGGAAATCCCTCCTTTTTTCCTGATTGGATCAACAACCACTCTTCCCTTGGTACATTCTGCCTCTGTCTCAGCCCGTCTCCCTGAGTGATATTCATATTGACTCAATTGACTTTGATACTTGCCTGTGAGTTCTGTGAGAACAGGGACTCATTCTTATTACGTCTGTGTTCTGTGCGTTGCTAAGCTGTGGTAGGCACAGAGTGAATATTTACTGAGTTTGATTTTGTTAGAATTGAGTTGAGTTGTGAATTAGATTCCCCCACTCAGTAGCTTTCCTAGCAGAAATGCTGGAGTCATATGTGAATGTTAAAGTAGTTCTTTATCTGGCATGAATTGGGCCACAGAGGAAGATGCCCTTAGGCTGTATCCAGGTTGATTCCATGACATGGCTATTGTGACTAGTGCTGTGATGAACAGACGAGTGTATGTGTCTTTTTGGTAGATAAATTTATTTTCCTTTGGGTATAAAAGAAAATATGGTACATATACACCATGGAATACTATGCAGCCATAAAAAGCATGAAATCATGTCCTTTGCAGCAACATGGATGCAGGTGGAGACCATTATCCTGAGCGAATGCATGCAGAAAGAGTAAACCAAATACTGCATATTCTCACTTACTAGTGGGAGCTAGGCACTGGATACACATGAACATAAAGACAGAAACAACAGACACTGAGGACTACTAAGGGGGAGGAGACAATGAGGGAGGTAAGGATCTAAAAACCAGCTATTGGGTAATATACCCACTACTTGGGTGACAGGATCATTCATACCCCAAACCCCAGTGTCATGCATTATACCTTTGTAACAAACCTGCCCATGTACTCCCTGATTCTAAAATAAAAGTTGAAGTTATAAAAGAAAAACAAAAACCCAAAACTAAAGTGAGCCTCTTTTCTTTCAACCCACTGAAGTATTGTAGAGCCATGTATCCCAAACTGGCGGACTGTGGTGTAAAAAATGCAGCTCGTCGACATTTAAAAACCAAACATTTGGTGAACATGAGGCTCGGTTACCAGTATAGGTGAAGGATTTTGTTTTTTCTTTATCCATAACTTGTCAGAAGCTTGGTGAAGAATCTCAGAGATACAGTCATGTGCCACATAATGTTTCAGTCAATGATGAACTACATATAGGAAGTGGTCCCTACCCCGTCTCTACTAAAAATATAAAAATTAGCAGGGCATGGTGGGGGGTCCCTTTACTCCCAGCTATTTGGGAGGCTGAGGCAGGAGAATCGCTTGACCTGGGAGGCAAAGATTACAGTAAGCAGGGACCACACCATTGCACTCCAGCCTGGGTAACAGAGCGAGACTCTATCTCAAAAAAAAAAAAAAAGAAAAATATAGAGCTGAAAAATTCCCATTGCCTAGTGATGTGGCTATAACGGAGTAGTGCAATTGCTTTATTTTTTAAAATAAATTTAGTGTGGCCTAAGTGTACAGTTTTATAAAGTCTACAGTAGTGTACAGGAATGTCCTAGACCTTCACATTCACTCACCACCCACTCACTGACTCACCCAGAGCAACGTCCAGCCCTGCAAGCTCCATTCATTGCAAGTGTCCTATACAGGTGTACCATTTTTTATTTTGTATACTATTTCATTTTTTATACCTATTATATACCTTTTCTATGTTTATATATGTTTAGATACAAAATAATTTACTACTGTGACACAATTACCTACAGTATTCAGTATAGGCACACTTTTACAGATTTGTAACCTAGGAGCAATAGACTGTACCGTATAGCCTAGGTGTGGAGTAAGCTATATCATCTAGGTGTGTGTACGTATGCTCTGTGATGTTTTCACAGCCACTAAATCACCTAAGGATCCATTTCTCACAATTCATCCCCATCATTAAACAATGCATGGCCATATTTTAAAAGTTCTAGCTAGTTGCATAAATTACCTGTTTAGTTCCTGTCTTTCATTAAATCAAATTGAAATTAGCAAAAAAGACAGTCGCACTTCATTTCATACCTGATGTTTCTGGCGACTAAGAGTACTCCAAGTTATGGTTTGAGAGGGTCTGGAACATGGTCGTAGGTAAACATTTAAAGACTGTGGAGTCACACCAACGGGTTTGAATCCTGGGTCTGCCCTATCAAAATAAGATCTTTAACCTTTTTGTTTCTCTCCTTGTAAAAATGAAATCAGTCTGAATAAATCATTTAGTCCAGGATCCAGTACTTTGTATGAATTTAATAAACAATTATTATTGTTATTAATATCTACTACCAGATATTCCAACATGAGTTGAGAAACTCAGGCAATTTGCTGAGCATTTTTGTTCATTGCCACCTTCTGAGTCAGCTTTGCCCTTTTGACTCCTTATGTAATACTTGTCGTTCATTAGTAATACAATTTAGACTTAGCATTCCAGCTACCAAGTCAGTATTTTTTCACCCTCTTGAATCTGATTATGGCATTTAATAGGGAAACAATTAGAGAAGGCCAGTTGTTTTATAAAGAGATTAAAGAGTTATCATTTGAGAGGATCTAATTCATGCCTTGCTTGCAAATGCCATTAACTCAACTTTTAATACACACAGCAGAGCAAGTCACGGGTTCAGGCTCAGGTGACAAGATGTCGAAGGCTTGAGCATCCATTTGCCTATCAAGGTTCCCCACACAGCTCATACTGTGATTTTTTTGGTTATACTAGTTGCAATAAAGTCAGGGTATCTCTCCGTTGACAATATGTAGTAAACATATGCTTTTATGCCGTGAAATTTATAGAGAATATACAGGCAGATGAAACACTAAGCTCACAAACGACACTCACCAGAAATGAAACGGCACATAGTTAATGCATTTTTCTGGTTTTAGATAATTATGTTAAGACATATCCCCAGATGATGCTTACTCTGTGCCTAACCCAGAGCTAACCAATTATGGAACAAAGAAAGATACGGTGTGGCATCTGCTGTCAGTTTTAGCTACAGTTAGGGTTTTCTGGTGATCAAAATTATTAACTGAGATCCCCAATGACATGAGAAAAATATATTACCCAAATGCAACCAGATAATGTCTGCATTGACTAATAGATGATGTTAACAGTAGCCAGCTAAATGTGAAGTTGATCTCTTTTTGCAGCTTGAATAGAAACAAACATGCAACTGATTTTGAAATAAGCTATTGAGAAGAGCGGCACTTTTCTTTTTTTAAAAAATAATTTTTTCAGGTGACATTCATACAAAATTAGCCATTTAAAAATGAACAATTCAGTGGCATTTTACATATTCACCGTGGTTTGGCTGCCACAACCTCTATTTAGTTCCAAATATTTCCATAACCCCAAAGTAAACCCCATAAATAATAAAGCAGTTTCTACCAATCAATTCCTTCCTCTTTCATCCCTAGCAACCACCAGTCTGTGCTTTGTCTCCTTGTGTTTATCTATTTTGGATATTTTATATGAATAGAATCATATAATACATGACCTGTTGTGTCCGGCTACTTTCACTTAGCATGTTTTCAAGGTGAATCCACATTGTAGCATGTACAGTACTTCATTTTATTTTATGGACAAATAACATTTCACTATATGTATATAACACAATTTCTTTATTCATCCCTTGGTGAACATTTGAGCTATTTCCACTTTTTGGTTATTGTGAATAGTGCTGTCATGAATATAAGTATCTATGTACTTGTTTGAGTACCTGTTTTCAATTCTTTGGGGTGTGTGTGTGTGTGTGTGTGTATCGAGAGAGAGAGAGTTCCACTCTTGTTGCCCAGGCTGGAGTGCAATGACACAATCTTGCATGGCTCACTGCAACCTCTGCCTCTTGTTTTCAAGCAATTCTCCTGCCTCAGCCTTCCAAAGAGCTGGGATTACAGGCATGCGTCACAATGCTTGGCTAATTTTTTGTATTTAGTAGAGACTGGGTTTCCCCATGTTGTTCAGGCTGGTCTCGAACTCCTGACCTTAGGTGATCCACTCGCCTCACCCTCCCAAAGTGCTGGGATTATAGGTGTGAGCCACTGCCTGGCCCCCTATTGTTTAATTTTTTGAGGCACCATCAAACTGTTTTCCACAGCAGCTGTACCCTTTTACATTCTCACCAGTAACCTATGAGGGTTCCAATTTTTTTACATCTTCACTAACACTTTTCGTTAGTTATGTTTTGTTTGCTTTTAGCAGTTCTAGTTAGTGTCAAGTGGTACCTCACTGTGGTTTTGATTTGCATTTCTCTAATGACTAATGAGGGTATTTTTTATGTTCTTATGGGACATTTGTATGTATTCTTGAGAAAAATATCTATTTGAATCCATTGCCTATTATTTAATTGGGTTATCTTTTCGCTGTTGAGTTGTAGGAGTTCTTTATACACTCTCAGTATTAAATTCTTATGGATCTGTAATTTGCAAATATTTTCTCTCACTCTGTATGATGTCTTTTCACTTTCTTGATTATGCCCACTTATGCACAAAATTGTTTATTTTTACAAAGTTCAACTTGTTTGTAGCTTGTGCTTTGGGTATTATACTAAGAATCAATTGCCAAATCAAAGGTTACAAAGACTTAACCCTATTTTTCTTCTAAGATTTTTATGATTTTAGCTCTTATATTTAGATCATTGATTTATTTTAAGATTTGCACATGGTGTGAAGAAGTTCAAATTCATCCTTTTACATGTGGGTATCGTACGAGCACCATTTGTTGAAGAAACAATTTTTTCCCCATTGAATGGTTTTGGCACGCTTGTTGCAAATCAATTTGCCGTAGGTATATGAATATTTTGTGGCTCTTGATTATATTCATTTTGTCTATATGTTTATCATTATGTCAATACCACATTTTTGATTATTGTAGGTTTATAGAAAGTTGTATAATTAGGAAATGTAAATCCTCCAGCTTTTTTTGTTCTTTTTCAAAATTGTTTTTGCTATTCCAAGTCTTGAAATTCCATAGGAATTTGAGGCTCAGCTTTTCAATTTCTGCAAAAAAGGTAGTTCTAATTTTGATAGGGATTGCATTCACTCTGTATATTGCTTTGAGTAGTATTGATGTCCTAAAAAGATTGTCTTCCATGATCATAGAAATATTTTCATTTATTTATGTCTTCCTTGATTTTTTTTAAAGCAATGTTTTCTAGTTTGCAGTGTATGAGTCTTCACTTCCTTGGATAAATTTATTTCTAGGTATTGTATTCTTTTTGATGCTGTTGTAAATAGATTTTTTTTTCTTAATTTATTTACTGAATTGTTCATTACTGTTGTACAGAAACTACTGATTTTTATGTGTTGATGTTGTGCCTTTCAACTTTCAGCTAATTAGTGAATTCATTTATTAGCTTCATTAGCTCTTTTGGTGGATTATTTGGGAAATTATATCTATAGAATAATGTAATCTGTTAATAGAAATAGTTTTACTTCTTTGGGCTGGAGTAGTGGCTCATGCATGGAATCCTAGCACTTTCAGAGGTTGAGGTGGGAGGATCGCTTGAGACCATGTAGGAAATAAAAAGTATAGTTACAAACAAAAAATGCACTGGTTTTAATATTTGTGTATTTACTAATCTTTATTGTAGGTATTTATTTCTTTTTGTAGCTTCAAGTTATTGCCTGATGCCCTTCTGTTTCAGGCTGGAGTGGAGTGGCCCGACCTCGGCTCATTGCAACCTCCGTCTCCCAGGTTCAAGCGATTCTCCTGTTTCAACCTCCTGAGTAGCTGGGATTACAGACATATGCCACCATGCACAGCTAATTTTTATATTTTTAGTAGAGA
>NW_016107357.1:13000261-13010267 GCF_001604975.1 Cebus imitator
TAAGACAGAGTTTCACCATGTTGGCCAGGCTGGTCTTGAACTCCTGACCTCAGGTGATCTGCCTGCCTCGGCCTCCCAAAGTGCTGAGATTACAGGCATGAGCCACCACGCCCAGCCCACTTTTTACCTTTTATTAGCCTGGTCATGAGACAAAATTGGGAGTTTTGGGGCAGTATGTGAGAATAAATCAAGATTCTGCATTTTATAAGTATTTTGGAGGAAAGTTTTATTAAAAAGAAAATTGACTTAGGTTCTTCAGACAAAATGCCAGGGAAATTTTGATGAAGCGAGCTCCCCAATTCTAAGCTGTCTAAGTCATGTGGTAGCAGAGGCCCACAGACTCTCACAAAGACACGCACTGGGCTCTAAACGTAAGTGCAGATACTTGGATTACATTTCTTAAATATCTCCATGATGTTTCATGAGAATTAAAAAGGAACGGCACAAAAACACAATAGCAGAATAATCAAGCTCTTCAGTGACCTCCTCTTATCTGTTAGCAATGCCCACGATGCATCTCTCCGATAAGCAGCAAGGCTTTCGCATCTGCCATGAGGGTCTGGGCTGCAGGCTGAGCCCACTGGCTTTGCTGAGGGCAGCAGTGGTGGCATCACTTGAACAAAGTTTTCCAGAGGTACTTGGAGAGCAGGAGGGCAGACCATCAGTGCCTCCCCACCTGTAAGGTCACGCGGTGGAACTGCAGAGCTATGATGGACGCATACACACGTGTTTTCCTCAAATTTCCTGATTTTAAATTAGACTATTGAAGGATCAGAAAATTTGCAACTAAGTGAGTATTGGGATATTTTAAACAAATGTTTTTCTATGGATGAATGAATAAATAAATGTGGTATATCTATACAATGGAATATTATCCAGCCTTGAAAAGGAAGGAAATTCTAATACATGCAACACTGTCGATGAACCCTGAGGACATTAGGCTAAGTAAAGTTAGCCAGTCATGAAGAGACAGACTCTATATGCCCCCACTCCCATGAAGCTCCTAGAGAATCAAATCCATAGAGACAGAAAGTAGAATTATAGTGGTCACCAGGGGCTGTGGAGAGGGAGAAGGGGGAGTTAGTATTATCAGGTACAGAGTTTCAGTTTGGGAAAATAAAGAATTCTGTGGATGGATGATGCTGATGTTTGCAAAGCCATATGAATGTGTAATATGAAAGCCACCGAACTATACACTCAAAAATGGTTAAGAAGGTAAATTTTGTGTTATGTGTGCTTTGATACAACTTAAAAATATATTAAAAGAATTCTCAATGCTGACAGCAATGATGGTTGGTGGCCTGGTAAGGTGAAATTTTTTCCAAATGCAATTGGGTTCTATTTAGTCAATTAATAATCCACATGTTAATGATCTCATGGCTAGAAATTGACCAGTTTGCTAAGATTGTTAAGTGTGAGGACATAGGGTGCACCACACTGTCATAGCAAAAACCTGGAGCGAGCTGGATTTCCATTAATATGGAGCAATTAAATAAGTTGTAATGATTTCATAAGAGAAATTCTGTACAACTGTTATAAAGGCAATTGTGCAAGTGCAAAAAAGTAAAACATGTAAAACAGGAATTGAAGATTAGTATGCATAGCATAAGCCCAGTGAAAACAGAAAAATCTCAATAAAAATAGTAAATACGAAAATATATGTGTATGCCTGTATTTACTTGGAAAGCTGCTGGCAGCATATCTTACAAAATGGTAATGATAGTTGCCTAATCTATCTTAACTATGGTGTAATAAATTCATATGTAAATAGCGAAAGAAGACAAACCAAAATAGTGATTAATTCTACAAAGTGAAGAAGGTGTTGTGAGTTGGGTGTCTTTTACTTTTCATTTTCCATACTTTTCTATTGTTTAAAACTTTCTATTTTTATTAAATATGAAAAGCAAATAAAAATAATTAGAAAGTTTAAAAACCAAAAAAATTTTATGCATACTTTACTATTTTGTAAAATACATAAAGCGTAAAAATAAAAAACAGAAAAAAGTAATACAAGCCAACGTGGAAACAAGTATTGTCCTGAAAACAACCATGAAGAAATGATCCCATCCAGGCTACAGGGAGCAGACTGAGTGACCTCAGTGACTTCCAGCTGCTACTGTGTGCGATTCCCACACTGGGCAACACAGGAGTGTTTGACCAACAACCAGCTGAATACTGGCTCTTGTTTCTCATTGTCATGGAATTTGCCGAATCTCACTTTCAGCTTCACAGAGGACTCTGTGAGCTCCAAGCATGAAAAGTGGCATTTATAACTCCTCCTGGAATTTCCATGTACCCGGGACACTGCCAGGCCAAAGGATGAATCACAACTTCTTAGAATTGTGGAAGCCATTTTGGAAACAGATGCCAAGTAACTAATGCTATTAAAAATAGCTCCCTAAAAAATGAATTGCTTATTTTAAGAAGACAAGAGTGGCTTGAATCTGTGCTGCTCGCGTTTTTTCATCCACTGGGCACAGTGCCCGTGGATCCAAGAAAGCCCTGCTTGTCAGATGGGAATACCATCTGTACAGATGATGCCCCACACATGCGAGAGCCTGGCATTTCTGGGCCAGGGCTAACCAGGGTAAAATCTGAATCACCCTGTGTGGAATCCATTGCCTACGAGGCATGAGCTGCGGGTCATGAATTCCAATTCCGCTTTCCTTACAGAAGTTTGCTCTTCAGATCACTGGTCCTGAATGTGGGGTGTGTGCAAGATGGCCCACTGGAAGTACAAGGAAAATGCTAGAAGGTGAATCTACATTTATTTTTTGACCCAATGAAAATAAGCATGAAATTAAGTTTTGATGATAGGTTATGTGCAGATTAATACTGGTATGTTGACTCAGACTGTAGTAGGCAATTCTCTTTCCCCGTGAGTTCCGTGAGGAAATGAACCCATCCGGACCCAGCCCATGGCAATAGGATTGATGGAGGCAGGCTCCCATGTTTGTTTCTTGCCCCTTGTATTGCAAAGTGGGGCAGTTAACCTATTTCTGGCTTAAACAGTATCAGAAATAAACAAAGCCAAGCCCTAGTTAAAATGGTAAGAACAGACTTCAATCAGCACTTTGATTTGTGCAGAAGTGACTGGGCATTTTAAAGGGAGAATGAGGGAATGAGGAGGGGTGTGAGTGGGGACTCACGAGAGTCAGGAAAGTGAAAAGTCATAAAAGGTGGGAGGGAGGGAGTTTGGTCCATGTGGAACCCATCTGGGTTTTCTAAGTGCTACTTCTCAAAGTGCTGCCTTTCTGGAGGCTGGGAGACAGGGTACTTATCTTCAGGTTTTGGCTGAAACGCACAGTAAACTCCTTGGGAAGCCCTGCGGGCACTTTAAGGGTGTTAGGGCATCCTAAAGATGCGGTCTTGAGCTGCTAGAAACTAGATTAGTGTTTGTTCAAGCCTTATAGGTGGAGTATGAGGCCTAGTGGAGAAGGGCTCAGTGGAGCTTGACTGGAGTTTGGTCAAGAAAAGAGCTACTGACAAGTAGCTCTGCAGATATCATCTAAGAACATAAGATCACTGTCACATTTTGTAATGAGGTGAAGGAATGACCATACAAATAGTTTATGCCTCTTAGAGTCTCATAAGTTATCTCAGGGCAAATAAAGTACAGTTATAAAGTTTAATGATTAATTAGAAATTTTTCATTTACAAAAAGACAAGTGTGCCAAATTTGGGAAATATTTAATAATGACATTCTTGTCACTAGAACACTGATGTTTTTGAAAACAAAGCAAAATATATACACGGGAACACATACATTCTTATATAATGTGGAGGTGACAAATTAACTAACAATGAAAGTACTTTTCAGAAGCAACTCGTGACAAAGAGAGCAGTCTGCAAATACTTCCATTGGTTATGTGATACATTTTTCCATAAATTTCGTATTTCTCTTCTCTAAACAAATCTATAATAATACCAGATATGGTTAAATGCATCTGCCTTGAGTCATTCGGCACCCCTTTGGGCCTACCTCTCATTCCTAACCTCCCCCAGCTATTCTCCCTGTCCTAGAAGTCAGGTGCCAGACTTCAGACCACCCAGCACAATGGGAGCCACAGCAGAGCCCAGGTCCAGCCCAGTGGCATGCACAAAAGCCATGTCTTCCGAAGGCCTTGCCTGCAGCCAGGGAACATAACCCAGAAGGCAGGAAAACTAAAATGGTTCATCTTTGCAGGATATTATAAAAAATAACATCAAAATTATTTAAAAAGTAAGAATTTTGTTCAATTTATTACACTGTATTTTAATTACAATTGGGAGGAGAGGATAATCTGCCAACTTATTTTCTGTGTGTAGGGCCTACACAAAAAAATAAGTAATATCTCATTCTGTTAAATTTTCTGATTTTGAGCAAATGGGTATAATGTAATATACTAATTTGTAACAATACATAAGGAACACATGCTCAAAAGTTTTTTTACTAATAGGGCTTCACATTCAGAAAAGCTAGGAGTCGGCTGCTTTAGACTTCTCTGCCCTGAGTACACGCAGCCCCTGGGTGGAGGCAGGATAAGGAGGTCCAGCTGATGGGCTGAACACCTGTAGGCCAGAGAGAAGCTTCTTGGGGCTTGGAAGGGGTGGATGTGACAACCTGGCTTCGATGTCAAGTCTTTAGAGCATCCAACCCATAATATTAAATATTACCCAGAATGTCATCTGACGAGGATCCCTCCAGTTAGATGTGATGCCATGTTAGCACATAGCATGCTCGGGGCCTTACTAGCTATCATTTTAGGGTCCTAACAACCTCCCAAGTATTCATCAGCACCTTAGCCTTCATTTGCTCTGCCATTCTGTTGATTCTGTTTTCTTGCCATTCTCTTTAGGGCCAGAAGAAGCCTCTAAGACTCACACATAAAAAATAAGTTGGCAGAACACCCTCTTCTCCTAATCGTGATTAAAAAACAGTGTGGTAGGGACTCCATGTTTGGATCCCCTTCCACGAACACTCCCTTCGTGGAAGCCTGTCTTCTCCTCCTAAACTCCATCTCTCTCTATTCCCTTCCACTCAGTGTGGAAGCTGCTTTCCTCTCCTGTGTTCCATCTTTCTGGATTCTCACTCAGTGTGAGAGTTAGCTGTTTCTTTCTCTCTCCTTCTCCTGTTTCTCTCTCTCTAAACAAATCACTTTCTTAAAAAAAAAAGTGTAATAAACTGATTAAAATTGACTTTTTGATGACTTTAATTTTTTAAAATATCCTGCATCAAATTTTATTCCAAAAATTCTGACTCTATGTGCGTGCGTACATGCGCGTGTGTGCATCTACCCTGATTTGCTATAAATATTACCAGCTCTGCCTCTGGTTAATCTAGCACAGGTTCTCCTTGCCATGTTGTAGCTTTGGTTCAGCAAAGATGATGGGGTGAGGAGCAGTCATGAGACCCTGGCACCACCGCTTCCTGCTCTCCTCTTCTGCTCCCTGGTTTTACTCGACATTTCCTGGTAATTCATTAGGTGATGCTGTCTTTATTGCTGCCAGGGTTTTTCTCACCCATATGTACTCTACTATTTATTGCCATGGATACTCATTTAGTTGGGTTCGATGATGACAATGGCTTGACACTGGGAAGATTAATGACTCAATAATTGTCAAGACAAGATAAATGTGAGGTTAAGTTGATTGTATGAATTGTTTCTTTGGAAGCTGGTGGAGGGTATTGCTATGCTATCCCTGCAACTTGAACCTTGGGTGACTGCATCGGGGTGGTCCATTGTCCCACTGTGTTTGCAGTCACTGGCGTATTATCATGGTTTCTTCTTTCCGTCTCATATTTTCTCTAAGATGCAAACTAAAAAGTAATTCTAGATTGCTGGAACAAGTGCTTAATGAATATGATATTAATAAAAAGGGGTTACAAATGGATGTAAATGCTCATGTAATGAGTAGATGCTGCTTATACAGCCATTCAAAGATTTTTAACCACGTATTTCTCTGACTATATGAGCTAGACACATTGCTTCTCCACAGTGGGATGTAATGTATGATATGAGGGGCACTTAGGTAGAAAACATATTTCAATTTTCAGTGCAAAAACATAAAATACAATAAGGAAAAAGGTGATCCAAAGGAGAGAAATTGAAATGAGCATCTGTGGCTAAGGGAGATATTCAGAGTTCTAAATGCAAACTTCACTCCTGGGGGAATTCCACTTATGCAGAAGCAGGGAATGGTGTGGGGAGAGCACTGCGTTTGGAGGGAGAAGACGCATCTCCTTGCTCTGATTTTACCCTTTGCTACTTTGCTCATTTCACTAAAGTGGTGAGCCCCACTTCTCCAGTGGTGGTGATGGAAGGTTCTATTTACCATGTGCCGAAAACTGTCCTGCTAATTAGACAAGTAACCTGTCGAAGCATCCTGTTTTTACTGATAAATAAACAGGCACAGAGGAATTGAACAATGTACCTCAAATCACACAGCTGACAGTTGGAGGAGGCAGGATTTTGAATCTAAGCATTTGAGCCCGAGAATCTACTTGTAGTCAGTGACCCAAACATTTTTTAAAGCAAGTGTTTTCAAATATTTTCTCCTCCTTTTATGTCTTCTCTATTTAAAAATGTCCCCACCTCCCTTCCAAATCTCTCCAGCTGAAGAAGGAAAAGGAAGGGCTACAGATCTTTTAGTGGCAAATGGAGCAACTGAGAATGAAGCAATAAAGTCGGGGAAATGAATAAAACGTGTTCACATTAAGAATTCCCTCTAGATTCTATATCTTACCTCTTGAAATCTCTATATGATCCATTTAAGGCAATTTTTGGAATATTTTGAATGAAAACATAGAATTTGAATATTTTCAAGTAGGAGAAAACATTAAAACACCATATTTTTGAATAAACTTAAGGAAAGAGAGAGAAGGAAGAGAAGAAGAGAAGAAGGGAAGAAGGGACAGAGGAAAGAAGGAAGGAAGAGAGGGAAGAAAGAAAAGAGGGAAGAAGGAAGGGAATGAAGGAAGGAAGAAGAAAGGAAAGCAGGAGGAAGTGAGGAAAGAAGGGAAGAAAGGAAGGAGGGGAAGAAGGAAGAAAGAAACGCCCTGTGACATTTGTTCAAGTGTAGGAAAGCTAATAAAGGGTGAATGGGAAGGGCTTGTCTAGTTTACATTTGCAGGCACTCATAACGCTCATCAAGCAAACAACTCCCTCCAAAAGCCAACTTTCGCACATTGGCGATAAAGCTTCTGCGCGTGTTGCCACACACCAACCCGCCCAACTTTGAATTTGTCTTACAGATTCAGATTCAACATGCAAATGTTTCTGAACTTGAAACTGTAGTCCCTCTCTTCCTCCTTGGCTAAATGTGACTGCCTTCTTTTGTATTAGGACCTTGCCACCCGTCCTTGCTTTCTCTGGAAGCTAAACTGCAAAGGAGAAAAGCCTCACTCTTAAGGATGGTTTATTTGACCTGGGGAATGAGGTGGAAAAGTCAAGCTAAGAAAAGCTGAGGAGCTTTCCAGTCTCTGTCTCATATTTCATGTGTCTCAGAAAATAAACACAAAGACGTGAATGTGGGAAATTGATAATATTAAACACGTTAAGTCCTGATAGGAATGACGAAGTCGTGGACACTTCACTGAGTGGACACAAGGCTGTTTTCAGAAATAAGCCATGTGAATGGTGAGCTTTCTTTGAACTCTCAGGGAGAGGGGGCTCATTGAACTTCTGGTTAGAGTGAAGGTGACCTCTGTCTGGGAACTCCCAGTTAACTTCTCCCTGTGGCCACTTCCTGCTGTCCCACGCTGCGCTCTGCTCTGGTCTCCTCCCCTCATTTGTCTTGGGTTCATCTCTCCATGGACCCGTAAGGATTTCAAACCAAATTTCTAAAGTTTCTCTAGTCTAGGTCAACTTCCTATATTCACTCTTGGCCATCTTCCATTCATTTGTCATGCTGCCACTAGAGATCCTGCTAAGAGGCCATTACGAAGTTGTTTTTCTCTTTATCAAAATCACTCTTGGGGTGGTAAGACAACTCACAATGATAGATATATGTCCTCTGAGTAGGATGTACAAAACTCATAGAACATATGACACCAAGAGTGAACCCTAACGGAACCTATGGATGTTGGGTGTTGATGTGCTGACACCGGTTTGTTGATTGTGCAACAAATGTTCCACTCCTGTGCAGGATGTCAATAGTAGAGAAGGCTATCGGAGGACACTACGGGGTGTATGGAAACTCCCTATACTTTTTGCCATCATTTGTTATGAACCTAGAACTGCTTTAAAAAATAAAGCCTACTGAAAAGAAAACATAGCACCCAATAACTTCCCCTTGCATTGGAGATAAATGCACGACTGCTGTTAGCACCATGGAGGGCAAGATACTGAGCCCCTAGATATGCTGCTTCCTTTGCCTGGAATGCTCTCTTCCCTCCTCCCACTGCCATCTGTAATTCTCAGCTCAGCATACACCAACATAAGAAAGCTTTCTCTGACTCCCCAGACTGAGCCAGGAGAGGTCCCTTTGGTAAAGGCTTCAGAACCAATTAAACTATACATTGTGTAGTGCATTGTTGAATGTCTGTCTTCCATCAGAAGGTAGAGTCCATCAGAGCAGGGCAATAACTGACCTATTTATGGCTGTGTCCCCAGCATCTAATGCAGAGGCACTCAATACATATTTGAGGAATAACTGAAGAAAGCAATTAAATATTTACAAAAAGTAGCCACATTCATTTTCTATTTAATCTGCTTGTATTTGGAAGATGGGCATATTTACTTCATTTTATAAATAAAAAACCCCTGAGGCTTAGAAAAGTTAGATGACTCTGTAACAAGTGGTTGAGCAAGGATTAGGATTTGTGTATTTTAAATTTAAGTTGAACATTCCTTCTGCAGCCCGACACTGCCAATCTGCAACATTTAAAAAGTATCAGTCACTTAACTGTATTAAGCACATTTGTTCTAACTGAAGCATTTGTGGGTGGTCAGAGATTTTACTACTTATATTATTAGCTAACACACCATGATTTTAGCAAGGTGTCCACCTCCTCCATGCAAGCTTCAATTGCTTCCTTCTTAGCTATATGCCTAGAAACACACAGAATTGTATGCAGAGTGTCTATGTGCACCAGTAAATACACGTGGTATATTGGCTATATGGTTTATAACATGCAAACCTGTTCTAAACATCCTGTGTATATCCAATAGATTAACAGTTGCCCCGCAGACCTTGTTAAGTATACTCAGCATCACAGAGGGCTCCTTCTTTATAAGATAAAAAATGATATTCTGAGGATGTTTAGACATACTGGAGAAGGAGGGAATGTCTGGAGCCCTAGTCACACCTAAGAGGGTTCAAGAAGAGGCCAGAGCAGTAGGGGCTTGCCATGGGCCCCTGGGAGATTGCAGTAATGAAAGACTATCAAAAGTGAAGATAATGAACTCTTAGATTTAAAAATAAGCTGGTATTGGAGATGAATTCGTTATTTGTTCCAAAGAAGACACACAAATCAAAGAAGATATTCCTCCATGCTCTGCAAAACAAGACAATGCATAGGCAAATATTCTAAAACAAATAAACTTTGAGGATAAACACATATTAAATCATTTAAAAATCTATTACAGAACCTATTATGAGTCAAGTTCTGTGCTCAATGTCACGAGTAAAGTATGAGTCATTAAAGTCATTTCCACTCGAGCATTTAATAAAGATATTGCTGTTTTGCTAATTTTGCATTTTGTTACAAATGCCTGAACTCAAAAACACTTTCTCATGCTGAGAAAAGTGCTTATTGTTTATAATGTAAATTTAACTAGTGCCTGATATCCAAATATCCCTTAGTCCAGATATTACCAAGTATTCAGACCATAGCATCCAAGTTGCAAAAAGGAAAAACGAACAACTGATAGCTCATCAAAATAGCTGCATGAATTGTGCATTTCAATATAACCTTGAAATACATAATGCCACAAGTGGTTTTTTGGTAGGTGAAGATGGTAGCAAAAATTATTTAGCACACAACTTTTAAATATATTTTTTAAATTAAAAAGTACTCTGCTTT
>NW_016107357.1:13010307-13041870 GCF_001604975.1 Cebus imitator
TTTTTTTGAGATAGAGACTCACTCTGTTGCCCAGGCTGGAGTGCAATGGTGTGATCTCCGTTCACTGTAACCTCAGTCTCCTGGGTTCAAGTGACTCCACGGCCTCAGCCTCCCAAGTAGCTGGGATTATAGGTGTCTGCCAATACGCCTGGCTAAGTTTTATATTTTTAGTAGAGATGGGGTTTCGCCATGTTGGCCAGTCTGGTCTCGACCTCCTGACCTCTGGTGATCCACCCTCCTTGGCCTCCCAAAGTGCTGAGCCAGCCCAGCACCCGGCCAAAAAGTACTCTGTTTTCTAATGTAATTATCCCGTAGGGCACACTTGGGATATATAAGAACCTTCCCCTACCTGGTCTTCTAGAAGGTCCAGCCTCCAGAAGCTGTTGTGGCCATTGCCCTTTTACTGGTAATAAGGGTAGCCTCAGGTAAGAGAAGCATTAGTCATAACAGGCCTCAGTTTGGAAAGACCAGGCACTCTCCTGGTCTTTCTGAGAGCGACTACCTAACAGGCAGCCAACAATATTTCATGGCTGGGCATTTGGTTCCTCTTATATAACTGTTTCTGGGTATGCTTTTAGAAAATATTTCTAATATTTTACCTTTTCATTTAAAATGATTTTTGATTTAGAAAATGGTTGTCAAAATATGAAGTGAATTTTTGGTATAGCCTTCACTCAGTCCACCAAATGACAGGACAACTTTCAAAAATGGCTGAATCCTATTATCTAATCTGCACACCTTCCTCAATTTTCACATATTGTCATATGAAGCCCTTTTCCTAACCTGGGATCTGATTCACAATCACATGTGGCATTTAGTTGTCATGTTTCCCTGGACCCCGTTAATCTGAAATAGTCTCTGTCTTTCTTTGTCTGTCATGATCGTGACATTTTCAAGAATTCTGGCTAGTTTTTGCTGATACTATTTCTCAGTTTGGGTTTGCTTGATACTTCCTTGTGATTAGATTCAGATGATGGATGAACTTCTTCTGGACACACCCCAGAGTCCTGTTGTGTACTTCTCAATGCATCACACGATGGGTACACAAACCATTTGCCCATCTCATTCCTGGTCATAGTGACTTCGATCACTTGGTTAGGTTGTGTGTCTGCCAGCTTCCTTCACTGTAAATAGATTATTTTTCTCTTTGTAATTAATAAGTGTCTTGTGAGGAAATATCTTGAGACTATGTAAATATTCTGTTTCTCATCATGCTTAATACTTTTGCCTGCTAATTTTAGACATTACTGAAATAATGATCTCTATGCTGTTTGCCAAATGGTAATTTTCTATTTCCATCATATCTTTTACATTTAGTAGTTAAAAATCTACCAACAAAGAGCTTTCTTTTCCCCCCATTTATTTCTTTATACAACTATACCTTTATATCAGTATGGAATCACAGATGTACTCCTAGTTTCACTGACTGAGAGGGCCTGGAAGCAATCACACCCCAATATCAATAAGCACATATGTTACCTAAAACGTCAACTGCATTCTGATTCCAGGTCTGGGGCAAGGAAAGTACCAGATAAACCTGGAACATTTTGAGGTGCCAGGAAGTAAGGGAGATCTCAGAAAATGATATGGGAATGTAGGTATGTAGACCCAATTTGAAAGGACTCCTCATGGCCAAATCTGGGAAAATTTGAGAAAAAATAAATGATAATAACAATAACTTATAACCCATAATATGAAAATCCATGAGTCTAAACTGATATAGATGAATAATTAGATATGCTTTTAAATAGCATATTTATTAATATTCTCAGGAGCCATGACATTTTAATAATAAAATATTTATATTCCAGGGAAGAATACCTTTCTGAGGGCTGGTTATGATGCTTCTGGTATAAGATGATGGATGGAGCTCATCCACCTTCCCACCATCTTAAGGCTCACCTTAATAAATGACACAATGTTGGGTTTCAAAAATGAAACATCATGATGCTAGAATACATTTTAAAAGTCCCAATTGTGGACCAAAAACTTTGAGGAATTATTGACTATATTAGAACAGATGGGATATAGGCTTAAATGTGATACAAGGAGCTGAGATGAAAATTATACTCTTCATCTTCTGAATTTTTGGTGGAAATAAACCCCACATTTACATATATATACTTATAGTGGTATGAGTCGATACACATTTGTTAAGTATAAGCACTATAAATATTTAGACAAATGTTTATAATAGTACCCATAGTATAACTTAATCTCATGTAATCCCTATAAGAAACATATCTAAATTTAATCATATCTAATATTCCTACGTGTGGTTGAATCATATTTTCAGTAAATTAATTGCAAACTGGCACACATATGGAGAGTGAATATCTTTGATTCTCTGTTACTTAAACCATGTCTTGAACTAAGAATTTAAAATCTTGAGTTGGTCATTTTCATTCATTAAGCCTTCCAGCACAGTCAAAGGTAGCCAGTTTACCCCACAGTGCTAAACTTTCCTTATCTTCAATAAGCTCTTAATTTCATATAAACACAGCTAGTAATTTACATGTAGTGTAGAGAAAAGGATACAGAAATTGAATCCATAAATTTGTGTTTGGACCAAGTGTCTGTCACTTACAGTTCTGGCTACACAGATAAATCGTTTAAAATTCTCTTAGGATCTTTTTTACCTGCTTCTGCACTCACTTTTCTTCCCCCTCATCCTCTACTCCTGGTCTTCTAGATCCTTGTATATTACATAGCATAGAGGATGATAACAGGACTTCGGAATTAAATAACCTAAATTTAAGTCCTGTCTTTCAGCTGACTAGCCTGGAGGCCTTGAAATACTCCGTGCTCCCACTTCTCCATCTGTAAAACGGCAGCAATGACAACGATAAAGCCTTCCTCATATGGTTACTGTGAGGGTCAGTTTGAATGCAATCGTCTCTTAGTTGCAGAAAGATATCCATTCTAACTAGTTTTAGCAGAAAGCAATGTTTATTAGAAGATCCCACGTTTCCTACAGAATATCTCAGAGCCAGAGAACCAGGCTAAGAAGCTACAGAGTGAATAGTCCCAACCATATCATATGCGTAAACACCGCTGCTGTAGTAAGGATTGGAGACCCAAAACCTCTTGTAACTGCCCGCATGCATGTCAGGTGATCCAATCCCTTCATGCAGGTCACCATCCCAGGTTGCTGCCTTCCACCTGCAAGACTTCTCAGAAAGCCTTGGTCACAGGTAAAATTTCAGCAGCAGGGGAGTCTAGAACATGTGCTTTACAAACTTTCCTGTGTCTATGTTATAGGTAGATAAATTAGAAGGGGGTTATAATAAATGCTAACTGAGCAATAGCTGCACAATTTGTACTTTGGGATTCTTAAAATTTGGGTTCCCACACTTAAGGTTACAGACCAATATGCTCCTGCTTAACTATTGCTTATATGAATGAAAAAAATCTCTCAACCTTTCCCTCAAAACGGGCGTCCAATGCCTCATTGGTCCTTGCATTCATGTCTGGGTGATGCTCACTTATCCTCTGATTTACTCATGATCCCTACATGATATCTTTTAAGTATGAACAAAATTGATAACAGAATCACTACTAACGTACCTCTATGAGATAGTTGGTGGAAGCGGGAGTGGAATGGAAAAAAATGTGGGTCTTTCTTTTTCACAGTCTTCACTTCTGCAGCGGGTCACAAGGCTCTGTTTGGGATTTATAACTTCTGTCCTCTCCATTTTGCTCCATTTTCACTTTGCCCTTAGCTATCACCTCGGTTGGTTGAGATTTTTACCTAGTGACATAAACTTTGATTCTTGAGTGATCTGGTTAATTGTCTGGTTGTGTAACTTGCTGTGGTCATCTGATAAATTTTACAAGTCAACACGGCACTACAGGGAGGCACCCTAAAGGGGACCCTGGTTCCAGGCATCCGGGTCCATGTCCTCAGTATATGGCAGCAGCTCCAGTTTCCCCTGACTCTGAGATCCACCATTCTATCCATTATTGCCTTTCATTTCACGGCAGGAGGAGGGTGAAAAGACTTGTGGAAGTCTCAACTTCCAGACCAATAGAAACAATGCCATGGCCCCCAGGGCATGAATTCCATCTTTTGACTCTAACCCAAGAGTGTCTAAAGTCATGGGAAGAGAAAATGAACATTTTGCAAGTGGGTCATTTGCTGTAATCGTGTAAGAAGCCACTTCTACTTTCACCCCTTTGTTCCTGAGCAACGTATAGCGGCTGTAAGAGAAACAGCAGTGGAGAGCATACAGCACACCCCGGAGGACAGCACTCCACGTTTGCAAGGTGTTTCCCTATGAAACAAGTCTGACTGAGTCTTCAGTACATTGATTTATGTTTTCTCCAAGGCTTTCTGAGCAAAGGGATGCATGCTGAGAGCAGAGAATCCCATCTGTATTAATCATGTCTTTTATCTTCTGTATTCTGATTTATCGGCATCTGAGGCCTTGCTAAACTTGAAGGGACTGCCCCTCTCAGGAGTAGCCAATTCCTAGATAGTCAAGGACCATCCTGACTAACGTGAGAGACAGAGGGGAGCATGGCTTTCATATGCAAATTAACCAATCTAAAGCCTACACCCTCAGGCCTCCTCTAGCTAGCTCTCACACTCTGGTCTACTACGCACCCCGCTAATCACCACAAGACCAAGTACCAGACAACTAGGAACAGCCCCTATGCCCTAGAGCCCACTGAAATTATTCACACTAGCCAAGCCAAAGTGTGCTTACCCTGCCGTCTCTATCCCGTCATGTAGAAATAGGGGCTCTTGCACATGTCTTTCCCTCTGCCTCCTGGCTGACCCCGGTGCTTCCTGGTGTGCCCCCAGCCCAAGGCCATGGCATGGCTCCCACGCCTTAGGAATTGCAACAAGCTATGCTTTCAATGGCTAATGTCTCCTGAGCTGCTGACCTCATCATATGTGAATAATAATAAAACCTGTGTTTTAAAACACCATTCATATCAGCCATTGCCTTAATTTGCTCACTGTGATACCGGGTTCTTGAATAAAAGCAATGTTGGCTAAAATGCTATCGTGGTTAATAATAACTGCAGTACTGTGTTCCTTGCAGAAGCATGGCAGAAAGATAACACAAACTTAAGTCTAGAAAACGTGGCTTTTCCATTAGAAATAAAAATAGCAACCTGCCTCCAAGTTAGCTGATAGTCCTTATGTGCTATGGTGGTGGTAGTTGGGGTTCAATTTTGTTTTTGCTGGGTACTACCTAGAGAAGACTTGGAGATGTTCGGTTCAGTGTCAGAGCCCATGTATAACCTCTGTCTCTGCCTCTGTGGCTGCTTTGTTCATAAGCCTACTGAGTCTAAAGCACTAGAATGGCTGGGAAGAGACTCACTTACATGCATCTAGTCTATCAGATTATTGAGGGCTCCTCTGCAGGGGAAGAATTTTGTAGCTCATCACCCTGCAGTATCAGGTACAGTAAGGCCTAGGACATTACTGTACATGGCTATAGACTTCATAAACACTGTACACTGAGGCTACAGTAAATTTACGAAAACAGCAAAGTAATTACACTGTGGGATTACAACAGCTACAACGTCATTAGGCGACAGGAATTTTTCAACTCCATTATAATCTTATGGGACCACCATCATATATGTGGTCTGTTGTTGATTTAAAATGATTCTGTGTGGTGTCACCATATTTGCAGCAGCATGCACAGTACCTTGAATAGCAGCTATCATGGTAGCAAGCTCTCAACAAGTTTTAAAATATTTTATGTGCTATTCTTTCTGCTTGACTGACCTGACCTATTTTACTGTCATACACTTCCTGATACACTGAGGACCCTAAGACGAGGATACGTTATTTTCAATAAAACAAAATCTATCAGGTTTGTCAAAGATCAGCAATGGAGAAAGGATTCCCTGTTTAATAAATGGTGTTGGGAAAACTGGCTAGCCATATGCAGAAAACTGAGTTGGACCCCTTCCTTATACCTATAGAAAAATTAACTCAAGACTTAAACATAAACATAAGACGTAAAACCATGAAACCCCTAGAAGAAAACCTAGGCAATACCGTTCAGGACATAGGCATGGACAAAGTTTATGACTAAACACCAAAAGCAATGGCATGACTAAAACACTGAAAGCAATTGCAACAAAAGCCAAAATTGACACATGGGATCTAATTAAACTATAGAGCTTCTACACAGCAAAAGAAACTATCGCCAAAGTGAACAGGCAACCTACAGAATGGGAGAAAGTTTTTGCAATCTATTCATCTGACAAAGGTCTAATATCTAGAATCTACAAGGAACTTAAATTTACAAGGAAAAAAATCATCAAAAAGTGGGTGAAGTAGCTGCACAAACATTTCTCAAAAGAAGACATTTGGGTGGCCAACAAACATGGAAAAAAGCTCATCATCAGTGGTCATTAGAAAAATGCAAATTGAAACCGCAATGAGATACAATCTCACGCCAGTTAGAATGGTGATCATTAAAAAGTCAGGAAACAACAGATGCTGGAGAGGATGTGGAGAAATAGGAACGCTTTTACACTGTTGGTGGGTGTGTAAATTAGTTCAACCATTGTAGAAGACAATGTGGTGATTCCTCAAGGATCTAGAACCAGAAATACCATTTGACCCAGCAATCCCATTACTGAGTGTATATCCAAAGGACTCTACTATAAAGACACATGCACACATATGTTTATTGCAGCACTATTCACAATAGCAAAGACTTGGAACCAACCCAAATGCTCATCAGTGATAGACTGGATAAAGAAAATGTGGCATATACATACCATGGAATACTATGCAGCCATAAAAAAGGATGAGTTCATATCCTTTGCAAAAACATGGATGAAGCTGGAAACCATCATTCTCAGCAAACTAACACAGGAACAGAAAACCAAACACTGCATGTTCTCATTCATAAGTGGGAGCTGAACAATGAGAACACATGGACACAGGGAGGGGAACATCACACACCAAGGTCTGTCAGGAAGTGGGGTGCTAGAGGAGGAATAGCATTAGGATAAATACCTAATGTAGATGATGGGTTGATGGGTGCAGCAAACCACCATGACACATGTATATCTCTGTAACAAACCTGCATGTTCTGTACTTGTATCCCAGAAATTAAAATAAAATTAAAACAAAAATCTATATAAAGAGGCAAACAAAAAGAAAGGCAGGAAATTTGCATTTATAGAGTGCCTATGAGAAACCATGCATAATGCTGGATATTTTCAATATTCTATCTCTCTTAGGATATGTCAAATGAAATCTGCAATACCTTTGGTCTCTTTTGTCTAGACGCAACTGAGAAAGTATTTAGAGATATATCTGACCAAAGGAATCAAGAGGGGAATGAAATCAGTCTTTCTGTGGTGTCTGCTTGTCCAGCTTTTCTCCCACAGGGCTAATTTTTTGTGCCTTCACCTGGCTGTCATTCCTACATACCCAAGGTCACTATGAATAATGAAATATTTAAATCTAGTCAGCCTCAGAATGGTGTTCTGGACGTGACCTCGCAGTGAGTTTAACTGCTCAGCTCTGGTTAAGTAAAGATTACACTTAAGCCTTAATTCAATTTCTGATAGCTAAATGTAAACACACAGGAAACAGGAAATAAATTCATACCACACATGCCTCAGTGAGCTTGTCTCGGGGTGACCCCTCAGAACTGGGCCTCACTTGCTGGGGCTCTATCTATTGGCTGTGCCTCCTGTAGACCCAAGCTATTCAAATGGTGTTTTGGGAACAGGTACAGATGTACTGGGCTCTTGGGACTGCCAGGTGGGCCCTAGAGCAGCTGAAGTCCCCAGAATCAGCTGCTCTCCATGAGTAGCAGCCTTGTCAGCATACACTGGTGTGTCACATACAGCAGTCTATGTGGCACGAGATGTGAAGAAGTTGGAAAGCATGCTACAGTTTCTCATCACTGCTGATCTCCTTTCCCTAAGGAGTACTTTTCACAAAGTATTGGTCCTTGACTAAGTCCTAGACTTAGCCCTTTATTATTATTATCATTTCGATATGCAGATTGCTGTGGTGTGATCATAGCTTACTGCAGCTGCCAGCTCCTGGGCTCAAGTAGTCCTCTTGCCTTGGTGTCCTCAAGCTTTGGGATTATAGGCATGAACCACTGAGCCCAGCCTTAGTCCCTGACTCTTTGAGAGTGTCAAAGGGAGATGCAATCTGGTGACTTTGTATGAAGAAATTGGCCTGGGAAAGGCAGACCAGAAAGAAGTCCTGTGTGGTACCATATTAAAGATAACTTTTGACTAAAGGTTGATTAAACCAGATAAAATATTTTCATTTGTGATTGTCAAACTCTTTGTGACATGTGCACCAGGAAAGAAAATCAATTCTCTAAACATTGCTCTCTAAATATATACAAATGCTTCTAGGAAAATTGTTAACTCCATTGTCTTTTGTTTTCTCACCTGTGATAGCTGTTAAACTGTCTAATCTGTCTAATTCTAACACTCCATAAATCCACATGAAAACATAAAAATATTGTTTGTATACTAAAATTTTATGTAGAAGAATAGTTTTTTTTACCCAAACTCTAAAAACCTTGGAAGATAATCTAGGAAATACCATTTGGAACATAGGATCTGGCAAATATTTCATGACAAAAGCAACTGCAACAAAAACAAAAATTGACAAATGGGACCTAATTAAACTAAAGAGCTTCTGCACACCATAAAAACTATCAACAGAGTAAACAGACTATCTACAGAAAAAAGAAAATATTCACAAACTAGCCATCTCACACAGGTCTAATAGCCAGAATCTATAATGAATTTTAACAAATGAACAAGCAAAAAACAAACAACCCAATTAAAAAGTGGACAAAGGATATGAAAACTTCTCAAAAGATGACATATATGTGGCCAACAAACATGTAAAAAATGCTCAACATCACTAATCATTGGAGAAATACAACCCAAAACCACAATGAGATACCATCTCATACCAGTCAGAATGGCTATTACTAAAAAGTCAAAAAAGAACAGATGCTGGTGAGGTTGCAGAGAAAAGGGAATGCTTATAAACTGCTGGTGGGAATGTAAATGAATTTAGCCATTGTGGAAAGCAGTTTGGCAATTTCTTAAATAACTTAAAGCAGAATTACCGATTGAGTCAGTAATCTCTTTATTGGGTAGATACATAAAGGAATATAAAGTATTCTACTACAAAGACACATGCATGCATATGTTCATTGTAGCACTATTCAAGATATCAAAGACATGGACTCAACCTAAATGCCCATCAATGATAGATTGGATAAACAAAATGTGGTACATATACACTATGGAATACTATGCAGCCATAAAAAAGAATGAGATCATGTTCTTTGCAACATGGATGGAGCTAGAGGCCGTTATCCTAAGTGAAGTAACTCAGGAGTAGAAAATCAAGTAACAGATATTCTCACTTATCAGTGGGAGCTAAACATTGAGTACATATGAACACAAAGAACGGAGCAACAGACACTGGGGCCTACTTGAGGGTAGAGTTGGAGAGTGGGGTGAGGATGGAAAAACTGCCTATCAGGTACTGTGCTTATTATCTGGTGGCTATGTAATCTGTATACGAAGTCTCCATGATGTGCAATTTGCCTGCATAACAAACCTGCATGTGTACCCCTGAACCTAAAATGCAAGTTAAAGAAAGAATGGTTTTTAAGTGACACTAGGGTCTTTAATTGAATTGATTGTATTGAATTGAGACAAATGATGTCCTAGGAGGAAATAGTGGCTTTCTGCTTACCTCCAGTGGTGATCATTATGAAAAGCATTAATATTTTCCTATAATTTCCTTCTTGAAAAATTGTGAAAAATTAAGGGTTCATTTTAATCATTCAGCACCTTGTATATCACATTATTCATTTGTATTTAGCATCTAAATTAAATGCATGCATTATCACAGGTAAGTGCATTTGTTTTACATCTTGCATGACATACTGTGATATTAGCATTTATAAAACATAAATAGTGATGACACGTGTGTTTATTTTCTCCAGCTCAGAAAGAAGCTGGAGCAAATGAAACGGGATCTCAGTGCACAGCCTCATCTGCTGCCTGCCTGCCTGCAGCAAGACCACCTGCAAAATTGGGAGCCATCATTACTGCGAAGCTTAAGGCTGAGTTTAATAAGATTGGCAAGAACTTATGAGCTTCTGGGAAGGAAATATCCACAGGCAAAAGCCAGACCTTCTCTTCTCACCAGCCAGCATGAGGTACCACAGGGCATTCCATTTAATACGACTGGAAAGGGAGTTCCAGCACTCTGATTTCTTAAGTCTCTGCTCACCATTGCAGGGACATCTCCTTCCAAGTTCTCTTTGGATTCACGAGGTACTAAATTTGAGATGATGGGCACTTCATTTATTTTCTCAACAACCGTTCATCTGGCATGTGTTACACACTATGTGCACAGTGATGAGAAAGACAGGGCCCTCCACTGTAGAACCTTGTGGTCAAGTCAAATAGGAGAGGTGGTGGGATCCAGAGGCAAATTAAAGTAGCCTCTTGATATGGTTTCGCTCTGTGTCCCCACCCAAATCTCATCTTACTTGTACTCCCATAATTCCCACATGTTGTGGGAGGGACCTGGTGGGAGAGAATTGAAGCTTGGGGACGGTTCTCCATACTGTTCTCATGGTAGTGAATAGGTCTCATGAGATCTGATGATTTGATAAGGGGAAACCCATTTCACTTGGCTTTCACTCTCTCTCTTGCCACCACCATGCCACCTTCCACGATTGTGAGGCCTCCCCAACCACGTGGAGCTGTAGGTCCAATAACCTTCTTTCTTTTGTAAATTGCCCAGTCTCAGGTATGTCTTTATCAGCAATGTGAAAACAGACTAATACACTCCTCAAGTCTTGGCTCGGTCATTTGGACATTATTGTCTACAAAAATACAGAATCAGTGGAAATTATCAGCAAGGGAGTGATGTACTAAAAGCAGTTAACTACGAATGATTGGTTTACAGGGTGTTTGCTTCCATCTACTGCAGTTTTTTCACTTTCTCTGTGCCTGGAGTGCAAACAAGGCTGAACAGGGGGTGAGGGAAGATGTGGGTATGTAACTATTGCAGAGGCACAAAATCAAAACAATGGCATAAAAGGACGAAGGACGGAGGGCGGCTGCTACTACTTGGTTTGCCTCTTTGTTAATGTAAATCTGAGGTGATAAATTAGGCAGAGTGTATCTGGTTTACATTGAGCTCTGAAGGTGTGCACACAGTTTAGGCAGCTGCAAATTCCAAAAATCAATCTCAGTAAATTGGAGAAATAAACATCTGTAAGACAAATTACAAGCCAAGCCATGCTGCTTCAGGGCCAGTGCTGGGCAATCTGTGGGAAATTTCCTGGGTTAATCTGTTGAGGTCATTGCAATGCTCCTCCCCTAACCTCGTACAAACTCATCAATCCCCTGCAGTGGAGTAAGGATGCTTGGCCTCTTGTGGGACTAGAATGGCCAATCCCTGGGACGTAGCATAACTTCAGTTCTCAGGAGAAGTGAAGAAAGGCAGAGAGACACAGGGATCATACAGCACACCTGCCTCCAATTAGCTAAATACGAGACAAAATTTTCCTTTAGGTTCCCAGTTCCATAATTGTTGTTTTTCTAATTCACCTGCTTTACAAGGGTTTTCTCAGAAGTTTACTCTTAAGGCAGCAGCTGGTGATGTGCAATGTAGAGAGGTAATCCTCCTACTAAAAGGAAAGGAAAACACTTGTAACACACTGGATTTCCCATAGCCAGTGGACGTCAGATGGAAAGAGCCTTGGGTTTTGTCACTACCCCAGTTGTCCCCTGATGGATAAAATCTGCCGTCAGGAATATTATCCCAACCTTGAGACAATATCGCTTGCCCAAAATAGTATTTCACCAAAACCAAAATACTTTTGTATAATGTTTTTTTCTTATCTAAGCATGTGTATATCTAGAGTAATCAACTGAGAATCAGAAAGAAAAGGTATTTTATAGAGAAGAAAACTGAAGTTATGATTTTTCTTAGGGGATGATATATGGTTACAGAGGCACACATATTTAATTGTTGTAATTTATACATAACAAAATCTGTCCTTTTAATCATTTTGAAGAGCATGGTTCAGTGGCATTAAGTACATTCACTTTGTTGTACAACTGTGACCACTATCCATCTTCAGAACTTTTTCATCATCTCCGTCTTAGTTTGTTTTGTATTGCTATAATGGAATACCAGAGGCTGGTTAATTTATAAAGAAAAGAAACTTGTTTGGTTCACATTTCTGCAGGCTATACAAGCAAAGCACCAGCATCTGCTTCTGGTGAGGCCTCAGGAAGCTTTTACTCGTGGCAGAAGGCAAAGGGGGAACAAGAATTTCATGTGGTGAGAGGGGAGACAGAGAGAGGGGAAGGGGCCAAGCAATTTTTAACAACCAGGTCGTGCGTGGACTCATATCCACAGAAAGGGCATCACGCTATTCATGAGGGATAACCCCCATGACCCACACACCTCCCACCAGACCCCACCTCTAACACTGTGGGTCACATTTCAACGTGCAATTTGGAAGGGACAAATATCCAAACTATATGAATCCCCAACAATTGTTTTCATTATTTCACAAATGTGATCCACACATAAATATGAGATTCTATAGTAGAATCTCAACCTGACCATCATTTTCAACAATTCAGGTACCCAAACAGTCTTGGCCCCTTTATGCAAGAAGAAAGTGATGATGACTATGTCTTACCTGAACTTTGGCATGAAGCTCCCGCAACTGCTTCACACTGTGTCCTCCTCTCCTCTGTGACCCTCTCTAAGGGTGACGGGAAGCAATAGGGTTCTAAAGAGTTAAAACAAGTAGTGTTGAGATAGGGAAGAGAGAGTGGTATTAAGGAAAGTGGCACCAGACTGGCTTCCTCTGAGTTTCAGGGCTTTGGCACAGCCACTGTGGAAAACAGAATGGCAGTTCCTCAAAAAGTTCGACAGCATTACTATATGATCCTGCAATTACACTTTTGGGCATGTATTCAAAGGAATCAAAAGCAGGAACTTGAAGAGATGTCTGTACACACATGTTCACAGCAGCATTATTCACAATAGCCAAAATGTGGAAGCAGGCCAAGTGTCCACTTAGTGAATGGATAAATAAAATGTGATCTGTACTGTACATACAAAGAAATATTATTCAGTGTATTAGTCTCATGTTGCTAATAAAGACATACCTGAGACTGGGTGATTTATAAAGGAAAGAGGTTTAACTGGCTCACAGTTCAGCATGGTTGAGGAGGCCTCAGGAAACTTACAGTTATGGTGGAAGGGGAAGCAAACACGTCCTTCTTCACATGGCAGCAACAAGGAGAAGTGCCAAGCAAAAGTGGGAAAAGCCCCTTATAAAACTATCAGATCTCATGAGAACTCATTCACAATCATGAGAACAGCAGTGTGGAGGTACCTGACCCTGTGATTCAATCACCTCCCACTGGCTCCTTCCCACAACACGTGGGGATTATGGGAACTACAATTCAAGATGAGATTTGGGTGGGGACACAGCCAAACCATATCATTCAGCCTTAAAAATGAGGGAAATTCTGACACATGGATGAACCCAAAAGATATTATGCTAAGTGAATAAACCAGGTATAAAAGAACAAGTATTGTATGATCTCACTTATTTGAAGTACCAAGAATAGGCAAATTCATAAAGATAGAAAGTAGAATAGCGGTTGCCAGGGGATGTGGGGGCAGGAAGGTTAAGGGAATGGGAGTTATGGTTTAATGGGTACAGAGTTTGTTTGGAATGATTTAAAAGTTTTGGTGATGGATGACAGTGATATTTGCCCCACAAAGTGAATGTACTTAATGCCAATGAACCGTATACTTAAAAACCATTGAAATGGTAGATTTTATGTTATGTATATATTGCCACAATTTTTAAAAGTCAAAAAAATTGTTGGACCATGAACAAAGATCAAATTGGCATAGTTCTGGGGAGAATAAGTTATCCCAGTGTAGCTGCTGTGAGGTTACACTGTACATAGGTTGTAACTACCATATAAGATTGTGGCAATGTGGCAATGTAAGTAATGTATGCAAAGCACACGCACACACACACACACACACACACACACACACACCACGGTATATATATATATATATATATATATATACCGTGGTGTGTGTATATATATATATATATACACACTAGTATATATGTGTGTGTGTATATATATATATATATATATATATATATATATATATATATATACACACAAACACTACACACACACACACACGCACACACCCCATATATATATATATATACTGGCATATATATATATATATATATATATATACCATAAAATACCACTCAGCCATGAAAAAGAACAAAATAATGTCTTTTGCAGCAACTTGAATGGAACTGGAGGACATTAGTCTAGGTAAGGTAACTCAGGAATGAAAAGCAATTACCACATGTTTTCACTTATAAGTGGGAGCTAAGCTATGTGTACTCAAAGGCAGACAGAGTGGTATAATGGACATTAGAGACTCAGAGTGGGGAGGGTGGGAGAGGAGAGAGGCATGAAAAACTACCTGTTGGGGTAGTACAATGTACACTACTTGGGTGACAGGTACACTAAAATCCCAAACTTCACAACTCTATAATTCATCCATGTAACCAAAAAACACATGTTCCCCTAAAGCTACTGAAATAAAACACTTAAAAAATTAAAAAATGTACATACATTGAAGGAAAAAAGAAGGAATAACATTTTCACTCATAAGGTCCAATTGGCAGCAAGAGAGGGCTCTGTTCCAGGTGGTCATTCAGGGACCCAGGCTTCTTTCACCTGCAGTTCTTCATCTTCAGGGCCTGTCCAGAATCCTTCTTTACATGTATTAATACTTGCCACTTAGGAGGAAGAGAGTGAGGAGGCCAGGCTAGGGCTGGAAGTTGTATGCGTCTTTTCAACTGCATCCCCCTGCCTGAACTCCAGCATGTGGTCATGCCTATTGCTAGTGGAGACTGGACATGCAGATGAGCTGTGAGCCCAGAAGATCTTGGAAATAACTTAGTAGCCTAGGCCAGGGTCCACTCTTCTGATCACTGTTACTCATTTTTCTTTTCCACATGGAATAAACTTAATCTCCCCACGGGCAGCAACAAAAAGACCCCCACCCAATCACAGAAGTTCAGGATCTCTGGGTAAATAGCACTCTTCTCTGTCAGGCCCCTACGCAGCTTCTTATGATCCAACAACCTATGAATTGAAAATACAGGTTCTCTGCCTCCACACTTCCCAATATACAATTGTGAGTCAGACATAGGAGAACAATGACATTCTCATTCAGAAGAGGGAAGAACAGGAAACGGAGAAACTACTTGTTCATAGTGATTTTGAAATTGTGCCAGACAGGCTCCCTGCCCTGAGAGCAAGAAAGATTCCTTGATTAGAGCAGATTCTGCTCAATGGAAGGAATTCCTGTGTCTATTTTACTTCATGGCAACATCTGAAATAGGTATTGATGAGTTCGTGTTACCTGGGGTTGTTTTAAAATAGAGTGTAATAATGTTTTTAAAAATAACTTATAGTAAGGTCAACATATCACAAAATGGTTACCACTGAAAAAGCAGTATGTTATTTACAGTTCCTGAGAGGCGTGGGGATACCATACAGGGTGGGGGCATGGGGATATATGGAAACACCGGGGTCAGTCAGGAGACAGAGGGAGGTAGGGAACCGTGGGGAAGAGCTTTTCTTTTGGTTTCTGCAGAAAGAACCTGGCAAGACAAGGTAAGCAGACTTAGGATTGGTTAGTTTGAATAATTTCAGTGGGCTCTGGTACATAAGGGCGGGTCCTACTGGTCTGGCACCTGGCCAGGGCACAAGGATAGTGGCCTAGGGTGTGAGAAACCCACAGAGGAAGTAGTTGGGAGTATGGGCTCCGGACTGATTGCTTTGCATATGAAAGGTGCACTCTCTCTCTCTCTCTCTCTCTCTCTGAATTGGTTAACCCAGGAGGGGCAATCCCTTCAGAGTCAGTAAAGCCCAAAGATGTTAAAGCATAAAATACAGAAAATTTAAAAACAAAATTAATATAGGGGACTCCCCAGCTTTTATAGTCTAGTTGCTGCTCACACAAGTTTGGAGCCCTCTGTGGTCTTCTTGTTTCCAAGGCAGAATAGTTCCTTTGAATATTTAATAGCTTCTGATGGTCTTCTTCCAGCCGGTCCCACGTGTGGCAGCCTCACAGAGGGGGTCCCCGAGGCGGGCCCCTCACACCTGACATTTCCCTGTGCCTCCTCACCACCGCTTTCCTCATGCAACTCGATGGTGACTCCCTATGTGCAACTTAAAAAAGAAAAAAGCCTTTGGTGATTGGATCTTTGCCACGAACGAAATCACTGTTTAACTGAGGTTGACTAGACCTTTCCAGTCTTAACATTTGCTATTTGGGGTCCTGAAATCCTCAATTTTTCTACCTTGGAGGTCTTTTATTTGTGGCCTTTCTCATTTCTCCTCTAACTTCTAAAAAGAAAAACAAGTCAATTGTTGTCAGAGGTCATCTCTCTTGTGGGATCTGAGAGAACAAAGTAGATACCACCTCGTCAACTAAGACGGATGCCCATGGTCAAGAAAACAAAAGTTACCTGCAGGTCGAGGGCTCAGGGCACAGCTGGTGTAGTAGATTTCTAAATTTCTATGGCTACAAGAGAACTCACACTCTAGATTCACTTCCTAACAAGAGGAGCTGTGAGACCCCTCCTAATCCAGCTTTACAGTCCAGGCCACTACAACTCTGGGCAGACGAGGAGCCTTACAAACACTCCTTCCTGATCAGCACTGGTAGACTTCATGCCTGTCTCAGCAGCTCGCAGAGGCTGCACAGTCTTTGTGTCCTGCAGTTCAACTCTTGATGTAAAGGAGCCGAATTCCACTTCATTTTAATGCTAAAACCCCGCCCCAAAGTGAACATGGGATCTATATTACATATATGATTACCTGTTGTGCCTGAGCTTGTCTCCCCTCATAAATATATAGAGCTTTTCCCCCAAACCTGCTGAATATGTATGACTCTATTATTAATACAGACCCTGTGGGGCATGAAAACCAACCTGCCCCTTCCCTCCTAAAAGCATCTCTAGTTCCTACCAGAGACTCTGCCTTCCCAATAAAGCTCCTCTTTCTACTATTGGACCACCCTGGCGGTCTTTTGGATGACACTTGTATTACGGTATTAAAGGCATCTGTAGATTTACTTGATCACTTTAGCTTCTACCACTGCTTTTCCTGGAGCTACGGGCTCAGGAGGCCATAGAAGGTCTCCTTTCTAAGACATTTAAGGTAACAGGCTTGCCGATTATTTGCCATGACTTAACAGGGCTTGCTAGCCATCCAGCCTGCTTGATTTACGGCGCCCCACACCTGTTACCCAACCACTAAGCCACTGTCACATACTCAAGTGTTTTATACGGCAGCACCTCACTTTAAGCCATCAATTTTTAAAAACCTCTTATGGCAACGCTCACCACTGATATAACAGATAAACCTCCACTTTCAGTGGTTTAACACCAAAGAATTGTATTTCTGGTTCATGAAGAGCAAAATGGCAATAGAGTGGTGACGGGGGCTTGCTCTATTCAAACTTTTTCTATCGTGGATTACTACGGCCTTCCGGTCCTCTTCTGGGTTCTCGGCCTCTGATCAACCAACAAAGAAGGAGGCACAGAGGGTCACGTGCCTGGCCTGTACGAGCAGGCCTAGAAGTGGTGGGCTTCACTTGTGCTCACATCCTTCTGGCCCAAACCCAGTTGCGTGGCACATCTCTCTTGAAGCAAACCTGTGAAACATGGCAACTGAAAGCCCGTTGAGTGATCCAGCAGCCCCAATTCCCAAAGAGCAGCACATGCAGAGTGGATTCACTCTTCCCTCACATCTTCACCAACACCAAGTACCATTTAAAAGAAACTCTGCGATGCGCTAAAGTGATATTTCAGATGTTTCCATTCGCATCTTCTTCGATTTCTTTATAAGCTTGAAAATATTTTCATCTGTTTACTGGTCAGTTTTATGTCTTCATTTATGAGTTACTTGTTTCTGTTTTGTATTTCTTTTTCCAATAGGGAATTCTTATTTCATTAATCTATTTATAGGCAGGTTTTGTATATTAAAGATATTAAACTTTGCTTCTAGGAATAAGATTTTCTTTCAGTTTGCTATTTTTTTTTTTTTTGCAGAGACATTTAATTGTCTTGGAATTTATGTTGGTATATGATATAAAGTAGGGAATCCATTTTTCCCCCAAATTCTTAGACTTTCTCTCCCAAATATTAGCATCATTTATTGAAAAATTAATTTTTCCCTCAAAAGGCTAATTGCTAAATATATGGCTTTCATCACCGAGGACCAAATGATACAAGAAGACTGATGCAGTCAGCTACCCATGCTGAAATTCTGCTCCGAAAACATTCCCTGAAAGCCCCGGTTAGCACTGTCATTTTAAATTTCAAAAAATAAGATGTTACCATACAGCACCTGCAGTTCTGTTGAGAAGTGTTGCCCATGCCCAGCTAACCAACCTGGAGCTGCTTAAAGGGGATCCCAGGACACACTCATCACCCACAACCTCTGCTGTGGTCCATACTGCAGGCATCGTTTCTTAAGCTTGACGCCATCTGCTCTGAGTCTCTCAGCTACTGACCAATAGTCCATTTGCTCTTGTACTACTAGTTTTGCTTTGTTGCTTAGTGTTGATTTTCTCATCAAAACCTTCGCTCCCCTTGGTAAGAATTCTGTTTTTCCCCCATTTGTGAATCTTCCTGATTTAGCTTGTCCCCAAGATGTTCCCACTTTGGCCAGATGGCCCTCTCCCTCAGTTCTTCCTTGTGCCCTGAAAGGAAGTCAATGACATTTTCCCACTACTTTCTTCATTTATGCTACTATCAGAACTTCTATGTCATAGGAACAGAGGTTAGAGCTTTAAGAGGTCTTAGAGACTATATATTCCCACCCCTCATTTAGCAGATGAGGAAACTGAGATGACTTAGTTCAGAGCCACAGATCTAATTACTGTTAGGACCATGATACACACCACACCTGGGACTCTTACCTCTTCGTGCAGTGTTCTTTCTGAATCTCTATCATGTTCCATATCCTGAATTGGCTTTTTGGTATAGGAACATAGCTGAACTAGCAAAGGTTCAGCTGTGTAAACATCCGAGTGCCCCTGTTATGACCAAATACTCCTACTTAATCAGAATTGCTCATATAAAGAAGGCATTATGCATTAGAATATAATCAATAAATGTGTCTAAAAAGGGAAACTACAGAGGCAATACTAGGATTCTCCGCTATCATTACCTTTCAGATCAAGAAGAGACAGTTGGGAAGAAAGGAGCAAAATTCAATGCCTATGAAATATAAATGAGATGATTTATAAATTCATTACATGTCATCCATGTTGAATATCATTAACATTTTAACTTTCTCATACAAATAAATGCACCAACTCAACAATTTATGAATTAGAAATCCAATTAGCTTTTCTACCTTCTTACTCAGAACATTATATTAGAAGCCCTTGGGGAATCTTTGTAGATATGCAAGTGAGAAGGTGAAAATTTTTCTTTCTGCTCTGAGGAGCATGTAACCCCAGGCATGTTTCCAGCGTTGCTTTAAGAGAGTCAGCTAGAGCTGGCCATTGGTAAGTGTCGCCTGGTGTCACTGCAGACAGCCGTACAGAGCAAGCTGACATCATGGTACGTGCATGTGAGTCCAGGGAGCTACATGTCTCTTTGTCTGAGTATGTCTCTGAGTCTCCCACTTTTGGTGTCATGTCGAACTTCTTTGCTTATAAATATTGTGAATATATTTTCTGAATCTTGGTCAGGGTATATTACACCAAGGCTTCCTTGGTTTCGTATCATTGGCCAGGACTAAGAAGTAGGCTTTTAGAAGTTGTGATGGCCAAGATGGAGGGCATATGTAAGTAGATGAGAAAGAGTCACAAGACATTCACAACAATGGCCAGCATTACTGAGGGTGGCCTTTCATGGAAACCAACAAGAAATAACATGAAGAGGAAGTAATTTAACTTAGTAGAAAGAAAATATCTCTCAAGGGCCCAGAGACTCAGTCCAGGGAAAAGCCAAAGAGTGTTGCCAGGATATTAGGATTAAGTCAAAAGAGAAAGAAAAGGAAATATCTGAGAATGGAACCAGCGATTTCTCTCTTTTCCTCTGCTGACTTCGTGATTGTCACATAGCATTTTTTCTCTAAATTAAACATCTTAATTCTATGTTAAAAGCATTCCTAAAACACTTTCTTATGTGGCAGTTACAGATGTAATTGTCTCACATTTTTAAGACTAGAAGTTTTTGGATTTGCTCATAATGACAGCAACAGAATAAAGTAACAATCAATGACCTACAAATACAGTCAGCCCAGATAATAAATAACTAGGCTAAAAGAGTCTGAAAGCGTTTGCTCAGGAAGCTGGGCAGGAAATTGAAGTCAAATCTATGAGGTTACAGCCCTCCCTTTTTCCAACCAAGCTGAACCAGCAATGTTTCCACCTGAAACAGAACTGCTCAAGTCTTCCTGGCCCCAGACAATACGAGAAGCAAAATAAGAAAAACAATTTGGAGAGAAGGAAATATTGCAACAGAAAAATTCAGTTTCCAAAAGATGGTACTTCTTTGGCAAGTGCTACCATGGGGAGCAATATAGCTATGTTGGCATGACATTGGCCCAAGGGGACCATCCTTCCTATGGAAAGTTGATGGGCTAAGCACACTGGCCTCAGTAGGACCTGAGTTGTTCATAGCTGCAGGTTGCAAAAGGAATAAAAAAACATGCTTGTTTTAGTATATGTGCTATTACATATGCATGAGTAATATTACATATTACATATCACTCATGCATATGAAGTACACAGATTGCATGATCAAGTAAGCTGTACCAAAGATAACAGATAGTCTAAAGATTCCAAATTTAGAGATGATTAATCATTTGTGCATTTAAAAATGATATGCATGTATATTTATTTATTTATTAACATTGATCTCTTTATTTATTTATTTTTTTACTTTTAGAGACAGGGTCTCACTCTTACTCAGGCTGAAGTATATTGGTGCAATCATATAGCTCACTGCAGCCTCAGACTCCTGGGCTCAAGCAATCCTCCCACCTCAGCCTCCCGAGTAGCTAGGACTACAGACATGCCACCACACCTGGCTGATTTTTTTTACGTTTTTTGTAGAGACAAGGTCTTGCTATGCTGCCCAGGCTGGTCTGGTAGAACTCCTGAACCTTAAGAGATCCTCCTGCCTCAGCCTCCCGAAGTGCTGGGATTATAGGCGCGAGCCACTATGCTTGGCCACAATTATATTTATCAGCAACTTTTCAAGAGTACATCTATTACATATAATAATTTTCATCCATGCACACCCGATTATGTTTTAGCAAAATTAATTCCATAATGTATAACGAAATAAATGTATTACCTCACCCAGTAATTTTTAATGATAATATGTAGAGATTTACACAAATGAGATTGTTTCACTGCCATCTCTTCCCCTTGAAAGATCAGTAATGAGATCATTGTGATATACAATAGGATTTAAAGAGATGTTGAGTCAGACTTCTTTGTGTTCCTAATATATGTACAGGTGGCCCCTAGCTAGAATGCCACAATCCTTGCCCCAGGTCGAGCCCTAAGTCATGCTGTCATCTGAGTAGGATCAACACAACTCATAAGCAGCTGTCTCTAATGTGACTTAAGAGCTTCTCCACAGGCTCACAGTCCCTAAACCCTCTCCATCATCTTGCCACAAGCTTTGAACTAACACCATGACTTTATCACGTCAGAACCTTGCTAACACTGGCACATAAACCCATTCGCTATTTAGCATAATTAAGTTTGCATTCCATAGCAAGCTTGGCCCTAAGAGGATAAGATGGGAGGAAGACTCAACCCAGAGTGCTTGGCAGAGAAGTGAGGGGGAGACCTGAGGAAGTGAAAGGTGTGGGAGGGAATGGTTGGATAAGGCAGAACAACAAATGTGCTTGCGTAAAGAAGAGAAAAGCAGGACCCAGAAGGAGGCGGGAAACAGAAGCTACGCAAACCCCTGACTTGGAACAGGTCCAGGACTGGGCCATGGCTATCGATGTAGCCACAGTAGGTATACCTTTTATGGCATGGATGTGGACACTGTTACAGGATCCTTCTGACCACACTGTTCTGTGAATTGTTCAGATAGAGATACATTTAAAATGCAAACAGATCCAGTTACCAGCATTTGTTTTCCCTCTGTTCGTAATTCTCTTCTCTCTACGTCTCAGCATGGATTTTCCTTCCAGAAAATCTATCCTGTCTTCGCCAGTTTGGCCTTTTGGGAAAGGGGAAGGAGAGATGAAGCCACTTTTAAAAACATAACTTGATTCAAATAAATATAACGGTTGTTTAGGCTTTTCAGCATCTATACGACCCTCGGGTGTGTCCTGATCTTCCCCAGTAATTGATATCAAACTGAACAAGTGGGATCACTCTTTCTTTTGACCCCCTCCTTTTCTCTCCTTTTAATATTTCCACCAAAAATACTGGGCATCTTCTTTCAGAACCATCTCTAACTTTATTTATTTAAAATAGCATTAATAGCACCACGGTGCCATTTTCAGACACTGTTCTAAATGGACGGTAGAGCCTAACCAATTCCTCATATCCCCCAGGGGCATGTCTACACCTGCTCAGGATGGCACTTAGATGTTCCAAGGCGTCATGCTTCTGCTTGTGCCAGGAGTTATTTTCTGAAGGTTTCTATTGCTTCCTCTTTGTCTGTATTTTGCTTTTCATTTCTATTGTGGAAGACGGGTTTGAAGAATGAGTTCAATATCTCAGCCGTTTCAGACCCATCATTAATTTCATGCCCAGGCTGATTTATTTGTGGACCTGTTCTCATTTCAGTATCTCTTTTCCCCTGGTGAATTAGTCAAAAGCTCTTCTACCCTTTTAACCATGTTTATAGAATTATCTTTGCCACTACTTTGCAAGTCACACATGTTTTTCTTCTGTTCATAATTCTTCTCTCTACATCTCAGCATGGATTTTCCTACCAGAAAATCTATACAAATTGTTCCCCGAATCACAACAGGTATTTCAAGGCTCTTTATGTTTTTTCTCCTTGGTAGAATTGTGATATTTCTGACCTTGATTGTTCTAGTAGACAGTTCGGTCTTCCTCACAGGCTTTGGTTGCTTCCTTTGCTTGTTTGGAAGGTGGCAGATCCCTGCTTCAAATCTGTTCTCCCAGGAGAGGGTTAGAACTGTGGACGCTGCCTATGCCACCTGTTCTCTTGGGACAGCCAGCAATTTTAAGAAGTCAGGCCCTGCTTGATGGATGTCGGAACAGCAGGGTGGCTCTGCCCTGAAAATCACCGTGGAGGCTCTCCCTTCTAACTCTGGAATGAAGAGGCCTGAATAGCAAGGGTGCTTGTCTGTTGTGTTCTCTGACCTCTTCTTTTCCCACTGTCTATAAAGATACAGAAGTCACAACTGGTTACAAGGATCCAATTTAACTTCGGTATCCCTAAGGCAGAATCAAGACAAAATAGAGAGAAATGTCGATAAAATCTAACACCAGCCTTTTCCTTTGTCCCTCTCAAGGCATCTCCAGCTCCTGGGGGTCCAGCATCTTGTTCTGGTCCCCTAAGTGTCTGGTCATAACTTTTCACAAGCACACTGCCCAGGTCTGCCATCCCAGAATATGCTGCTCCTTTGGGACATCTCTACCCTGCTGTGATTACTATCTTAGAAGGAGCTGAGCTTAGTTGCTTCTCAGAAGAGACTGGCCAGCCCACAATGACACTGTTTGAGGTCTCTGAGCCTCCTCCAATGCTTCTTAAAAAATAATGATGTCCTCTGTTACCCCTGCCACCCCCTAAGGAATAACTCTGGTCAAATGGTAGGCTGTTGGCTGGGCACTGTGGGCTCATGCCTATAATCCCAGCAATTTGGGAGGCCGATTTGGGATGACCACTTGAGGCCAGGAGTTCTAGACCAGCCTGGCCAACATAGTAAGACCCATCTCTACAAAAAAATTAAAACATTAGCTGAGTGTGGTGGTGCACACCTTTAGTCTTAGCAGGAAGATGCTTAAGCCTGGTAGGTTGAGGCTGCAGTAAGTCATGACGGCATCACTGACCTCCAGCCTGGGCAACAGAACAAGACCCTGTCTCTAAAACCAACAAAAACAGTTGACTCAATTTACTCAACAGCCTAAGTTGAAAGATACAAATGAAGTATCAGCAACATGGCAGATTTGGTGGGGAGTGGGAAAGAGAGAGAATTCACACACTGAAAAGATTACAAAAGAGGAAATGGTGAGTTGGGAAAGATTAAAAATAGCAGCGAGGTGGATGATGCAGTAGGAGCCATGTTTCTTGCATTACAGGTTGACAGAGAAAAACAGGCGTCCTCAGCCTTTGACCCCCAGAGTCGGGGAGGGGCTTCCCCTGGCAGCTGGTTTTCCTCCTTCTACCCCAGGCCTCTCATCCTCTTGGACGTGTGAATGGGCCACCCTCTCTTCCAGTCCCACACCGTCACTGCTCTCCATCCCCCTCAGTCTCAGGACTGGCTCCAATGAAAATTTCCTTTTGCTCCTGATATGGTTTGGCTATGTCCCCACCCAAATCTCATCGTAAATTTTAGCTCCCATAATTTCCACGTGTTGTGGAAGGAACCCAGTGGGAGATAATTGAATAATGGGGGCAGTTTCACCCATACTGTTTTCATGATACTAAGTCTCACAAGATCTAATGGTTTCATAAGGGGAAATTCCTTCGCTTGGTTCTCATTCTATCTTGCCTGTGGCCAGATAAGATGTGCCCTTTGCCTTCCCCCATGACTGGGAGGCCTCTCCAGCCACATGGAACTGTCAGTCCTTTAAACCTCTTTTTCTTCATAAATTACCCAGCCTCAGGTATGTCTTTATCGGCAGCATGAAAACAGATTAATACAGCTCCTCTTTCAAAAGCCTGGGAAGAGGTGTGGTTTGCTCCAGCACCTCAGAGCTCCCTGTGTGGGCCCTGGGAACCCTTCCAGCTAGACATGGGCTGAGCACTCCAGATTCATCACCTCATTTAATCACTTAATCCTCACAAAAGCTGGCAATAAAGATGACGACATGAGGTGTACAGATCTGGGTGATTTGCCCAAGATCCAACAGCTGGTAAGGGGTTAACCATTGTGTGTGCATCCATGAGTGTGCGGTTCCAACAATCCTGCCTCCATTCCCCTTTGGTGTGTTTGGCATGTTGTCATCAGGGCAAGAGATGGGGTTCTGGGTGGCGTGCTCAGCTCCAGGTCCCTATCCACATTTCACACCAACTAAACACCATTTATTATTCATTCCACCTTAAGGGATTGACATGACTTTTCTGAGATAATAACTACAGGAGGTAGAAAATAAGAACTGATATCTCGAAATCACTGGCCTAAGAGCCTGAGGTCATTACATAAACAGAGAGGAACTTTGATATTATTTTCAAAGAAGACTACCACAGAACTCATAAGAAGAGTGATACCCATGTGTTACTGAAACTGCCTCGGCAAAGATTATAACAGTGAAAGAAATACAGCATGGCTGACTCCATTTTGCCTCTAGCCTCACAGACTGGCTGCCTTCACTCATTCCTGGGCATAAGCCAAGCTACCTACAGAGGAATTTCGTTTGTAATTTAATTTTGAAGCAAAGATGATAACAGTTCTTCCCTAAAGCTGCTCCCATCCTTGTTTGGGAGCCAAAATCACCTTTGTAAGATGAATAAAAGGTCACAAGACTAGGATCATGGGAGAGGCCTGAATTCTGCTAAATGTAGGCATAGTTCCTATAAACGCTTATTGCTCAGGAGTCATGTGGCCAGAGGTCTGCTCCTATAGATAACATTAGTATTGTAGAACCTAACATTGATCTTTCAAGATATTTTTCAGACCTTTGCATTTGGCAACTGACTGACCCCCACCTGGACGCACTGAATTGACTCATGGGTCAACCAGTTCTGTGGCCCCTTCCAGAGGCAGACGCAGCACATGAGGGCTGTTTTCCACACCCTTACGATTACATCCCCAGCTGGTCAGAAGCACCCGTTCCCTAGTCCCCTGCCATCAAACTATCCTTGAAACACCTTAACATCTGAGCCTTCAGAGAGACTGATTTGAGTGATAACTCCTGTTCATCTATATGGCTGGCCTTGCATTAAGTAAACTCTTTCTTGACTGCAATACTACATTCTCAGTGAACTGTTTTTTTCTGTGCAGTGGGCAGGAAAAACCTGTCAAGTGAGCCTCCCAAGTGCCCAGCACTGTGCCTGAGTTAACTGGGATCCTCAGGATAATTTTGCCAGGGAATTATTGCCTGCCCTACAGCTGACTGAGCCTAGGTGCAGAGAGGTTACATGCCTTGTCAGGGCCACACAGCTAGGAAGAAGCTGAGCCTGGATTCAGGCTGCGCCAGTTTGAATCCAAGTAAACAACATTCTTGCTCTCCCAAAACGCACTTTATAGCTGTTGAAGTAGCAAGAATGGGTTCAGGAACTTACCGTAGGAAACATGCCCAGACTATGAACAGTTGCCCAAGAATAAGAGTGAAGAGGAAGAGTCATGGGTGAGGGTGGGAGCCAGAGTGGAAGGAAGAGGATTAACATCCTTCTGAAACAGATAAAGAAGAGAATGTGCCTACTAGACAGCTGTCTGATGGCACAAAACCGTCACCAAGATCAGCCTGGCTAACTCAGGTCCCCCAAACTCTTCCTCACCTTACTGTGTGAGTATAAATGACTGTTGTTCTGACCTTGTTTGGTAAGACCTGGAGGAAGCAAACAAACAAAACAAGCAGATAAAACAACAGAGAAAGAAAGAAAGAGAAAAGGGAAGGAGGGAAGGAGGAAGGGAAAGAGGAAGGAAGGAAAGAAGGGAGGGAGAGAGGGAGGGAAGGAAGGAAAGAAGGAAGGAGGATAGGAAAGAAGGAAGGAAGGGAAGAAAGAAGGAAGGAAGGAAAGAAGGGAGAGAGGGAGGGGAGAGAGAGAAGGAAAAAAGGGAGAGAAGAAAAAGAAGGAAATAAAGAATACACTCATTTTCTCACTTAGGTAGACTTTCCTTCCTCTTTTGAGCATTAATTGTGCTCACGTGCATTTATAGCTGCTAAAGGCTGACAGATGAGGTCAGTTGAAATTCTGGAAACAAATAAGTATAATGTGGTGCTATGAATTAAGAATGAGTTTTGTTGCTTTTATTTCTAATTCTTGGATATGCCTTCTAAGAATTACCTCCTTTCAGAAACTACAGGAAAGAGATTGTGCGACCTCTGGTTGTGGGACCCCAACCCACGGAGGCAGGCACCCAGTAGACACGAGGCAGGATGCATGGTGGCCGGTACCGACTTTATTGGGATCTCCGGGTGACTCAAGTGGGAAGGGAAGAATCGCGCGCGCTTTCTTTGTTTGGTTGACTTTATAGGGACAGAGGGCCTGGGGCGGTAGGAGAGCTGGTGGTGTGGGTGGTGATTGGTTCAGTGGGCCGCTGGGCGGGAAGGTTGCTGGTCTTGGGCCGGGCCAGGATAGAGTGAGATCAGGGACCCTCCCTGTGGGGGAGGAAGGGCCTTCCTTATCGGGAATTAGGCCCTTTCCACATGGCTGGGGAACGGGGCCAAAAGTCCTCTATCAGACATTCCCAACTCCTTAAACAGGAAAAAAGGGGCGGCGGCTGTCCTTCTGGCTACTTCCTGCTGACTTTTGGGCGGTGAAGGGGTGAGGGTAGGAGTTTAGGCTGTTTGGAGAAAGAAACCTTCCGACTGTTTGGGGCCCGCCACTGGTTGGAGCATCATTTGATGGATGGTGACCCGCGTGAGTTCTTGGAAGCGTCGCTGTAGAAACTGTAAGAAACAAGGGGCAATGAGTAAAAGCAAACAGACAATTACTAGGGGCCCGATTAACGGGGATAAGAGGGTATACATAGAGGAAGACCACCACGCTGTGACGTCGGCTGAAAACTTCTGATTTTGTAAGTTGGTTCTGATCTTCTGTAGGTTTTCGATTCTGGTTTCCACCAGACCAGATTCATTAATATAGTAGCAGCACTCTTCTTGCAGGAATATACAGGTGCCTCCGTGTCCAGCAGTGAGCAGGTCCAGGGCCCTTCGATTCTGTAACGCAACCTGAGCAACGGAGGTGATTTGTCTTTGGAGGGATGCAAGGGATTCAGCGGAGTTTTCAATGGCAGCAGCTAAAGGCAGGAATGCGGCTCTCCGGGAACGGTGGTGAGGCGCTTGGAGCTTTTGGTATTCTGCTGGTGAGTAGACAGTTAACCGGGGGATGAGGGTTACAGGGAGGCATAAAAGGGTTGGTGGCTGGCCCTTGTAGAGGGTTTTTGACAAGGTGTTGTTACACCAAAAGAATGTTCCTTGTGGAGCAGTTAAGTTGGTAGTTACTGGAAAAGTTTTGTTACAGCTAGTGAAGTTTTGGCCTAAGGAGTAACATATTGGCAGCTGCGTTAACTTGGGTGGAGTGTAGAGATTTACCTCCTTGATGGGGGAGAAGGAAGAAGTAGAGGCCGAGGTGTTGATGTTTGGAGGGATGGGATAGGGGACAGCAACAAAAGGGGTTTGGCCCAATACGGCACACATGAAGCATGAGGTGAGGTCAGTTAGCCCGGAGGCGTTAGCGACTCTAAGTCCTTCTTTTAAGAAAATGAGCCAGGAAAATGGGGACGAGGATTTTTGCGAGCTTAACTGATTGTTGAGGGTTTGTTCTTGTTGTTTAATGTCGGAGTGAACCTGGGGGGTTGTGCGGACGTATGCCCGCCATATGTACAAGTGTGAGGAGGGATAATCTCTACTAATTGTATCATAAATGGCTGCCTTTTGAGGGGAGGTCCATCGGCTATCCCAGGGGTCGGAAATGCGTAGCGTAAGTCCAGTCAGTGTAGAGAAAAGGGGGGAAGGACTTTTGGACTCTAAATGTTTTTTACAGGTGCCCCAGGTGCATCCCATGCAGGACTTCCAGGAGGTGGAGGCGCATTCGCCAGTTTGTTCATAGTTGAAGCATAGGAGAGTTCTAAGCGACTGGGGAACATTGTAGAATTGGGGGAATTTTAGGTCAATGGGGGCCTTGCATCCGGTAGGGGAGCAATCAGAGGTTGCCAAAAGCTGGTTGTGGCTGTAAGGAGGTGTGTTACAGATAAAGGCGGTTTTGGTGTAATTTTCAGTTAGGTAAAACCTCCAGACATATGGGGTGTTGCCCTTATATTTTGGTAAGTTTGATAGACAAAGGGCCAGTAGGAGCAGTCTTCCACAGTGGGAAGGAGCCATGTGGGACCCTTTTGACCCGCGACAGGTGAATCCAAGACTGGATTTTAGCGATTTTGATGGCTGATGGGGTGGTAAGGATGACCATGTATGGTCCTTCCCACTTGGGGGTTAGAGGTTTTGGGGTTAGAGATTTTATAAGGACCGAATCACCCGGGGAGATTTTTGGGTGTTCTCGGATGGCTGGGTAGGTTGGGGAAGAGAGGCGTTAGCGTGCTCACGGAGGAGGCTTCGGAGGAGGGTGAAATAAGGGAGGTATCCTTCCAAGGGAGTAGCGTCAGGAGGTGGTGGGGTTGAGAGCAGAAAGGGGCGACCGTACAGCAGCTCAAACAGGCTGAGCTGTGATGGGCCCCGAGGGCCTGCCCTTAGCCGAGCGAGGGCGATGGGAAGCAAGGTTACCCAAGACTGGCGAAGTTCTAGCATGAGCTTGGTTAACTGCTCCTTGATTAGGCCATTGGCCCGTTCTACCTTACCCGAGGACTGCGGGTGATAGGCCGCGTGTAGTTTCCACTGGATACCTAGGGAAGTGCAAACATTGTCAGTAACTTTGGAAATAAAGGCTGGACCATTGTCAGATTGTATGGTGGCTGGCAATCCGAAGCGCGGAATGATGTCTTGGATAAGATGAGTGGCCACCGTTCCTGCAGACTCTGACGCTTTAGGGTAAGCCTCAATCCAGCCTGAAAAGGTATCAACAATGGTTAACAGATATCGGTACTGTTTATGCTTTGGCATGTGGGTGAAATCGATTTGCCAGTCTTGGCCGGGGAGGAAACCCCGTAATTGGTGGAGTTGTTTTCGGGGGTGACAGGACCCCTGGGGGTTAACTTTGGCACAGGTGAGACATTCTGTATGGACCTTATGGATGGTTTGAGAAAGGCCGTCCGGATGTAGAAGTGGACTAAGGAAGTGGAGTAGGGCCTTAGGCCCAATGTGAAGAGAGTTATGAACATCCCGGATTATCTGGGTTTGTTGCTGTTTTGGGAGAATGAGAAGGTTGTGCTTAAAGGCCCATTCATCTTTGAACGTCACTCCTGGGGTGCTCTGGAGAGTTTGTTTTTCCCAGTCTGAGTAATACGGTTTGTATGACCTGGACAGGAAATAGAGGCAGGCAGGGGGCGGGTGATTTTTTGCCGTGTCCTTTGCCACCCTATCTGCCAAGGCGTTGCCCATAGCCACTGTGGAGCCAATGGTTTGATGTCCCCTACAGTGGATGATAGCAACCTTGCTAGGGAGTTGGACAGCCTGAATAAGGTTGGCAATAAGATTCCCATTTAGAACAGGGGTGCCCTTAGTAGTGAGGAAACCCCGTTCCTTCCAGATTATACAGTGGGAGTGGGCTATGAGAAAGGCATACTTAGAGTCCGTGTAGATGTTAACTTCCTTGTCTCTAGACCATAATAGGGCTCGAGTAAGTGCCACTAGTTCGGCCTGTTGTGAGGTGGTTCCTAAGGGCAGGGAGTGGGTTTCAATAATGTCGGTTTGTGTAACCACAGCATAGGCGGCTGTTCGGGGACCAGAGGGATGTGGGATGGAGCTGCCATCGACAAATAGAGTGAGGTCTGATGGCAGAGGCGTAGACTGCAGGTCTCGGCGAGGAGACTGTGCCTCGGCCAAGACCTCAGGGCAATGATGTTCTGATGCAGAGCCTGAGGGGCATGGAAGGAGGGTGGCCGGGTTTAAGGCAGCACAGTGTGAAAGCGTAATGTTGGGGTTTTCGATAAAGAGTAGATGTATTAGCTGGACTCTAGATGGTCCTAAGTGAGGTAGAGATCGTTGGGTAAGGAGTTCATCAAGCCTATGAGTGGAGAACACCTGAAGTGGAAGTTGTAAATTGATCTTAAGGGCTTTAGTGGTGAGGGTAGCTGTTGCGGCTAAGGCACGAAGACAAGGCTGCCATCCCCTTTCGGTGGGGTCTAATTGTTTGGACAGGTAGGCCAGAGGTAGGAGGGTGCCCCCTAGTGGTTGTGCTAGGACCCCTACTGCCGTATGAGACTTTTCGTCTGTGTACAGATGAAAAGGCAGGTTGGGGTTAGGCAAGGCCAGGCTGGTGGATGTGCATAGAGCCTTGAGGAGTGCCCGGAAGGCCTGGTTAACCGTGCCCTGGGAAGAGAACGGTCCCGTGGGGGTGTCGGTTGCGGCCTGATATAGGGGCTTGGCTAAGATGGCATAATTAGGGACCCAGTGGTGGAAGAACCCAACCAGCCCTAAGAAGGAAAGTATTTCCTGGGCTGACTGCG
>NW_016107357.1:13043510-13072372 GCF_001604975.1 Cebus imitator
GTATGGGGGTTTCCGGACCCTCCTCTACCTTCTTTAGTTTTTTCCTGATATCAGGGGCAGACTGGGAAATGAAATGGGAGGCTAGGACAGTGGCCCCATTCTGGGACGCAGGGTCTAGTCGAGTATAGCGAACTAGCGCTTCTTGCAAGCGACCAAGGAAAAGGGCGGGGTTTTCGTCTGCCCTTTGAGTGATCTCCCTGAGTTTGTCATAATTGACGACTTTGTTAGAGACTATATCCATACCTCTAAGGAGGTACTGGATCATGCGGTCCCGTTGGGGTGTGTCAGACCTGTGGCCAGTTTGGTAGTCCCACTGGGGGTCCACATTGGGAATAACTTCAGTACCCACAGGGATTTGATTGGGATTTATGGCATGGTCCCTGTCTGCTTGGTGCCTGGCTGCCGTGAGGATGCGCTCGTGTTCCTCGGCAGTGAGGGTGGAAGTGCAGATGACATGTATATCGTGCCAAGTAAGGCTGTAAGCCTGGGTGAGGTACTGGAACTCTTTGATGTAAGTAGAGGGGTCAGCTGAAAAAGAGCCGAGCTTGTGCTCGATTTGCGACAGGTCCTGGAGGGAGAAGGGGACATGCACTCTAACCAAACCTTCCGCCCTAGCCACCTCGTGGAGCGGTGCCAGGAGCGTGGGCTGGTGTGAGCGGGTATGGGCTGCCACTGGGGAAGTAAGAGGAGGTGGGGCCTCTAAGGCGGGAGGCGCAGAAGGAGCGGCCGCTGCTGGGGAAACAAAGGGAGGTGGAGTCTCCAAGGCGGGAAGTGTGGAGGGAGTGGCCACCGGAGGAGCAAGAGGAGGTGGGGCCTCCGAGGCAGGAAGCGCGGAGACGGTGGCCACTGGGGAAACAAAGAGAGGTGGAGTTTCCAAGGCAGGAAGCGTGGAGAGAGTAGGGGAAGGGCTAACGACCGATGGTAGCTGGCAGCTGGGGTTCGCGGGAGGAGACAGATGGTCAAGCAGATCCTCCTGCGTTGAGTAAGGCGGGGGAGAAGTAATAGAAATAGCGGAGGAATTTTTGCGAGGAACTTGGGCCAAAAGAACCTGGTGTGTACAGCAAGTGGAACAAAGGTCCGGGTGGGTACGGAGATCCCAAAAAGCCTGTACATAAGGCACCTCGCGGTCTTTGCCTGTATGGCGGCAGAAATTATCAAGGTCGCGAAGGACGTTGGAATCGAAAGTGCCAGTCGGGGGCCAATGTGACTGGTTATCGAGCTGATACTGGGGCCATGCCACTTGAGACAAGAAAATGAGTTTTTTGCGTCTCAGAGTTTGCGAGTATCCCAATTTGGAGAAATTGCGCAATAAACACCCAAGAGGGGAGTTAGGGGGTATTTTAGACTCCGTGTTCCCCATGGTGTGCGCAGCAGTAATTTCCCTGCCAACGGCTGAGTAAATGCAGAAAGAGGCGTCCCCCTTATGCTGCAAGTACCCAGAGGTTTGGAGAGTAAATGCAGGAAGAGGCGTCCCCCTTATGCTGCAAGTACCCAGAGATTTGGAGGAGGGAAGAGTCAGAGAGGGCGTCCCCTGTCTGGCGGTTCCCAAAAGGCTCCTGGAGCCTGGTTGGAGGACCCTGCTTGGGCCGGCCGGCACTTGGCGAGAGGTCCGTGGATTTTGGAGTTGGGAGGGACCACAGTGCACACCACGGGGAAGGAAAGGTAAGGAAAAAAGAACGAACTTACCTTAATCGGAGTGCAGAGGAGCCGGATTCAGAGAGGTCGCCAAGGGGAGGGGGCTGTGGCTGGGCCGGCAGCCCAAACCTCCCGGGTTTCGGCACCAACTGTGCGACCTCTGGTTGTGGGACCCCAACCCACGGAGACAGGCACCCAGTAGACACAAGGCAGGACGCATAGTGGCCGGTACCAACTTTATTGGGATCTCCGGGCGACTCAAGCGGGAAGGGAAGAATCGCGCGCGCTTTCTTTGTTTGGTTGACTTTATAGGGACAGAGGGCCTGGGGCGGTAGGAGAGCTGGTGGTGCGGGTGGTGATTGGTTCAGTGGGCCGCTGGGCGGGAAGGTTGCTGGTCTTGGGCCGGGCCAGGATAGAGTGAGATCAGGGACCCTCCCTGTGGGGGAGGAAGGGCCTTCCTTATCGGGAATTAGGCCCTTTCCACATGGCTGGGGAATGGGGCCAAAAGTCCTCTACCAGACAGAGATCTTAAGAGAAGGAGAATTATTGAAAACAATGGAGCATGTCTTATCAGATATTTTGGTTTAAAAATTTTTTTGGACACGAATTCCTCGGCCAATGAAAACGAGTAATAAAGGAAATCTGCTTGTCATTTCTCTCTGGCCCTAGTAAGTTTTGTGCAAACATTTAAAGTGCCTTATTTTGACAGCATGTCAAGTTACAGGCTTGCCAAGGGTGCTCACACTCCAGGTCCGACCCTGGTTTCAAGTAGCAATTCGAGCCAGCACTGCAAATCCAGCTGGATGACAGAGACCGGACCAGGAAAAGTCAGGATAAGGCCAAGGCAGGGTCCAGGAAACAGGCAAACTCTCCCCGGAGGGGCTGGAGGCTGCGATCCATTGTCATTGTCTCCTGCCCCTCTTCCAACACAGCTCTGGCTGTTTCCCGGCAGCCCTGCCCCCAAGGACTCATCTAACTGTGTCCTTTGTGAGTCCAAGTCCCCTGCGATGCTCTGCCTTCTCCCCAACAAGGGAGGGTAAACAGGGAACTCCGGTCAGGCAAAGGTTGCTAGCTGGAAGAAGAGATGGACATTTCCTTAGCCGGATGAACATCTGCGTGGGCAGCAGACTTGCTGTTTGAACAGGTGGAGAGGAGACGTGAGGCAAAGGGCAGAGCAGAGAAAGGAGGCGTGGCTGGGACCACCAGTGCTCCCACAGATGGGCATGGCCAAGTGTGGGTCCCCGGGGCCATGTGGCTGCTGCAGATGTCGCTGGTTTGGCTGACTCACCAGTGTGCCTTTGGAGAAGGCTGCTGTGGGAGCACGGACCCCAGGAGCAACGGGCTGTGGGAGCAACGCTGAGGGTGGGAACAGAGGGGTCTGGAAGTGGGGGAGGTAAAGTACATCATCCTCGAGTGCTCTATAAGCAGTCAGCATCTGCCCCCCGCCCTCAGGCAAGCCATCCTGGCCAGAGACAGAGAGTGGAGGCAGCCAGATATACAAGGGAGAACAGTCCTTTTTCAAATCCTTTGTTCCCGAGCAAATTGGAAGGAAGGAGAGACCTGGAGAAGAGAGGTGGGTAGGAGAGGAGAGCAGCTTCCTTTGCTCTTTGTACCAGGCCTTCCTGGCTGGAGCCGGGCCCGTGGGAGGCTCAGGGAGGGAGGAATTGGTCATTCGGCTGGATATGAAATAAATAGACCCTTGAAACTGGCCTAGGCTCTTTTGGTTACTGAAAGTGACTGGAATGTTATAAAATGTCATTCAGTGATGAGAAAGGGCATAGTTGAAGGCAGTGGATAAAAACAAAAAGAAAATCACATTTGAATTCCTACTGAATTCAAACATCTCAATGAACTGGCTGCTCGGGTCCTACAGGGTCTGTCCCTGAGGGCAGGGCCGTGTCCAGATGAGTTAGAGGCAAAGCCAGCAGGGCTGGGGATGTTACAGCAGCACATACATGGCCGAGACCAGGGCTCAGGTCTTCAGGCTGCAGCACCAGAGGGGCTGAAGATGCCGGAAGAGGAGGTGGGGGTTTTGGTGTGGAGCAAATGTGTGAGGCACATCCTGGTGGGAAACAGTGGGAGAATAGAATAGCCAGGTAAACTGAGCCCTGGGCTGTGGCCGTGCACCTGAATTTCTGCTGACGATCCAGAACTCAGCCTGCAAAGGAACCTGGATCCATTTCCAAGGTCCAGCCTTGCTTTCAACTTCAGCAAATGATGACAGCAAGGTCTAAATCCTAATAGTCACAACAGCAGCTTACCATTACCGCAGGATCCCCATTCATTGTGGTCATCCTCAGTTTACTGATGAAGACACTGTGGCCCACAGAGTGTGGCAGCGAGGTTACTTTCCACCAGAATTCGTCCCCGCTTTCTAGAAGAGAGTTCTCAGTTGCCCTGAGGAGCAGCTGCTTTCCTGGCATCCTTTCCCACTTTCTCTTGCCTCGACTCTTTGTTGGATGCTGAGAATTCAGAAGCCCTCAGGGTGGTAGCGCTGCAAGACCAGGGAGACTGGCCAAATCAAGGTGTAGAGGGAAGCTGCCCTCCAACTAGGAGCACTTGAGTTAAAGTGAAAATGCAGATAGAACGTAAACTTCTCTTACGCCAAGCTACCAAGATGTCCGAGTTCATTTGTTACAGCAGGTGGAGTTATCCCAGCTAGCACAGAGAAATGGAGGAGGCTTGACAAGCCACACAGCCAGTGAGTGGGAAGACTGGGGGTAAACTCACACTGCCCCACTCCAGAGGAACACCCAGGCCAACCAGGTGCACGGCCTTCCAATGCAGGCCTCATGTGTGACTGGCTCCCCCTGCCCATGCAGCTGGCGTGTGTCTTCGCACCTGATGCTATGGTCATGGGGAAGATGTGGGCTGACCCAAGGAGTGGATACAGGATGACTATTTTGAGTCCTTGGGGCCTCCTCTGGGGGCAGCATCCAAGCTGCAGGACATTAAGCCGAAACTTCATACCAACCCCACTTCCAGGTGAGACAGACAGGGGGTCCGGTGAGGTGGGGCCAGCAGACAATGTCATTTGGTTCTGTTTTTTTGTTTTTGGATCAAAACATAAATGGGTGGTCTTCCTAGAAAGGTACCTGTTGACTGGATTGTCCAGGCCAACTCAAGGTCCCTGGAGTAGAAAATGGAAATGGGTGAAGAAGTTCTACGTACAGACTCCAGCAGAGCTTGGGAGCTATCCCCAGGCGTCAGCTTCTGCTGCTTGATGTGGAATTGACCTGACGGTAACAGTGATAACGACCGCTGACGTGCAGTGTTCCAGGCACTGAACTCACACTGTACCATGTCGTGACATCCCCACAGCAGTCCCATGAGCAAGGGTCTTCTGCCAAGTTCACCCTGTAAACGAGGAAATGAGGACTTAGAGGGAATAAGCCCCTTGCCTGGAGCCACGCAATTACAGAGCAGTAGAGCGGAGCCTCACAGCAAACTCTGCTTCCAGAATGCTGCTCTGAACTACTGGTATCAAATGCTCTGGATCTTGCTATCAGAGACAAAAAGAGCAAAATTTAAAAATTAATTTTATCTGTGTGCCACTCTTACCATGTACATTCAATGTCAGTAAAGCAGGAAGACAGAAAAAACTAGTGACTTTATAATGTTTCCTCCCTTGCCCCTGGGGCTGTCTGTGCACCCTGGAGTGAGCACACTTCCTTTGGAAACAAGCTCTGGACCCCTCTCTGGGTTGTCCTCAGATGCCAGGACCACATGTGCTTCAATGGCCAGGATCTTTTTCATGGGAGGGCAGTCCTGCTCCAGGAGATAACTCAGGGGATTAGGGAAGGCAGGGGAAACCCTGATTCTACATTTTGTCCGTTGCATCGGCTTCATCATGAGGGGCTGGCACTTCTGAAGCCCTGTGGTTGCAAGGCCTTGTAAGATTCAGACAACCACTAGAAGGCATGCCTCTTTTATAGACATGTCCATAATGGCTGAAGAGTGAAAGGGAGTGAATACTTCACCAAGGCCCTTGAGCTCCAGGAAGGCTTGGAGGTCAGGAGCTGACAGCATGCCCACTCAGTGGAGGTCAACATTGATGGAAGCGGGGGTGGCGGCACACAAATGTTCCACAGGGAGATAAAATACCCTAATAATCCTTCTTTCATAAGGTCAGAAACCTGTATTTGTCTAGCTTGGCAAGGCATGGGAGGTAGTGGAGGGGAGCCAGTACCATCTGGACTTCTCCATGTGCAATGCCTCTTCCCGAGAGTACATCAGGATGTCAGGGAGGCAGGCGGTCTCAGAGTGGGCCAGCAAGTCTTGGAAGGTGTCATTCATAAAATATTGAAACACTGAGGCTGCACAGCACAAACCAAATGGCCATGGCAGGTTCTGCGCAGGGGAGAGTACAATGGAACCCGACCTCCATTCATTCCTGACTCTCATCCGGCTCAGTGGGCTCCGGGGTGTATGGACTGCAGCCATGGAGCAAGTCCAACGGTGCTGAAATCAGCAGAAGCATGCATTGCCAGCGATGGTCACTTTGGGAAGGGTACCGCTTGCAGTTTTAAAACACTGTTCTGTTTCTTTGTAACAAAATACAGTGGGGTCTCAGCCAGGAAGAGCACATAAACCTTTGTTCTAACGCTATGTTCAGATATAAAAAAAGGGTGCAAGCCCCACTTCTAACCATGCCTAGGTTTCTGGGGGTATAGAACAATCCAATAGGGAGGGGTAAGCGCAGGGAGGAGAGAGTGATGGGCAGGAAAAAGTGATATGATATGATGTTAATTTCTACAGAACAACATGTTCTAACATGTGTGAGGACTACAGAGCAGACTGGCTGCCTCTCCTCTGTGAAGGATGCCAGTGACAGCCAGGACTGGTGTAGGCTCTACTGAGCGTCACAGTCGTACTTGAGTGCCAAAGAGACGCTATTCACTTTTGCAGGTAGGTGTCTCTCTGACTGCTCATCCCCTTCTTACAGAATCTGCCAGACCCCTTTCAGTGAACCCTCTGCAGACAGACAGAGGGAAGGGGGAGATTGCTCTAACCCAGAGTTGATTGAATCTGCCTTGGATGCTGAGTTCTCCCCGCCCCCACTAAGATGGGCCTCTCTCATCCTCTTTTGTGGAATTTGAACCAAGCGACTTATGTAATTTCCTCTAGGGTCTTGAAATATGAAGGAATTTAACACAGAGATGGGTGGGAGGTGGGCAGCCATGTTGGATCCTCCATAGGAAATTAGGACATTGCTTTTGCAGAGAGACACACACACATAAGGAAGATATGGGCAGAGATGCAGAGATGAGCTCAGCAGCCCTGCATAAAATGGCATAACAGACCCCTGCCCTTGAATCTTCAGACTTCATTTGTGGTCCCTTGTGAGCCCTGCTGCATACCCTGCCCTTGGCTTCTATGAGCTACCCTTATAGGCTCTAATAAATCCACTTTGCCCTTAGCTAGGAAGAATAGTTCTTGTATCAAGTCATAATGGACTGAGGCACCCTATATCCTGACAATGCAGGTGGCCAGGGTGGGATTCTGGAGCCCCAGGTGACACAAAGCTTTCCTCCTACCTTAACCCCGCACACATTCACTGAGTTTCCCCACCTGCCAAGCATGCGGTGAGAGGCTAGGACACCAAGAAAGACACACACCCAGGCACACACTTTCTCTCGATGTCCGTTTAAGTTCTAAAGAGCAAGGAAATAACAGAATCACTTCCCTTTCGTCAGTTGACGTTGGCATTCACGCTTTAGTGACATTCTACACGTCTCCAACATCTGTGATGGCAGCGGCCCCAGAAAGGGATGTAAACTGGGAAGTGGGTGGAAGTGACAACAATGGCCTTTATTTATATGTGTCTCCTTTAAACAGGTGGATCTGGGGGAAATATTTTGAGCTCTATTTAATGCAGAGCTAAGTGGGGATAATTTGCTTCCTCAGATGCAGTTTGCAGAGGGAACTTCACAGCCTCCCTGGAATTGCTCACATTTGGCAGCTAACGTGGAAAAATCAGCCCAAATTACTCTCCCCAGGCATGGGGTCACTCTCAGTGGCTGAGCTGCCCCGCATTTCCATGGCCTGGACTGAGGAACAGGTGAAAGGGGAACCACACCAGGGTTGAGGCCTGCTCCCTAAGCCGTGCCTCTGTCCTAAGTGGGCTTAGGGTCCCCTGCAGCATGAGTGTGAAGCGCTGCTTCCTAGGCCTCACCCTCACAGCTTCCAGTTCAGTCGAGCCCAGGTCCCTAAGCTGTCATCGTCCAGTTGATTTTGATCAGGCGCTGCATGGCCATACTTTGAGAAGCAGACAGAGTCTATCTGCACATCTTTCCTGTTGTCCCTAAAAATAAGGTTAAAAATGAGGCACCAGTCCAAAAATCCAGTTTATTTGTTTGAAGTTAGATTTACAGTTCCTCCAATTCTCAGATCACAAAAGAAGCATCTGTAAACATATGACCCCTGCCCCCACCACACCCTAACTACAGCCAAGAGAGTTCACACCCATAACCTCTGGGCTTCTCCCGTGGCAGGGAAGCCTTTGATTCTGCACCTATTCCTTGAGTCTGGAGGTTATTAGGCAGCCAGTGGACATTTCTGGGTTCTGGGTCAGCTGCAGCTGAATTCCTGGGCAAGGGCTGTGTGATGTGCTGAGCATGTCTTGGAAGCGCCACTGGAATCCACTTTCCTGGGATGTTGCTCCTAAAAACCCCTTTTCCAGCTGCAGCTGGGGTCCCCTGCAACATCAGTTCAGACATGCAGGACATCCATCCAGCTTCACGTCACCCATCCTGACTAGAATCTCAGTTCAACCAACAGGGCTCCCGTTTGGCTTTCAAGACAAACCCCTCATCTTAAGTCAGGGCTCTGGTGAGTGGCCCCTGCCTTGATTAATAGGCTTGAGTTTTTTGGTAATCTGTCCATTCTTTAGTTTCCCCAGGCTGAGATTCTACTTTTCTATCTTCCAAAAACTTCTCCCTGGGGACAGAGTCTGCTTTTGTAGACGGATTTTGTATACATTGGACCCTGCTGTCGCTGGGTGGCCCCATCACCATGCCCTGTGAACCCTGCTTTTGCTGGGTGCCCCGTCACCATGCCCTGCCTACGTGACGTGATACGACCTTTGGGGTCCCCAAGTTCTCACCATCTGCCTGGACTGCCCCTTGTGCAGTAGCTGGTCGCTAGAGCCACTGTCCACCCACCTGGCTTTGCTTTGTACCACATTTCCCCACCCAGTCCCCCTCGGGGCTGTTCCAACTTGCTCCTGGCAAAGAGCTATTGAGTTTCCAGGTCTCAGACCCTCCTCACCAGGCTTGTCTAAGGCCAAGTTCTGATGTCAACTGGAGGCCAGGTTTGGTGGCTTATCCCTGTAATCCCAGCACTTTGGGAGACCAGGGCAGAAGGATCATTTGAGCTCAGGAGTTCAAGGCTGGCCTGCGCAGTGAGACCCTGCCTCTACAAGAAAAGAAAAAGAAAAGAAAATTAGTCAGACATGACGGTGTGCCTGTACTCCCAGCTACTTGAGAGGCTAAGGCAGCGGGACTGCTCGAGTCCAGGAGGTCAAGGCTGCAGTGAGCTATGATTGCACCACTGCACGCTAGCCTGAGTGGCAGAGCGAGACCCTGTCTCCAGAATAAATAAATAATTTAAAATAAAAAATAAAAATCGTCTCCCAGGGGTATAATTGTTTCTTGCTTAGATTCTAAACTGGACTGAAATATGAGTCAGGGCTCTTGGTTAAAAAACTGGTACCCCTGCTATTTAAGCGAAATATAAGACTTTGTGAGGGAAAGAAAGCATGGGGGTGAGAAGCAGAGAGGAATGAGTAGAAATAGGGAGATCAGTGGATGTTCCTCCACAAATCTTAGATCGTGTCTTGGAATCTTCCCTTTCTTGCTCTTTGGATCAGCCTGGGCTCTTAGAAAACATCCTGAGGCTCTATCCGCCTGAATCCCCCTAGGGTGACTAAGCAGTGGAATGCTTCTGTTGCTTCCCGGCTTTCAGCCCGCCGGGGGTCACAGGTGGCACCTGGATACTGCTCTGCCATCCACTAACAGCCTCTTTGTACCTCTCTGTTCTTGGTCCCCCAGAAAGCAGTGTAATGTGGGGGCTGAGAGCATTTGCTCCAGCGGGGTGGTTTCAAATCCCAGCTTTGCTACTTATCACTTGTCTGACCTCAGACAAGTAACATAATACCTCCGACCTCAGTTTCCCCACCTGAAAAGGAGCGTATGTTTCGTATATACTTTTGGGGCTGCTGTGAGGATTAAATGAATTAAATATGTATAAGGTTCTTGGAACAGTGCCTGGCCCATAGCAAGCACTATCCCGTATAAGCATTTGTTATGATTGTTATGGCTCTCTTTCCATTCTAGCTAATTTTCTCACCATCTTCTTTACTGCCCAGTCTGGGCTGCATACAGTCCCATAAGGTTTTTATAATCTCTTTCACCTCCGTCATAACACTGCAACATCTTCCTCAATTTCAGCTCAATTCTGGGCCCACCTCCTGTAATATGGAAACCACACTTTCCTAACAAGCAGGAGAGTAGTCATTCTCACTAGGATCCTTAATCAGAGTTAATATTTACCCAAGATTTTAGTCAAGCTTCTGCTATCTGGACTGTCAGATTTGGAGGCAAGGGTGGTGCCTGGGCTTCTCTCTGCTTCTCATGTCCTACCTGAGAGTGGGCAGCGGGTGGCATGCCCTCCACAGCACTGCTTCCCTTCACCGCACGATCCAGAATATCCTTTGCATGTACTAGGCTGTACATCTACTGGGTGCATAGTTGGTTTGACCATCCTTTAAAGACTGTGGCGTGGAGCACTCTCTGGCTATGTGACTGCCGTGACTGCATGGTGGAATCGTGAGACAAAAGCCAGACTGTGTCTGTAATGACGAACCCCATTAGAAGAAGCTCTTCTTCCAAGTCCATAAAACAATCCTTAAGTCAATTACTAGGGTCCGATATTCCAGGCCTTTCACCAGAAAACTTTACCCATCAAAGTTAGTAGGAAAATTTAATAAAGCTACAGCCTTGGGTATGATTATTCTCAAAGCATGACATTTACATCAGTTCACCAGAATTTCCCCTTTAGGCCACAATATTTCAGTAATTTGGGTCTTTAGTAGCAGAGATCATATTTTTTGCCATGCTATAAGTTCTTTTCTCTTAGAGGTATATATTTTCCACAGTGAACACCAAGAATGTTAACGGGCCATCAATTCAACTTTGATTTCATAAAGTGTGAGGAAAGTGACGGCAGGCTGCAGCACTTTTGCCAGGGGGCAGCAATTAAGCAGGTTGAGAAGGGACTTGAGCAAGGCAGGGACTCACTCTGAAATGAAATTACTGGAATTTGCTCTGTCGGAACAGTGATTCATGCAGAGATCTGAGAAGCAAGCCTAAGGACTAATGAAACTACCTTCTTTTAAACGCCAAGCTAAGTAGCTAACAAGCCCTCTGTACCTTGTTGGTAAGGTCAGATTTTTTTCAGCTTCATCACAGAAGGTATCCCTGATAACTGGTTCTACAATACTCCATGTTGATGGAAAACCTTCATTTTCCACTTATCTACCTTTCAATTGCATAAACACATGTCCCCTAGGGAATCTGTAGTGTCAGTAAACTTCAGACGTCCTTACATATTTATAGCTGGAAGAAAGGCCTCATGGGAGTGTTGTACCTTGACTCGGGTGCCCTCCTGGAAGTCCAGGCTTATTGGTGGGACCACTAAATTCCAAGACTAGTGACTCAGTTCAGAAGATACAGGATTTAGCAGCCCAACACATTTGATTTCAATGGACCACTTTATTCACTGATATTGGGAGGTCAGCCTAGGAACTGGTGCTGGTCATTTATCTGAAATATCATTTCCTTTCCAGACAGGAAGTACAAAAGGTGGATGAAATTATGGATCAAAAGTTATACTGTGTGTAAAAGAGTAAAAATGCTTGGAAATTGTTAAGGGACTATTTGTACCAACTCATGCTCCCTTGGACACAAGGTGTCACAGTACACTGTATACACAGTCTCCGCACCACAGTTTTGACTCTCTTTCCTTCCCTGCTATTATACCCTAAGGTCAGAGTCTGGTTCTTGTTCAGTTTTGTGTCCCTCGTCCCTACAACAGAGTCAGCACTCACTAAAGACTTATTAAATAAATGCTGAATTACCGAAGGAAGGCTTTGTTTTGAGCTTGAAAAATAAATCAGTTTCAGGGCAGCGAAATAGTCTGAATGATATCGCAGCATTGGACACATTTCTTTATAGCCCATAGAATGTACGACAAGAGTGAACCCTCATGAAATCTGTGGACTGTGGGTGATGATGATGTGTCGGGGTGGGCTGATGAATTGTAACTAATGGACCATTCTGGTGGAGGATGTTGACAGAAGGGAAGGCTGTGCAGTGTGTGGGTGTGCATGGGAATTCCACGTACTTTCCACTCGATTTCTGTTACTAAACTAAACTTGGGTCAGCTGCCCAGCATGCAGATAAAGCTAAACATTGACGCCTGGATTTGCAGCGAGAGAAATAGAGGCATTTATTGCAGGATGCCGATCAAGGAGAATCAGGCAGGTAATGCTCAAGATCCAACATCCTCAATGGCTTATAAGCAAGGGTTTTTAAAGGGAGGACTATATTTCAAGAAAGCAGAAGTTACAGGCAAAATCATAAATCAATACAGGGAAATTATATATTGGTTTGATCCAAGAAGGCACGATATCTTGAAGCAGGGATTTCAGGTGGATTCAGAGATTCTTTGATTTGCAACTGGCTAAGGAAGCGGGGCTTTGTCTAAAATCTTGGGGTCAGCAGAAAGGAATGTTAAGGTCTGGCCTGGGGTGTGACTCTCTCCAGGACCCCCAGGAATAAATTTAAAACAAAGAACAACTTTCAGAGTTCAGTCCTCAGTTCCCCTTTATCTGAGATTCTATGTGACGGCAATCAGCATTTTCCATCTGGTGGGAGGTCCTGGTTTCTGAAAAGCTACTCTGAGACATCTGTTAAGATGTTATCTTTAGCTTCTATAGGGAAACAAGCATCTTGTGACTGACTTACTTGAGTGGGTATTAAGCTTATTATTAAATACCATCATGCTTAGTGGGTTATTCATTTATTTCCCAAGTCTAGGTGACTGGTATTTAATTACAGCCTAAGTGCCTGGAATTTCCCTTGAAGGGACTAAAGATTTTTCCTTTATTTTCATGCCTAGGGGAGTCTGGAGGGCTCTAAGAGGGGTCCCTGCGCCATCTCGTTTTGCTATAAACCTAAAACTCCTCTAAAAAACAATGTCTATTTTTTTTTAAGTCAGATTTCAACATGGGGTGATGGTGGGTGTAGTTATTCAAGGCAGGGAGAACATCATAAGGCAAAATACTGAGGTAGTGGTCCTGTGTGGGGTGGGGATTAGAAACACAGACTTGAGAAACTTAGTGATGTTCCAGTTTGGTTTCAGGAAGCTAAATATGTAAGGGGACTCGTGAGAGATAAGAACTGCAAAACAGTTCAAGGAGAGAGGATGAAGGTCTGGGGTAAACTAAAAGCTTCAACTTAGTTGAGTGGGCAGCAGGGAGTCACCGAAAGTTTCTCAGGTTACATCGCAGCGACGATTAAAATTGCTTTTAAATCTGGGTCACATTGTCGAATTTCTTTATTTCATCTAGGATAGTGATCTCCAATTGGACTGCATCAATTCCTCTCTTTGGGTATAAACAGTAGAAGCATCCCAAATATATTTGCCTAGGATGACAATGGGTTGTACACCTCTTCACCATTTCATCACTCTGCATTCAGATAGTTTCAAAACAAAAACTTACTGTGGTTGGATTCAGTGGCTCTTTATTACTTCCCCCTACTTTTGCCTTTTTCTTTTAGCCTCAGTACAATATCTATTCCAGAGCGCTCCCAGGGATTTGCAGAGAAGGAGGTAAGAACAGAGATCTGGTTAATGAAGGCAGGTCAGGGGCAATCGGCATGATGCCCAGGAAGCTCTACAGCTCTTTAAGAGACAGGAGGAAAAATGCTTATCTGAAATTTCCTCATGCCCTTACTCCTTATTCCAGGGGACTGCAGAGAGGATAGAGAAGCCACCCTCAGCCGTAAGAGGAGCTTGCTCTTAACCGTCACCAGGGAGAAGCACTCTGAAACTTTGGCTGTGAGTGAGATTCTCTTCCGGCCAGATCCTCTCTTTGGGCTGCTGAGAATGCCCACTTTATGGGGATAACACCTTATAGTAAAGGCACCAGCGAGAATGCTTGATGCGGGCGGGGATGGTAAATTCAGATGGAATTGATATGGGGTGGGCAGGAAAATGATAGGAAAAGACGGGGTCACTGGTGAAGGCTCCACCCCTGGGTCTGTGCCCATGGACCTAGGTGAGGACAGGCATTTCTGTTTTCCTGCCCAAATGTTGCATTTTCCAAGACCACCATGGCCCATGCCCTCATCCTGTGCCTATAAAAACTCTGAGACCCTGGAGGGCAGAGACACAAGCAGCTGGACATTGAGAGAAACACACTGACAGAAGGGCACACCGACAGGCACTGGCAGATGCTGGCAGGCCACGGACTGGCAGAGCAACGCAGAGTTTGGCCAGGGTGGTCAGAGAAGAGCCCTGCCACTGCTAGGCTGCCTGACTTCAGGAGAAAACCACCACCTTCCCACTCCATCCCCCTTCTGACTTCCCCACCCACCTCGCTGAGAGCTAGCACCACTCAATAAAAAATTTTGCACCCATTCTCCAAGCCCATGTGTGATCTGATTTTTCCTGTATACCAAGGCAAGAAGCCAGGATACAGAAAGCCCTCTGTCCTTCAGATAAGGCGATCTAATTGAGCTGACTAACACAAGCTTCCCATGAATGGTGAAACTAAAAGGGTACACTGTAACATGCCACTGGGGCTTCAGGAGCTGTGAACATTCACCCCTAGATGCTGGGGTCAGAGCCCACATTCCTCATTGTCTGTTTGTCTGCCTGCCCCCGCTAGGGGTTTTGAGCAGCAGGGGGGCACTGAAGAAGCGAGCCACATCTGAGCCGCATCTCCATCACATGCCCTGCTTGAGGAAAGGAAGGACATTACTAAATCATAAAAGAATCAATCCACCAGGAAGACATAATAATTCTAAAGGTATATGCCCCAAAAAACAGATTTTCAAACTACATGAGGCAAAAACTGACAGAGTTGAAAGGAGAAATAGATACATCCGCAGTTATACTTGGGGATTTTAACCCTGCCATCTTGGAAATTAATGAAATGACTAGTAAAAAGATCGGTAAGGATGTAGGAGACCTGAACACCACGATCAACCAACTGGAGCTAAGTGGCATGAACAGAACATTCCATCCAACAATAAGTGAATACACTTTTTTTTTTTCAATTTTCCGTAGAACATTCACCAAACTGGTTCATATCCTGGGCCATTACACAAACTTCAACAAATTTAAAAGAATTTAAATCATGATCTTGTTCTCTGATTGTAGTGGAATCAAACCAGAAACCAGTAAGAGAAAGACAACAAAATGTGTTTAAACAGGTGCTAATTAATTAAGCAACATGCTTCTACATGATTCACAGACCAAACAGGGAGACTCAAAGGACATAACAAATATATAAAATTAAATAAAAATATTTAAAACATCAAACTTGCGGGATGCATCTAAAGTAGTCCGGAGAGGGGAATTTGTAGCATTAAAGTGCGAATTAATGTTAGTAATGAGGAGAGGTCTCAAATCAATCATTTAAATTCATACCTTAAGAAACTTGAAAAAAACAGACCAAAATAAACTCAAGGCAAACAGAAGGAAGGAAATAGTAAAAAATGGCAAAAAAAAAATTACAGTAATTCAAAACAGTAAAACAAGAGAGGAATGTAATGAAACAAGAAGTTGATTTTTTTTTTTAAAAAAGAATAAAATTGGTGAACCCTGACAAAAATTTTAAAAAAAGTAAAAGAAAGTAAAAAAAAAAAGTAAAATTGTAAAAAGACAAGGCATTTTATTTCTGATAGCATCAATATCAGTAATAAAACAGGGAATATCACTACAGATCTTGCAGCCACTGCAAATATATTAAGAGTGGAAAAACTAGACTGGAAAAACAACTTTACTCTCATGTATACAGCAACTTCAGATAAACGAGCCCAATCCTTAAACAAAACCCTACTACCAAACCTCAACCAAGATAAAATAGATAATCTGAATAGTTACATAGCCGTTTAAAAAATTGAAATTTTCATTTAAAATTTCCTAAGAAAGAAATCTCCAGTCCAGATGGCTTCATTAGAGAATCTTTAACCAAATATTCTGGTAAAAAATAAAGAAGAATGAATGCCAATGTGACACAATCTCTTCCACAAAATAGAAAAGGACAGAACAAGGCTGGGTACAGTGGCTCACACTGTAATCTCAGCATTTTGGGACACTGAGGCAGGTGGATTGCCTGAGCCCAGGAGTTTGAGATCAGCCTGGGCAACATGGCAAAACCCTGCCTCTACAAAAAATACAAAAATCAGCCAGGTGTGGTGACACATGTCTGTAGTCCCAGCTACTACACACACACACACACACACAATCATGCACACAAAAGAAAAAGAAAAGAACAGAACATTTCTCAACCCCTTTTAAGGAGCTGGTATTAACCTGATACTAAAACCAGATAAATGAGGTGCAGTTGTACAATTTTTCTTATGAGAAAACAATGTCTTTCATGAATCTGATGCCAAAAATCCACAACAAAATATATTAGCAGATTGAATCCAATCATGAACAATGACCAAGTAAGGTTTATTCTATATATGCATTAAACATTCAAAAATCCCTGCTACAGAACACTAATCAGCAATAAAATAAGAAAGAGCTATTGACACACAACAACCTGGATGAATCTTCAGGGAATTATGTTTAGTGACAAAAGCCAATCCCACAAGATTTCATATTGCATGNCACTTATACAATACTTTCGAAATGACAAAATTTTAGAAATGGAGAACAGATTAGTTAGTGGTTGTCATGGGATAGGAATATGGGTGATTGGGTGGGAGAAAAGTTGGTGTGATTCTGAGAGGGAAATGGGAGGGCTCCTTATAAAACTGTTGTATGTCTTACAGATCTTGGTGTGTACATGAACCTAGAAGCAAATGCACACACACACCCCCAACAACACACCAGCCCCAAAACGCATAAACAAAACTGAGAAAATCTAAATAAAATCAGCTAATTGTATTAATGTCAATATCCTCTTTGAAATATTATACCATAGTTTTGAAAGTTCTTCCCATTGGGAAATTGAGTGAAGGGACATGTGGCTTCTCTGTAGTATTTCTAATGACTATGTGTCTGTCTACAATTATATCAAAACAAAAGCTTAATTAAAAGTACCAATTTATCATATTTAAGTGAGGATATCTTTTCTCTGAAGCATTAAAAGAAAGAGAGCATATATTTGCTTTTTGGTCATTCATTGATTTAATTGAGGGTCTCTGCCCCTCCTTCTTCCATCGAACATTCAGTGAGTTAGACTGAAGAATAATATGCAATATAATTTTGTCATTTAGAGATTTTGTTTTGTTTTTGTTTTTCTTTAATTGAGACAGAGTCTTGCTCTGTCACCCAGGCTGGACTGCAGTAGCATGATTATAGCTCACTGCAGCCTTGAGGCTTCCCAGACTCAAGTGACCTTCCCACCTCAGTCTTCTGAGTGAGCTGAGACTACAGGCGCATGCCATTATGCCCAGCTAATTAAAAAAAAAATTATTTAGTGATGGGGCCTCACTCGTTTGCTCAGGCTGGTCTCAAACTTCTGTGCTTAAGTGATCCTTTTACCTTGGCCTCCCAAAGTGCTGGGATTGAAGGCGTGAGCCACTGCGCCTGGCCCATTTTGAGTTTTGTGGCCTTCCTGAGCAGAAGTGGTGAATTCATTACTATTTCACCCAATCTCTGAAGCTAGTTAGTGTCTGTTGAATCCAACAACACTTTACATTTAAAGAGAATCAATACATTGTTTCTTGTTTTGTTTTCTACAACTAACTTGCTAATTAGAAGATAGCTTTTCACATTTCCAAAAACTTTTTTCTGCTAATAATCGTTATAATCTTAAACAAACCTATTGCATACAAATCTGACTGTCCCCCAAAAAGATATTAGATGATGAGAATTTACTTCCAAATAGAATTTAACATTTTTCATCATAAAATAAATAGTGTGGTCAGATGTGACTATAACAAAGTGCTATTTATTCATCAATGGGTATTATGTGATGAAAAGTAGATCCAGACTGTGTTAATACAGGTATGGTCCCAGGTACTCCTCTGCAAGAACTTCGCAAAGCTATACAGACATTCCTCAACTTATGATGGGGTTATATCCCAAGGAACCCCTCATAAGTATTCAAAAAGACATTTAATACACCTACCCCACCAAACATCATGGATCAGCTGAGTGTACCTTAAATGTGCTCAAAACACATACACTAGCCTATAGTTGGGTAAAATCATCTATCACAAAGCCTGTTTTATAAGTATTGAATATCTCATGTAATTATTGAATACCGTACTAAAAATGAAAAACAGAATGGTTGTTTAAGTACTCACCGTCTATGTACACAGCTTAAAGCACACTGCGTGTGAAGAGGGTTTTATGCATTGAACGAAAATTACTTGCTGGAGAATGGGGATGCTACGGTGACAGGGTCATCAATTTCTCTCATGCTAAGGCTTGAGAATAGCTGCTAGAAGACAGTGGGGCATTAACACTTGTTGATGGTTTAGCAAGTGTAGAGTTCTTCAGGAAGATAAGTTTTAACTGTGCAGTCGTGTCTTCTTCTCTTTTAAAAAAATATATTTCTCTATAGGAAGCAATAGCATCCTGCATCTGCCTGTCAGCTCTTAAGAATCTCTAATAATGGACATCCATTTCTTCTACAATTTATAAGCTGCTGCTGAGAGTAGCCAATGCCTCCACCAGGTTCTTTGCTGTAAACTTTCTTGGTGCCTCAGATGTAACTTATTTTTCCTCTGCTTCAATTTCTTTCTTTCTTCCTCAGTCTAATCAGTTCCTCCTTGGAAAGCTTTTCAATCCCAAAGCCAACAAGCTCACGAATATTCTCTTCATCAACCTCCAATTCTGTCTATTCCCCAAGCACTAATACTGTTAGTTACTATTTTATCAAGAGTAGAATCTTCGTTAGAGCCTTTGATGCATTTATATATGTCTTCAAAACTTTCCTCCAAATGCCATTCATGCGTTGTTGTGTGATGTCTTCTCATGCTGGAGTAATGCTCCAGGCAGCATTTAGAATGTTAAAACCTTTCCAAAATTCTCAGAGAATTAGGCTAGATTCAGTCTCTTTAACAGCCTTTGCAAATGTTGGGTGTAAGTAACGGTTAAAACACAGCTATTGTGCCTTGGTCCATGGGTTGAATGAGCGCAGTTGTGTTCAGAGGTGGCAAATATACAACCTTTCCATCGAGATGCGTGTTACGGGATAAGCTATGGAGGACCTGGGGCGTTGTCTAAGATCAGAAAAATCTTGAATGAGATGTTGCTTTGCCTACAATACTCTCTTGCCTGCAGAATAAAACACTTCAAACCCCAGTCTTTAAATAACGCTGCTGTCATCCAGGCTTTCTTGCGATGGCAAGAATCAACAGGAAATGGATGCTTGTTCCCATTCTCAAATGCTTTAGAGTTCCCTAAGTGGTAGTTTAGGAAAGCTTTAATTTTAACTCTGTAACATATTCACCCAAAAGCAGCATTCCAGGGTATTTGAATGCCTTGAATCCTGGCATTGCCTTGGACTGTTCATATACGTATGCACCAGCATACACTTCCAGAACGAGCTCATTTTATTGACATTAAATATTTATTCTGGCAAATATTTCTCATCCACAATTATTCTATGCAGCTCTTTCTTAAATACTTCAGCACCTTCAGTATTGACAGCTGCTGCCTCACTGCTGACCTTCACATTATGAAAATTACAATGCCCTTTGAAGCGTTGGAGCCTACCCATGACTTGCTATAAACATTTGCATATGGGAAAGATCATAGGCACGCTGTTTTAGTGTATTGAAAAGAGTTCTTGCCTTAGCCTAGATCATCAGTAGGCTAAGCACTATGTTTTTCTGTATCTGGTCTTCCACTCATGTGACAAGTAATATTTTTCCAAATCATTAATCAGCCCAGCTCCTTTCTTTGTGATGGCAATAGATTTAACTGATGCTGACGGTTCCACTTCCTCACAAATCCACTTGTTACTCCTTAGATGGTCGTGGCTTTGTAAAGCCCTAACTCACGTGTGGTGGCCATTGCTGGCTTGCTGTCTCTATACTGGGCCATTATTTTGAGTTTTGGCTCAACAGTAATTGCCTCCGCTTTTTATTCTCCCCAGATATAGATGGGTGTTTTGTAGACATGATGGGATATAAAAATGAAAAACACAATATTCAAAAAAGTGCCGGGAACACAGTACACTGTGGAGTATCAGTTGTTTACCCTTGTGATTGCATGATTGACGGGGACCTGTGGCTCACTGTTGCAGCCCAGCATTGCGAGAGAGTATTATATTGTATATCACTAGCCTGGGAAATGCTCAACATTTAAAATTCAAAGTATAGTTTCTACTGAGTGCGTTTCATTTTCGCACCATCATAAAGTTGAAAAATCATAAGTCAAATCATTCTAAGTTGGGAAACATCTGTATACTCTTATCTTAGGCAGGGCAGTAACCAACCTAGGAGGCCTGAAAACAACTAGCTCTAGGCCTGAAGTTGGCAAACATTTTCTGTAAAGAACCAGACAGTAAATACTTTAGGCTTTCTGGGCTGTATGAACTCTGTTACAGCTACTCAACTTTCTGCTCTTTCAGCAAGAAAGCAGCCATAGACAATCCATAAATTAATAGTGGGGCTGGGCTCAATGGCTCACACCTGTAATCCCAGCACTTTGGGAGGCTGAGGTGGGTTGATCGCTTGAACCCAGGAGTTCAAGAATAGGCTGGGCAACATGGCACATTCCCATCTCTACAAAAACAAAACAAAACAAATACAAAAATTAGCCTGGCGTGGTGGTGCATGCCTGTAGTACCAGCTTCTTGGGAGGCTGATGTGGGAGGATCACTTGAGCCAGACTATCAAGCCTGCAGTGAGCCATGTTCATGTCTTTGCATTCCAGCCTGGGTGACAGAGTGAGAGTGAGACCCTATCTCAAAAAAAAAAAAAAAAAAAAGAGAAAAGAAAAAAAAAAGATGTAACTGTGTGCCAATAAAACTTTATTTGTGGAACCTAAAATTTGGATGTCATGCAATTTTTAAGAGTCACGAACTATTACTGTTCTTTGATTGTTCTTCAATCACTTAAAAGTGTACACAGGCCATACAAGAACAAGTGTTGGTCTGGACTTGACTTGCAAGCTGAAGATGTGGATTTTAAGTTCTAGGTCATGAGACAGCGTGTTAAATATCAGCTCAGCTTCTGGAAAGAAAAACTAAGGAATTAAACTTGGTTCCAATGATCTTAATATGCATTTGGCAACATAAAATCTATTTAGGTAGTCTGTCAAACAATTAGCAAGAAATATTTTCATAGATAAAAAACGATACATTTCATTAAGAGATAGTATTGATATCCATGTGAATGTATATATATATATATAAATATATGTATTTATGTAGTACGTGTGTGTGTGTGTGTGTGTGTGTGTGTGTGTGTGCCTATATCTCTTCCCCCCACAACACACACTGAGTAAATACACAACAATGGGAATTATTTTCATATTCCTTGTCTGCAAGTAAAGGGTTAATCTGTGGACTATTAATTGCTCCTGAAATCCAGTCTGGAGCTGCTGCTGACGCCAAGGAAATATTCTGCATTCATATTCGAAGCTGACAAACCTTGAGAAATCCTGCTGCTGGAAGTGTGAGTCAATGTGCTTTCATCTGCAGTTTCTCTTCACCGTGCAGCTTGGAATGTGAGTTCTGGCATTGTTGGGGCTGTCAGTCAATGCAGCCGATTCAGAGTGAGACTGTAATTGAGTCAGAGAACTTCAGATAATGGTCTTATGAACGATGCTATCTTTTTACCTACCTGAGGGGAATCTGTCCTTCTGAATGGAGCTATTTATTGTTTTCCTTACTCATCAGCTTTAAAGTAAAGTTTGGGCATCATTAGAGTTACAGAGATGACAGTGATTCACCTCCTTTGCTGATATGTTGAGGGCCAATGGGAATTGTCAAAAAATCTAGGTGACTTTTAGAGAAAACCTCAGACAAACTTCAGAGCCCATTATCATGTTGTCATCCTTAGTTTTGAGAAGCTGCCTAGTATTATGCTCACTGTTTTGGAATCTCTTTTGTAGCAGGGGGTGGCTGCATTCCTTCACTTAAAGGCATTGTAAAGATCCACTGGGTAATTTTATGGCCAAATATAGCTGATAGAGATAAAATTTCTCATGATAACATTATCATACTGCCATTTGTTCCCAAAGCTACTTCCAACACTTGTTTTAACCTTTGTCTCGTAAAACACTCTCTCACACTATTTTCTGCATATCCACAAAAGACAATAATTTTGTACAAAATTTTCCTATGGATAGAAGGTAGATCGGCTTTTTCAACCTACATGAGCCTTGCCTTCCCCATGAGATTCTAATAAGTTTTCCCCTCCGGCCTTTGAGAATCCATTTGTTTGAATGTAGGGGTTTGAATCTCATCACTCAAAATTCTGTATGCCTCTGATTCTTAGATTTCTCTGTAACACTCTTAGTGATTTACTGTGGGCTATTGGCTCATTGTTTTTCTTTTTACCATGTCACTAATGCATGTACAATTTGATGCCAGGATAAAGAATGACATAATTTTCTTTCATTATGATTTCTCATTGGCCAATGTCAGAAAGAAAAAAGAACAAAATGAATGTCTGCCTAATGCGAAATCCTAACCCTGATCAGGGTCCCGGGGACTCAAACAAATTTGACCCACTTCTCAGTATGCTGTAGAGGCTACTAGATTTCATTTTTACTTTTGCAGCAGATATATGGGAGATCCAGTTTGAGACCAGCCTGGCCAACATGACAAAACCCTGTCTCTACCAAAAATACAAAAAATTAGGCAGGCATGGTGGCATCCATCTATAATCCCAGCTACTCAGGAGGCTGAGGCAGGAGAATCACTTGAATCCGTGAGGCAGAGGTTGTAGTGAGCCGGGATCATGCCAGAGCACTCCAGCTGGGGCTGAGCAAAACCCTGCCTCAAAAACAGAAAAGGAAAAAAATAAAGAAAGAAAGAAAGAAAGAAAGAAAGAAAGAAAGAAAGAAAGAAAGAAATATGAGAGATCCTGGGGAGGTTAGGAGGGGAAGACAGTGTGGTTGGCCTTCCCAGCAATAGTAGGTACTGGATTTCTTTCCCGGGAGTAATCCATCCAGCTTTGAACCCATTTCCAGGCTATCTCAGAATACCAACAACTTATTTGGTGTTTAAATAAGAATATCTTTTGCCATGGGTAGAGAAACAGGCCTAAAGAAGATAAAAGACTCAAGGTAGAAATCACAATAGGCTGCCCTCATAGGTTGCCTCTCTTTCTGCCTCACTGAGAAAGCTGCGTGGGCCAAGCCACACGGGAATCCAGCTGGGTGCTGAATACTGGGGTGCGCTTCCCAGGTCTGCCTCTGGGGCTGAGGCACTGATTTGTTCGCTGAGCTGCCGTTGGACGGAAGAGGTCGGGTCTTCTCCCAAGGGATAGTAAGCATCCAATGACTGCTTGATGAAGGAAGATTTAAAGAACTGGTGCTTGGTATGAAGAACTGGCATTGGGCCTTAAGACAGGACAACTCTGAATCGTCCTCCAGGTCCCAGAGAATTAGCTGAGGTCTTTGTTGTGAATGCCATAGAGTCAATTCTGGCAGAGTGCAGTGGCTCATGCCTGTAATCCTTGCACTTTGGGAGGCCAAGGTGGGCAGATCACTTGAGGTCAGCAGTTTGAGACTAGCCTGGCCAATATGGTGAAACCCTATCTCTACTTAAAAGGAAAAAAAATTAGCGGAGTGTGGTGGCAGGTGCCTGTAATCCCAGCTATTTGGGAGGCTGAGTCAGGATAATCACTTGAACCCAGGAGGCAGAGGTTGCAGTGAGCCGAGATCACATCACTGTACTCTACCCTGGGAAACAAGAGCAAAACTCCAACCAAAAAAAAAAAAAAAAAAAAGTAAATTCCTACCTCCCCACAGTTCTTATTCCTGTGAACATTGTCCCCTATATTCATCCAAGTTCAGGACACTCCCCAATAAACTTTTCTGCTGCAGAAAGGAAAGAAAAGAAACTGGTAAGAACTCTGAATTGAGCCAAAAACAGCTTCCTAAGGAACCACCAAAACAGCTCAAATAACAGCAATTTTCTGGGAATGGAGCTTTGAGGGCGAAAATCTTCTCAGGACTCCCCATTCCTTTCAGGGTAAGATGAAAAGTCTGTAGTGGGACATGTGAAGTTTTTTAGGTCCCTGCCTGACCCTTTTCAGCGGTGTCTCTGGCTGACAAGCTGCTTAATGTTTAGACTGACCCTATTTTGCCCCCTCCAGTGGCTGCCAGGCTGCTGTTTTTCACCTGATTGAGAGCTTTTGTTTTCAAAATTATTGTGGAGCTGGGGAGGGAGGATCATCAGAATAGGGCGAACTAGAGCAACACAAAGCTCACTGTTCTTACTGAGATTCAGCAATTTTTCTGGAGAAATGCTCCCTGGGCTGCTGCAGGTGTTTTGTTAAGTTCCAGAGTTCTGGAAGTGGTAATTCTTACCATTTTTGCCAGTGTTGTCATTGCTTTTATAAAGGATGAGATTTTCAGAGGATCCTATTCTGTCATTTTTACTGATATCCAAACTAAGTTTTAAAGAGCGAATAGAGGAGACGTTTGTTATGGTAGAGGTGACAGTTTGGGCAAAGAAAACAGACGGGAGAGGGTTTCACATACGCAGAAGCACTGCAAGCAGCTTGGAATTGCTGGAACAGAAAGTTGAGACAAAGGAGCACGAAGAAAGAAGTCCGAGGAGGCAGACAGTTGTCAGATAGTCAGTGGTCCATGTGCTACATTTAAAGATATTTAAACTTTTTTTCTCTCTCTGAGCCGTTTTCCTTTCAGGACCAATTTCAAACCTCAGTGATTGCTGGAAGCCTGGCATAACCACACAAACCCACAAATTTTGAATTATCTGATGCTAGATAATTCACCTTCCCCTCACCATCTCAACATCGTTCGCTTATGGCCAATACTTCTATTTAACTGTATCTTTAAAATTTCTAAGTGCATTTTTAGCTAGCTGATGCTAGCATTCAATACCTATCACTTTGTCAAAAGAATGGGACGTATTTGGGAGAGCGGTATTAATTGATTACTGGAGAGATTATTGAAAAGCGCTCCCATGTTCTTACTTTGGGGTATAACTCTTAATGATACAACTGTACTAGCAAGTGTTAGGTGGGAGAAATGAAACCATTTCAGGGATTTTCATTAGGAGGAACTTAACATGAGGACTTACAGGTTCATACAACCATCAAATATGTTGGAAGATTGAAGATCAAGAAGGCCCCTGAGGGCGTTCTATGAGTCTAAAAGTTGGGTGGTCACAAGAGGCCATCCTTGATGATCTTAGCTAACTGCAGTACAAGTGAATAATTTTCAGGGAACCCTTGGGAGCCACTGGCAATCCCCGCATCTACCAGTTGCCAGTGCCTACATTAAATGTTGGCTTCCCTTAAGGTTTTGTCCTAGGCACCCTTTTCTACTAAATAAACTCTTTCTGGATGGTCGCTATTGCTAGATGGTTTCAAATACTATCTATATGCCAGTGTCTGTGTGACTCATACCTTTAGGTTTCCAAAGCAGGTGGGTCGTATGAGCTCTAGACATGCATATCCAGTGCCTAATCTCAGAAGCCTCCTAGTCACCCCAAACTCAATACGTCCAAAATTAAACATAAGATCTTCTTCCGGTAAAACAAATGAAACCGGGTTGATTCCAATGTTTCTTTACTTATTACAGCACTTACATCTATCCAGTTACACAAGCTACAGATCTTTGTTGCTCTGTCCTCCTTCGCTCCCTCAGCCCACATCCAGTCGTCCCTAGGTTCTGTCACGTTAATGCTAAATGTCTCTCAAATCCATCCAGCTCTCTGTATGCCCACCACCACCAGATACTCTGAGCTACGATCATCTTCCAGCTGTTCTCCCTGTGTGTATCAAGTTCCCATCCACTCCATCCTCACTATAGCAGAAGGGAGATACTCAAAGGCAAATCTGATTATTTCCCTTCACCGCAGCCTCTAAGATGACCCCCAGTGCTCCTGTCTCTGGGTATCCACACCATTGGTAATCCCCTCCCATCAGAGTTGGTAGAAATGATGGAATGTCACTGCCAAGACGAGGTTATAAAAGCCCTTTTCTGTTGGGCTCACTCACGTTCCCTCTTTCTTGCTCTGAGTGATATAGCAGCTCTGGGGCATGCAGCTGCTCTATGCTGAGTGACTATACAGAGACGCCCACAAAGAGGAACTGGGGCCTTCTGAGTGATTCTGGAAGCAGATCCTCAGCCCCAGTCAAACCTCACACGATGGGATCCCCAGTCGAACCTCACATGATGGGAGCCCCAATAGGATAACCGCAATCTCTTGTGGGACCCCGAGCTAGAACCACCCAGCTAAGCCATACCTGGATTCCTGACCCTCAGAAATGGCATGAGATAATAAGCATTTGTTGTTTTAAGCTGCTAAGTTACGGGGTAACAAAAAATAAATATCATCCAGTGGTTTCCCAAAATTCTCTAACATGATTCTCAAAGCTCAATATGATCTGACCACTAGCTGTAACGTCTGCCACATCGGCCGCCATCCCCTCTCCGACACAGACTTTTCCTAGTCTGTACTTCCACCAGCACTGCCACCACTCAGCACACACCGTGGCCTCTGCCGGGAATGTGCTCTTCAGCTTTGTTCATCAAAGTTGAAACCTACTTCTTCACATTTCAGTTCAAGCCACTTCCTCATGGACGCCTTCTTTTGCCTCCCAAATGACTACGTCAAATCCTTCTTTTATAAGCCAGGGTGGCCTCATTCACTTCTCTTTGAGGGCACTTACCTGGTTTAATAATAGCTAATACTTACTGATGAATCACAGTCCTACATGCTTTGCATAATCACAAGCATCCTCACTAGGTGAGCTTTGGCAACATTCTGGACCTTTCTATGCCTCAGTTTCTTCATCTGTAAAGTGTAGCAAAGTGCCTCCACTTTACAGATGAAAAAACTGAGGCATAGAAAGGTCCAGAATGTTGCCGAAAAGTCACCTAGTGAGTATGCAGATTCACATATTCTTGTGTGTTTATTTGAGTGCATCCATTGCTCCAGGAAACTGTATGCTCTGTCATGGCAGACGCTCTTCTATTTTGCTCACAGTGGTCTTAAGTCTTCTTTCCCAACTGTTCTACCACGGAGTTGTCAGTGAACCTAGGAAATGCCTGAGTTGCAGGATTTCCATGAGGCAGGGAACGAACAGGCCCTTTATCCCACTTTGAGATTTGGACATGCAAAGGACAAATCTGTGTGTGTGGACAGAGGCTTCTTTATGTGACCGGCTCTTCTGTTCCTTCCATCGCTCTGCTAATACTGTCCTGCTGTTCAAAATGAACTCCAGAATAGCACAAAGTATAGGCAAGGAAGGTTGACAGGAGGGAATACTGCCAACCAGGAAGGACTAGAGCCCTAGACATTTCCTCTCTGGGCAGCAGGAGCACATTTCATCAATGGTGGGGTGTGGAGCCTCGGGCCAAAGGCTGAGGCAGACAGACTTCCAGGAGGATGAGGCCATCACCGGAAGCCAACACTCAGGACCCCACAGTCAACCCTCTGCCACTGAGGTCCTGCCAGACAGGAGCAGCAGGCACAGCCACCCAGGCAGAAGAGAGGATGGTGCACAGGGAAGGCGTTATGCCAGATGGCAGAGCCGGATGAACGGCCAGCCAGCCGGCACCAGCCTAGTGCCAACTGTTAGCAGAGTCCATGCAGCACAGTAGAAGGCGGGAAGCGGGGTGGCTCACCCCAGCTCCTCCCAGGGTGCCCGGGCTGACAGCCTGGGGTCCACCCTGGTGAGGCAGGACCCACTCCTCCTCATACTGTGCAAGGAGCTCTGATGCTGGGGTCATAAGACATTGGTTCAAACCCAGCTACAAAGTCACTAGCATGTGACTTTGAGCAAATCACATTACCCTACCTGCTCTAACTGATTTGGTATCTGCCATGGGAACAAATTAAGTTACATGTATGGAGATGGTTTGCTAACAGCAAACTACAAATGCATATCTACAGGGTTGCTCTGACGCTCCAAACACTCATCAGTTGTTTTCTGCTTGCAGTATACTCTTGAATACTGAAACTGTGGGCCCACCTGAAAGGAATCACAAGCTGAAATGACATAGACTTGGTTTGCAGCAGTTACAGATCCATCAGGACTGCGATTGCCAGGGGCTCATGGTCTTGGTCAAAGTGGGCCTGGTCTTGCCACTGGCCCAGTAAACCTCCTTGGGCCCCTCTCTGGGGCCCACTATTCCTCTTCTCTCACTCACGCCTGTTGCAGGAGTAACGTCCTCCGGCGCTGGCTCTGGCCACATTGTGAGGTCTTCCCTCTTCACCCTCCCAACAAGTTTCTCTCCATCCACTCCATTCCCTTCCGCCTGGGGCCCGTTCGCTCAAGTGCTCCCTCGCAGATGTTAGAGAAACAGCGTGTGTACTGAGTTGTGACAAAAAATAAATTGAAACGTGGATCAAAACTGGGCGGCTTGCCGGGGAAATGTTTTCAATCCACCTGTGCACGCCACGATTCGTTTGAACTCTCCGGCTTCCACAGCAGCTGTGTGTTGGGGGCACGCCACCCTAACCCCTCTGTGGGAATACCGGGCAGTTAGATGCAGAATGAGCTCCAAGGGCCCTGCTGGTGGTGCTCAGTCTTGAAAAGGTCTAGCAGTTTGAGTCTCTCTTCAATGAGATACTCCAGATTTTGTAACTCTGCAAAGTTTTTATTCATCTAACATAAGTCCATTCCATTTAAATGGTTGTGGTTTCCCCACTGGGAGCCAGATATTGTGCTAGAAGCTCATATAGAAATAGGAACCAGGCTGGATGTGGTGGCTCAGGCCTGTAATCCCAGCACTCTGGGAATCACTTGAGGCCGGGAGTTTAAGACCAGCCTAAATAAGACACCATCTCTATCAAAAAATATGTATATAGA
>NW_016107357.1:13072387-13158456 GCF_001604975.1 Cebus imitator
AAAAAAAAAAAAAAAAAAAAAAAAAAAAAAAAAAAAAAAGAAGAAAGAAAGAAAAAGAAAACAAAGAAAAGGAAAGAAAGAAAAGAAAAGGAAGGAAGGGGAGCCAGACACAGCCCTGCCTTCAAGGAGCTCACACACCGCACTAGAAGGGCTTCCAAAGTGATGAGTAACTTGTCTGGGATGTACTAGAAGGCTCTACAGAGTAGGCAGCCTTTGAATAAGGTGTTAGGGTCTTAAGGAGTGGTCAAGAATGCTGGGGCAGAGTTTGCAAAGGCATAGGACATGAGGGCTCACACAGCTGGGCCATGATGCGTGTTCTGGGTCAGCCTAAGTCTGTCAGAGACGCTTCTGGAAATTTCCCAGCAAAGGTCTGGTAAGAGGGGACAGCCAACCCCCAGCTCCAGGTAACTGTCACCGTGTGGAAGGCAGGTTCAGCTTAGAATCCTCTCTGAGCTTTCAAAAGATGTCAGCAATTCAGATTTCACACACACACACACAAATAAAAAAACAAAAAAAAACTCCTTGATTTTTCATTGTTGGTAACCAATTCTAAGAATAAAAGATGGTTCAAGCCAATTGCAACAGATGCTGTGGTGTCCCAAACAGAGCCAGTCATCCTCCAGCTGCTCTGAGCATCAGGCTTCTTTCCCCTTCCCCAGCCTGCATTTCCCTGCAGCCCTGCTCTGCCTCTCCCTTTCTCCAGCCTGTACATTCCTTCTTTTATCACCACAGGTGTTTCTCTCTCTTTTTAAAAGACAGTTTAATGCAGTGGAACTATCACAAGTTTTGAAGCCAGCCATCCCAGCAAAATTCCAGGCTGCCATTTACCGTATGATTTCAAGTAAGTTTTGGTTTTGATGTCCTAAATGGGCAAAAGAGGGTAAGACTATCCACACCACAAAGTTGTTGCAAGATTGGATGACATCAGGTCCATAAAGAGCTTGAAACACCGGTGCATAGTGGGTCCCTCTGCTCCCAGTTTGCTTCTTTTGTTTCATTTCTTCTTCCTCACTTTCTCTGTTGATTAGAAGAATTAGGCAGAATAAGTGCTAAGTAAAGCACCAGATAAAATTTTTTACATTATAAGAAAAATATTAAATTATACAACATAATTTTTTATCTCCATAGTTTCTAATTTTTCTCTATTTTTTGGTATTTAATACCTATAAATTGGTGGGCAAAATTCCCAGTAAATTAATAATAACACAAATAGGGCCAAAATTCCCAGTAAAGAAAATGAACATCAGAAGCCAAGAGCGTTTCAACAGTGGAAATCCTTTGTGTTACCCAATGAAGTCACACCATTCACACCTGGTGAATCATAGCTTCCTGCCCAGAGGTGGTGTTCTCTTTACTTCCTAAGAAGCAGTGGCGCATTCTCAAGGGCAATGAATATCAAGTAACAGAGCACATGCCAGATGTCCAATCCTTCTGGCCATAGGTGCTGAGGCAGAGACAGAGCCTGGCATGCCTCTTCTATCATGTCTTTCCATGGCTGCTATGCTAAAGTTCTATTTTCTTCTAAGTGTTTTATGAGGCTTTCATGTGCACTCTGAATCATCGTTTGTTTGATTTATTACAAGTGATACAATTCAGAAACAGCCAGGTGGAAGAGATGCATAGGGCAAGGTGTGGGGAAGAGGCATGGAGATCCCATGCCTCTCTGGGTGCATGACACCTTCCAGTACCTCAATGTGTTCACCAATCTGGAAGCTCCACAGGTGTTCCTGAAGATCTTCCAAAGCCAAGCTCCAGGCCCTGCATCTATAGAACTGATCTGTCACCTGAGACTCCAGGTACAGACCAGAGTAGGTATTTGGAGCATCAGCTTGAAACCCTGTAGCTAGAGTTCAGTACAGTAGGATGTCAAACAGGAGCTAGAGAAAGGAGTTGCCTGGCTATGAGACTGGGAAAGAAGAGGAATGCCTGGTTAGGATTAGTCTGTTATCCAGTACAAGGAAATTCATGTTGAGAAATAAAAATAAAATTCTAAGCCCCCAACCTACTGGAAGGACCATCTCTTAGTCAAGAGAACCACAGAACAACCTTTAAAACTGACTTCTCAGTGAGGATGGGATGAGAAGATTAGACAGAGCTAGTTATACCCCTCCTTTGCTAACCACAAATAGACTTTCTTTCCTAAAAGCTAAACAGAAACCAGCCCTTTCAAATCCACCACTGATACCAACCGTCTGACACTGCCCCTTCTTTTATGCCTAAAAAGAGACTCAGCTACTCAGGAGGCTGAGCCTGGAGGATCCCTTGAGCCCAGGAGTTCTGGTCTGTAGTGTGCTATACCAATTTGTGTGTTTGCACTAAGTTTGTCATCAATATCATGACCTCCTGGGAGTATGGAGGCACCAGGTTGCCTAAGGAGGGGTGAAAGGGCCCTGGACAGAAATGGAGCAGGTTAGAATTTCTGTGATGATTAGCAGTGGGATCGTGCCTGTGAATAACCACTGCACTCCAGCCTGGGCAACAGAGTGATTCCTGTCTGAAGTAAATGAATGAACAAAGAGCCCACCAGCCACCCAGGGGTTATGACCGGTCTATGGAGAATTTCACATCCTCTGCTTTACCTTTTGATGTCAGAGGGCTGACAACTTCAACCTCAGGTCATGCTAACGCTGCCATTATTTGTACATAGGACCAATGAAGGGGCACGAAACTCCACTGCATGTGTGGTTTCATAAATATTCATGATCTCTTCTATTAGCCTATTGAATATGTATATTTGACCACTCCATTCAACATAATTTTTTTTTCCTTTGCCCCTCCCTCAGAGTGCCTATTTCTGGCTTCTGGCTTCTGGCCAGAGGCTACATTTCCCAGTCTGCCAGAACGGCCACCTGCAGACTGCAACCCTTTACGAGAAATAAAGCTCCCTTTTCTAAATTTATGAACCTCATCATTTTTAACTTGACAATTCTATGGGCACTGGGGAGCCACTGAAGAATTCTTCACCAAGAAGAAACAGATCAAATTGAGCTTCAGAAAGCCTATACCGACTGCAGACTATAGTGACTGCAGGTAATTAGACAAGAGCCATACTGGGCATCTCTTGTTTGGATGATGCAGTAGGCTTCTAACTGAGCATGATGCATTCACCTTTGCCTCACTTTAAGCCTCAAATCAGCAGCCAGAGAGATCTGACAAAATGTGTCAGGTGTAATTGCCAAGGCCTCTGATGATGCATCCCTTGTGGATGTGAAGGCTATTGTTTTTTCTACAGCCCTAATCCCTGCGAAACCTCCCTTAACCCTGTCCCCCCACTGCCCTCCCCTTGCTCCTTCAGCGCTGGTCATGTTCACATAGCCACCTGACTGCCTGCCCTTTCTGTCTCCCGTCGTCAGGCTCTCTGGCTCTCTCCTCGTGTTGCTGTACTTGCCCTTTCTGTTCTTCACTCGCCTATCATAGAGCCGCCGCTGCCTCCCTCCTTCAGGTCCTCACTCAAGGGTTGCCTCCCCAGGGAGGACTGCCCTGGCCTCCTTCTGTAAGATCGCACTGTATGGCAGAAGCACTGGGTAGCAATAACTTAAGCAAACCCTGAGGATGACTCTATCATCTGAGATGAATGTGTGTTTGGAGTTCCAAGCTAAGAAATCCAAGAGCGGCCAACCTAGAGATCTACTCCTTATCTGTGAAGAACATCCTAGCCCCTGGCCCATCCCTTGGAATGCAGGCTGTACGGGGGATCCAGGTCCTTTGCTTTGGTTGAAATGGAGGTTGCTAGGTAGAGGTTGATAAGTGAAAATGTTAGGTAACTTGCATGCTTTTTATAAACAGTAGCAGCTTTCCTGTCCAGCCCACCGCCTCTGGATGATGCTGTATGTAAGTCGTCAGTAAACCTTACATCTTGTTTGCTGGCTCCAAGTCTCTTTGTTGATCTGCTGGACACTGTGCCATCAGTACTGGAATAAATAGAGCTCTGCATCACACACACACACACACACACACGCACTCCCCACCTCATAGTTGGGCTGCCATGCATCACGACACCTGATCCAAGGAGCAAGCAGGTTCTGAAGCCCTTGCTCCACTTGCCAAGGAATGTCCCAGTGTGGATTGCAGTCTGCAGAGGAAGGGTACTTTGACTGAGCTTGAAGGCCAAGCTGTATCCTGCAGGAAGAGGACACTGTTTTTTAATTTGTCTAGAATCTACCTCACCCTGCACTCTATCCCATTCCTTTTTACTTACCATCCCCTTAGTTTACTTCTTTACCTTGTTTGTATCCGTCTCCCCTGCTAAAACGTAAGCTCCATGAGTTTCAACCAATACTATTTCCACAGGGTCTAGAACAATGTCTGATATGTAGTAGATGCCCAGTAATATTTTTTGAGTGAATTACGAGTGAGTAGATGGAAGGCAGGAAGATAGGAGAGAAGGAAAGAAAGAGACAGATTAGAGGCAGGGAAATGCAGTCTATGTTCACGATTTATATGAGACAGAATAATAACTAAGGTGCTGATACGACTGTTTCGACTCTAATGTTGCTTTCTCTGACCCTCTCCAGCTGATTGTATCACCCAAGCAATCCCTGGAAACCTGTGGGTGAGATGGAGGAGGGACCCTTCTTTTAGGGGCCTACAGACCCCATGTATGGACATAAAGGAAAATCCTGAGTTCCTTCATGGGAAATTCCAGACACATAGCTAACCCTGAGAAGTAAATAAATAACTTGTTAAACAAGAAGGTAATAGTAGCCTAAAACAATAGCTAACGAAGTTACAGTCCCAGAGATGTTTGCTTTCCCCATAGAAATGAAAGATAACATCTTAATGTATGTCCCCCAGTTGTCTTTCAGAGGCTGGGATCCCCACAGGACTGACAGGCACTTAGACCCCAGGTGAGGGGAAGTGAAGACTAAACTTTACCTATCACCCTTTGTTTTAAGGTTTTTCATAAGGGCTTGGAGACAGTCGCTCCCCTAACATTTTTCTACTGATCCCCAATTTTTTTTTTTTTTTTACTATCTCCAGAAATGGGTATAAGCAACTGACCACCAATTTTTAAACAAAGCTTCTCTTCCTTAACTGATTGCAAATCAGAAGATCTTTAAATCTACCTCTGCCCTGCAAGCCGGTGCTTCAAGATATCCCCCCTTTAGGCCAAAACCAATATGCAACTTTCATGTATTGACTGATGGTTTTGTGGGTAGCGTCAGCACTCTGGAAATTTACCCCTGCCCTTAAAAACCGTTACCTGCAAGCCAGTGGAGAGTTTGGGCCTACAAGCATGAGCTGCCCTGATTCTCCTTTCCTGGTGCTCAGCAATAAATCAATGCTTTTCCTTTCTTTCTATCACTGCAGAAACGTCAGTGTGAGCGTCTAGTTTCACTGCACCAGGCGAGTGGACGCTGGTTCGGTTCTGTAGCGTGAATATCACCATACCCAGGACAGAGACTCCAAATTTCTACATTCCTCAGTTTGATGTGGTTTATCTTTGAGCTTTGTGTCTGTTATTTCCTTCTCTTGGTCCCTGGTTGGTTTTTTCATTTAAAAACTCATTTTCAACATCTCAGTCTCCATTTCTCTCATTTGATTTTTCATTTAAGCCCAAGTGATTTTCTAATAGTTTGAGTCCCTTATTGAGTCATTTGTCTCAGGGCCAAACGCAGGGATGATGGCTCAGCTTCCTCTCTGGGTGCTTTAGCAGAGAGGCTTTTGCTTATGAGCCTGGGGTGCTGAGCAGTTTAAGAAAGTGCCCTCGGGCCGTGGTTGCCCTGCCATTTTGAAGCGGTGACCTCTCCTCATTGAAGGGAAGGGAGAGGCCTTCCCTGGCTCCTCTCTTTCACTAATTAAAACGCTTGCAATCTGGGTGGCAATTGATGCAATAAGGTTCACAGGTAAAAAGCTAATCAGGCTTTGTCTTTTAAATGAAAGCCCCATTCTGAAATGGAGCACAGCAGGTGGGCGGGAGCTACACTCCTTTCCAAAGCTGTCACACATCTGTGCACAGAAGCATGGTTTTTTGTCTTTTTTTTTTTAAGCACCAACAGCAGCAGCAGTCTGGGAACCACTCTGTACCTGCAGCTCAGGCTTAGCGGCTTCTCTACAAATTGTATTCAGTGGGAGGCCATTTCCCGGTTAGGGAGGGTGTTGGTGGGGTTATTCCCTGTCTCTAGGGAACAACTTTGGAGACAGAACAATTGTGTTCCCCACCTGAAAATACCAGATATGCATTTTCTACTTCTAAAATCACTGTCCAAGAAAGCTAAAAACACTCACTGTCCAGAAAAAATACACACACATACACATATGTGTAGATACATAAAATATATGACGTATAATAGAATAGCGAATAATATATTAATAATCAATTTAGTAATATATTATTCAAATTTGTCATCTCACTCATCCTCCAATATAACTTCTTTAAGATAAAGAATAAAAATTTTGGTGACTGTAGATGTCTTTTCTACTTGAGGTATTCAGGGTAGGATTGGATCGTTGTGGATTGGAGGAACAAGGGGTAGATTTTTAAATTCAAAACTGGGGGCTAGGGCAGCTGTCAGGGCACACCAGGTTAATACATTAAAAATAAATAAAACCCAAAAGTGACTGGCCTTACCTGGAGTAGCATGTTCTGAATTTGTTGTTTTGTCAATGGAGAGTGAGACTGAGATATTTTCTAAGCTTTTTGGTCTCCCAGGAGAATTTTGTTAGTTCTTTGAATCAGGGTTTTTAAATTCCTTGAGAGCTGCCCAAAAGGCTGTGGTGCTGGACCTGCCTTTTGTCTTCTTCATATCTGTGCTTACCCTCACAGGATCATTAGGAGTTAAGAAATTATCCTTTAGTGAGTTTCCGTCAAAGGAGGCAGAACCTGGAACTCAACATCATCCCTTTCGGTGGGGCTTAGGGAGCTTTCTGGATGGGAAGAGGGCTTACCCCCAGCGGTCTGCCTGTAGCTCTTCAGGCTAAAATGCCTGTCATCTGCTACAGATCAAATGCAGGACTAATTGGCACTCCTGAGCCAACTCATTTTTGGATGAGTTTCCTTCTGATGTTTTAAAGCATCTCAAAAGCCTCTTCTATAAATGATTCTCAAGGACCCTCGCAGAGAGAGATTAGTCTCTTAACTGTAATGGGAGTAGGCTTGGGTCCAGATTTATAACCATTCTGTCTCTCATCTTGAATACTAAAATCTAGGTTTACTTTAATTTCTTCTCATTTCTTTTCAGTAACATATCCTAGAAGCTTAACCAAAAAGAGGAGAATGAAGAAGGAAATCAACTCATTTGCCACTGTCAAAACAATTATAACTTGAAAATGATTTCAAACACGTGCAAATGGGATAATTGACAATTATCAGAACGAATAGGGGAAATTCTAATGCTGCAAGCTAGAAATTACATGAAAACATGCTTGCAGAGAGCCACCTCTTTTTTTTTCTTTAAGAAAGAAAACCATAATAATTCTTATAAGGTCACTGCTAAGTGCCAAACATCAGGCTGGATTTTTTAGAGGCACTAATGTATGTAATTTCCATAAAGCCTTTTCAAGGTAAATGTTATTCTCCCCATTTTACAGAAGGGGAAACTGAGATTCAACAGTATTAACCGACTTACCCAATCAATAGATAGTAAGTAAATTTGAACCCAGGGCTCGTCAGTTCCAAAGTACATATCTTTTCTATTTATGCAGATGTCTTAAAAAAAATAAATCTAACAATGAAAATGACAGCAACAATAACTCTAAAAATGTATAAGACAAGAAATTTGAAGCCCAGTTATTTACAAATCTTTCATACTTTTAAAAGACTCTATTCATTTCAGATTTCTGAATGTCTGTATCAGCATTAAACAACAGAATTTTTTGCAGTGAATGTAAACATTTTATCTCTGTGCTATCCAATCAGGTAGTCAGAAGATACACATAACTGTGCACTGAAATTGTGTTTTATGTGACCATGAATCTCAAGTCTTAATTTTATTTCATTTTAATTAATTAATAATTAATTATTTAATTTTAATTTAAATAACCACCTGCTGTATGCCTAATGGATCGGGCAGCACCAGAGCTACATATTGATAATTACAATGCTCCAAGACAAGTACCAAAAGAGGAAATTTTAATTCAAGCATAGTGCCAAAGTTGATATTTTTCCTTAATAACATTAATGAAATTCCTGGAAAATAGACGAATCTCATGTAATTGCAGAGTCACCCATGGGTATTTATACCACTGATTGAGAGTTAGTTCTCTAATGAATTCCCACATGCTGTCAATGGCCAAATGGATTTGGGACACAATTTTAATTCTCATGTCTACAATTCTCACATCGACAAGGGACACATTTTATTTTATAATAGTAAATTTAAATATGGCAGAAGAAAGGATTTTTCTATTTTTCACTACATACACACACACACGCGTGCGCACACACACACACACACACACACACATACATCCCTTTCCTGAAAGACTTTTTTTTTAAATTATAAACATATAATCCAGTTTCCAGTTATTCTAAAAACTAAGCACTTTTTTTGTTGCTGTTCTTTACATGGTGATGTACGATAGTGTGTGATGTGGCTTGGCTCTGTGTCTCCACCCAAGTCTCATATCAAATTGTAATCCCCATATTCCCCATGTGTCAAGGAAGTGGCCTAGAAGGTGGTGATTGGATCATAGGGGCGGTTTCCCCATGCTGTTCTCATGATAGTGAGTGAGTTCTCTAGAGATCTGATGGCTTTGTAAGTGTTTCAGTTCCTCCTTCACTCTCTCCTTCTGCCTTGTGAAGAAGGTGCCTGCTTCCCCTTCTGCTACGATTGTAAGTTTCCTGAGGCCTCCCCAGCCATGTGGAACTGTGAGTCAATCAAACCTCCTTTTTAAATAAATTACCCAGTCCCAGGTCGTATCTTTATAGCAGTGTGAGAATGGACTAATACAATATATAGATATGACCTCCAAAATGTTATCAGAGAGACTCTGACCCACATTTGCTCAGATAGGTTACAGATCCCCCCTGTGCAGGGGAAGCTATTTCTGCCTCATCCAGATGTCTTTCCTGGCTATCATCCATCCCTTAACTGCTGTGAGTGTTGCTTGCTAACAGCTCAAAGCTACACCTTCTCTAAAGAACTGCCATGGAAAAATGGGAACTCCTGGCCCAGGAGATTACACCCTTTCTAGACTCCACCCTCATTCATCCTTAGGGAATGACAGGCTGATGGAGGAGCAGATTATAAAAGACTGATCTCCCCGGTCAAACTAGAACCAATTTTATGCTACAATTCTTGCTCCAGAGCTCAACATGGGATCAGGCTGGTGGTAGTGTCCAGCCAAGACTATATCATTGCTTAACTCCTTGTTATAGTCTATTTCAGCTGCTATAATAAAATGTCATAGGCTGGGGTGCTTATAAACGATAGAAATTCATTCTCACGGTCTGGAGGCTAGGACAGCGAAGGTCAGGGTGCTGGCCAACTCACTGTCTGGTAAGGGCCTACTTTCTTATAGACAGGGCCTTCTCTGTGTCCTCCTATGGTAGATGAAGTGGACAAGCTTGCTTGGGGCTACTTTACGAGGGCACTAATCTCATTTCTGATGGCCCAACCTCCTAATATCATCACTCTGGCAATTACTTTTTAACGTGTAAATTTTAGAAGGACACAAACATTCAGACCATCACCCTCCTCCTCTATCCTTTCTTACTTCCCCATCCCTTCCCCAGATACCACAAGCTCAATAAGTCACATGCACCTAAATCCCTATCTCAGGTTCTGCTCCTCAGAAACCTACCTTAAACACCATCTCAAGGACCTGAGTTATTTGCATGACCAAGAAGTTGCCTGTCAATATCTGGGCTCATGTGTTCCTCCTCAGAAAAGTATAGAAGGTATTTTCACTAATAAGCTTTGAGAAAAAATACATTTTTGTTTTTCCTTTTCTGTGCAAAAATTTATCTATCCAGAGGTGAAAGAGTTATGTGGTATCACCACAGCCTAGATTTGGAATACAAATCCAACTACAAAATAAAGGCTGTCACTCCTGCCTAGTTAATCAGTCAAAATAGGAGTGAACAGTTGGAGTAAGTATATATTTCGGCTACAGTACAATTTAGAAAGTTATGATGACTAATTTTATGCATAAACTTGACTGGACCACAGGGTGCCTACACATTGGGCTGACCATTATTCCAGTGTGTCTCTGAGGGTATTTCTGGATGAGATTAGCATTTGATTCAGTAGGCTGAGTAAAGCAGATTTCCTTCCCTAATGTGGATGGGCCCCATCCAATCAGCTGAAGATCAGAATAGAACAAAACAGCTAAGTAAGAGAGAACTCCTCCTGTCTAATTGATTGAGCTGGGATATAAGTCTTTTTCAGCCTTTGGGCTTAGTCGTCTAAAACACTGGCAATTCTTGGGTCTTGAGCTTGCCGGCTTTCAGACTGGAACTTATATTATCAGCTTTCCTGGCTCTCAGGCCTTTGGACTCAGACTGGGAATACCCTATCAGCTTTCCTAGAGCTTTGCTTGTCCGCTACAGATCTTGGAACTTCTCAGCCACAAAAACTCATGAGCAAATAACTTACAATGAATCTTATTTTATATCTACCTGTATTCTATAGCCATATAGATTGATTGATTGATCATCAATTGATAATCTCCTATTGATTGTGTTTCTCTGGAGAACCTTGCCTAATACAGAAGGCAAATTTTATATAAAGTGATTGTTTAAGACTTAGATTCAATAGACAAGGAGACGAAAGAGTCCACATGGGTTTTATATATAAAGTTATGATAACCACATCTCATTTCTTAAGCAAACAAACAAACACACACAAACAAATAATTGTGAAGGGCTTAGACCAGAGGAAAGGAAATATGCATTCTGTATGTCCTGTGTTGGCCCCAGTCCCACTGAATATTAAACAAGAATGAAGGCACTCATTTAGAATATACAATGATTTGGTAGAAGACAAAGTGTCAATTTATTCATCCATAATGAGAAATAAAACCATCAACCAGATTGGATTCTGATGTTTGCTGTTCAGTTTATTCTACCCCTGCAGGCAAATTTACAGGGAAAACTAAATTAAAACCAGAATTTTTTATTATCTGAGGAGCAGAAGGGATTTGAATGACTCTCCACGCGGAAGTCACTCATCTATGACACGCGGAAGTCACTCATCTATGACCACCTGACTTTCTGCTCTTCCTGTGGGGCATGCCAGCTGCAGAGTGGCTTGGACCAGGCCACTCTCCCCGGAGCAAGGATGGAGGCTCCTTGCCAGCAGAGGACTCTCTTATTCTCATTTTTCTGGACTTTCTTGATGGGACAGCTCCCTTTTGTCTAACTGCCACAGTGCAGAAAGGGTATTGGAAATAGGAAGGTTTCTCCTGCTCAGCTCATTGATTCCTTGTCAAAATATACAACAGCTCTAGCATGACTCAACATGGAAGCAATGATTTCTTCTGGGAGGAACCAATGGTTCCAGAATGAATCCACACTCAGACACAGCCTCTGTGGGCAATGGCCTTAGATGTTACATTTGTAATCAAAGCAGAAAAAGCTCTCAGAAAAATCTCCTGACTCTGGGTGATTAAATGTGGAGGAAAACTAAGAACTCCATTTAACCAGTCTTCTCTAGAACTACTATAGGTCCAATTCTGTCTTTTGACTCCTCCTCTCTCTCTCCTAGAAATTTGTATTAAAGAGTCAGTATTTGCAAGCTTGGTGCTAGATACTGTAACATCTTATTTTTTTTTAATGATGGTCTCAGTGTAACCTGGTTCATATAAAGCTTGTGAAAATATTCATATGTCCCCAAATAGAAATAGGAGAGTCTATGACCCAATAAACAAATACGGCAAAAATTAGAAACTTTCAAATAAAATCTATCTGCAGCACAGGCAGTAGAACTTGAGAATTTGCAACATTTATTTGAATCCCTGAAGGTATCAATAAACTTTTATATGGGGCAAACCATCTAGATGCTAGAAAATACACACTATAATGTTTTATGTTTTATTTAGCTGCAGTACATAAATTCCCCTGGGCCCCACAGAGAAGTACTGGTGGGCTATGACTTCCAGCATTTAAAGGGATTCTCAGACATTTATCTTAGGCATTCCAGTGTGATGTTTTCTCTCTTTATTGTGGAATCACTTACTTTGGGCTTTGGGGAATTTGTGATTACTGCTTTCAAAATTCTCTTTGCAGAATTTAATGAAGTCAAAACTATACAAAAGAATCATTTTTGAGAGAAGTGAGCAATCCATGTTCTCTATCCTACGTGTGCATAGGAATCCATTGCTTTAATTGTATCTAAATACCTTCTCTTTCATACTGGTTTTGTTTATGGACATATATGCCAGCAAAGAAATAGCTATTATGGCTGTAAATTGCGCCTGATACTGAGATTAATAGCCATAAAAATAGTCCTCCAGGGAATTAGGGGTCTGGTTTAACTATCTCTGTAATGTTCCTACTTCAAGAGCAATATTTCATGGGTGTTGTAAAATTTATAAGCCTATATTCACGAGGTCTGCATGGTTCCAACTAGACAAGACTGGATGTTTATCCTAGCAATTCAGTGTCTAATAGGATCTGCCTTCATGATATTCCAGGTGTCACAATAAACACACAGTATGAGTGTTTACAGAAGCTGTGCTCAATACTGGATCACAGAGCTTACGCTGAAGGTGAAGGAAGACATCCATCAAAAACTGCCCTCCTCTTTCAATAATGACTCAGGAGGGTAGAAGAGGCTAGGCTGGACATGTTGGGGAAGAGGCAGTCAGATCACCGTAACTGCCACTTCATTAACCCCCGAAAGGCTGGAGAGGAAGGGGGAGTGCAATATACTCTATGTGCCTCTCATTGTGGGGCTGAAGACATGCAGCTAACTCCACTGGTGTGCTCAGACAGCTTTAACCAGCTCTTGGGAGCTTACTGCTGAACTTTCAGAAATTTTGTGAGCTTGTTGTTCAACACTGCCTTTGTGAAAAATAGAATCATGCAAACTTACAATTAAATAAAATATACTTAACAAAATTAATAAATGCTCAAAATTCTTCATTCCCTAATCATTGTGCTACATTTTACTGTTATCTATGCTTGGCCTTTATTTACATCTCTTGTCTATAAGATGGAAATACTGAGGTGGTATGTGACCGTACAACTGTACAAATTTTCCTGACTCTACACCTGCATAGTCAGGGAAATCAGGTTGGTAGCTTGCCATTGGCCTTGCTGGGAGTGTTTATACCACAGAAATTGGCAAATGCTAAATCTCTTGGTTGTGTGTTTGGTGGGGGTAGCCAGTTAAACATGTTTCACTGGTCTGTGTGCCTGTTTTTATGCCAGTACCATGCTGTTTTGTTACTACAGCTCTGTAGTATGATTTGAAGTCAGGTAATGTGAGGGAGTTTATCAGCACAGCATAGCTGAACCCCCTTTTTGCTGTTGTTGTTTTTCCTAACACCCTACTTGCTGATCACAGCTGCCACTTGTACCTCCTCCTCACTTTCTCTGCCATTCTCCAGCTCCTGTTTCTTGGAACAGTTGAACAGGCCTTCCTGCTGTGGTTAAAGGAGAACCAAGAGAAGGAAAGATGAAAAGATGATTGCCATCTTTCATATGGCCCTTCATAGTGATGTAGCAGACTGGCAGGACTTATTTCCTGGTCCTAACAGGGTAAAATAAGGCTAGAATCAGCACATAGCACTGAAGGTAACCTCTGGTTGCCCTCACTGCTCATCAGCACTCACACTCACATTACCTGACTTCAAATTATACTACAGAGCTATAGTAACAAAACAGCATGGCACTGGCATAAAAACAGACACATAGATCAATGGAATAGAAAAGAGAACCCAGAAACAAGTCCTTATACCAACAGTGAACTCATTTTCAACAAAGGTGCCAAGAACATACACTGGGGAGTCTTTTCAATAAATGGTGCTGGGAAAACTGGATATCTGTATGCAGAATGAAACTAGACTCCTATCTCTCATCATATACATAAATCAAATCAAAATAGATTAAAGACTTATATGTAAGACCTCAAACTATGAAACTACTACAAGAAAACATTGGGGAAACTCTCTAGGACATTGGTTTGGGCAAAAATTTGAGTAATATCCCACAAGCACAGGCAACCAAAGCAAAAATGGACAAATGGGATTACATCAAGTTAAAAATCTGCACGACAAGGTAAACAATCAAAAAGATAAAGAGACAACCCACAGAATGGGAGAAAGTATTTTCAAACTACCTATCTGACAAGGGATTAATGACCAAAAAAGAGGAAACGGAAATTGAAAATGGATCAGAATTTTCAGTGTCCCCTATCTTCCCTACCACATTAGTGGTGGAGGCTACCTGTTGAGATGGTAGGGCTGCAACATGAAAACATACCCTGGAGAGTCACCTGACAACTGCCTAACTTTGTGTAAGGGAGAAATAGACCCTGGCTGTACTATGCTTTTGAGATGTGGAGGTTAATTTGTTACCAAAGAATACCATCACCATTCCTGAGGAATACCAGCTTACTTAACTATCAGCCCATAGCTCTGGCCTGACCTGGACTTTCTCAGAGGCTGCCTTCCCCCATTCAGACCTTATTATGGTGGGTACCTCAGTGACTCTCAAGTAGCAGTCGTAGTGAGCATGTGCTTTGAATTAGACAGACCCAGATTTCAATCATCTCTGATACTTCATAGCTATAGATCTTTGGGATAGTTAAATTCTTTCTACCTCTTTTTCTTTGTTTGAAGAAACAAAGGCAACTCATGAGGCAACTCATATGGATAAAATGAGAAGATGAATACTTACCCTGCCTTCTGTTAGTTTAGAGTCCTTCCATTTCTCTTCATATCTACTATGTTCCATCTCTCTTAAAGGTCATCCAATGCAGGGACCATCCCTGGGCCTCTACTAGTGTATTTCCATGTAGTTGCTACAATTCTGTTGAATTAAGTTACTTGACTTTAATTACTTAATTAAATTGGAAGATGAGGATGATCTGGGAACCAGCTCTAGCAATGACCAGTCTTGACAAACCCAGATACTAATTAATGTGGCCACGCTTTGGTTCTGCAGTGGCCAGGTGATATGGACATTCCAGGAACATTTCACAATTTACTTGCATCCTCACATGACTTTGAAGTGATATATTGGTCTGCATAAGTGTTCATTGAGTGACTCTAGCCTTAGCAAGTGTTCTTCGTCTAATATTCACCCTTTGAGATTAGATATTGGGCCATCATTAAATGTTCTAGTTCTTCTACAGATAATCTTATAAAATTACAAGATTTAAGTCCAGACTTTTATCCCACAGAAGCATGTTTAAGATTATCCAGGGTAATAATTGTTTCTGAGTAAATTGTGGGTGTGGATGTATTGGCTTCATGAGGCTAGATGCTGCCTAACAGGCACACTTGATACATCTAGACAGTTCCCTTCCCAGAGCATCTTGCAGGTTTTGGATTCACTCCAGGTAGTTCCAAAAAATGACCTCAGTTCTGCAGATTTCACTTGTAGAAGAAAACTAGACTTCCATACGTTTCCTAAATAGAAATAGGAAAATAACATGCAGGAAATTACACGTGCGAGAAAAAGTAGTTAGGAGTCTCCTATTAAAAAGCAAAAGTAAAATTCTTGAGGCTTTAATTAAAGAGGATGTCAAGCAAAATATCGTAAGTAAACTATAGCTTTTAAATATTCATTAAAGGAAATCTAGATGTAGCAGATTTATACAAAATTCCTCCCAGCCAGATATTCTGACAAACCTCGTGTCCTCAAAGCCGGTCTCATATCATCAATGGCACTAAAGGTATCTTATACAAGTGCCATAGTTGATCTTTGAAAAAGCACCCTTTTCATATACATTGAAGATGTAACTATTGTCTTCTACTAGATAGTGGTAAGAACCCAGAGCATTTCTCCTGATTTCTCCCCTAAAGCCTTCAACTATTGGATTTGAAAGAAAGAGATTGAAAATATTTCCACACAACGCACTGCACTTAAGCAACACTCCAGCCCAAGTTCATTGGGATTCTAGTCAGAAGCCATGAGCAGTAACCTAACTGTGCTGGGACCTTCTCTCTGCTCTGGCCAGATGTAGTTAGAGCTAACTAGATGTTAGGTCTCTGAGAGTCCAATGACTAGGACAATTTTAAAAAAAAAAAAAAAAAAAAGCACTCACATGCCTAGAGTCTAATGAAAAATGAAACACCCTGCCTCTGCCCTCCATTGCATTTGTGCTTTTATGAGAACCCGTGTTTATCGAGAAGCTTCTGTCTGCTTCAGCTCCTGGAGCTGCTTTGGTTTCCTCTCCCTAGTAAGTCGGTGTTGGAAAAGAGAGATAAATGGGCATGGAGATCTAGCAACTTTTGTAGGTTTGACAGAATTTTTCAACACAATGTTTTTTTTTTTTTTTTTTTTTTTTTTTTTTTTGGAAATGTCCTTAAAATAGGTCTGTATGGTCTTCTGATCCAGTTCCCTGTTCTTTAACTTTTGTATGCAGATAGAAAGAAACAGACAGTTGGTCAAGGTTACCCCTAAGGGCTCCACAGTCCCTCTGGAACTGTCTGACAGAAGGAATACCTTAGTTCTCAGGATGCGCCCCTTGATATGAACTAGAGTCTTTTCTACTCTTGTTAACTAAAAAAAAAAAAATGTTGTCCACAGTGGATGTCAACAGGTGAAGGAGCAATTCATTTCTGGACTCCCTTTTTTATTTTTCCTCTACCTTTCTCTTCCGTTCCCCGAAGGAAGAATTCAGACGGATGTAAATCAGAAAGCACCACAGACTCCACTGTGAGCTGCAGACAAGGAATAAAATCAGGAAATGCTTAACTCAACAGGCCATCTCTTTGCTAGCTGGGGCCGTCTAATTAAACAGCTGATTGAGTGCATCCACCCACACCTCCTGCAGCGGGCATCATGAAATGTAAGCACTAAGCTACACTACTTATTTGGAAGATTTTTCACACAGCATTAAGGAAGAAGCAGCTTTTACAAAATCACAGCTCCATCTCCTCTCTGGTGCTAATGACCAGGTTTAAGTATGAAATATCACTTTCCAGTCCTCTGTCCTCTGTCCTTTGAGGACCTGGTGTTCACCTGACCCATACAACTCTCAGCAAACCCCAAGATAAATTAGACCTGGGCAAGCGAAAATTACAAAACCAGCAGTTCTCTTTCCATTGGTCTGTCAGCATGAAGTGCCCACTTTCCCTGCAGTGTTAATAACCAAATATGAAATATTTAAATGGCTGCAAATTGCATCAATTAAAATTGTTTCCATCCCAAGTAAGCTCAGATTGCTTGGCTGTTTTGACCCAACGTCTTTTTATGTTTGATATACTTTCTTAATTAAAAAGTGCACAATGATCAAAAAAGCATGGGTAATTGTAGCATTAAGTGTTTTTTTAAGAGCAAAACTAAAAAAAAAGAAAAGGCCGAGGTTGAACTCTTTTGTAGCATATCAACTTCACGTATTACTGCTTCGTTATTTTGAAAACATAACAAGTCATGGATATAAGAGGTGCTTTTTAATACTAAAGTTGATCTTGGTTTCTCTATCTAGGACATGCTGACTACTTGGTATGACCAGGCCTTAAGGAGCGAAGCAAAGCCGTAAGGATGTCAAGGGAGGACGCTTCAAACTGAGCCCCAAACAGAGGGGCTTCCACAGTTTCATGTAGTTTTTTAACAAAGCAAATCAGATCAGGTTTTCTTCTGTTTAATACCCTCCAATAGCTTCCCATTGCATTTAGAACCAATCCAAGCTGCTGATCATAGGTCCTCTCTCTGGCCACATTGGCTGATTATTTCCGGGGAAAAAGAGATTATTCTGTTTTTTTTTTTTTTTGTTTTTTTTTTAGAGGTAACCTTCACCCTTTCAGTTTCCTCTGCTGAAATAATTTTCCTTAGATAATTTTTAGGATTTCTGGCTCTTTCTCTTCTTTTAGTCTTTGTTCAAATACTCTCTCTTCAGAGAGATTTTTCTTTGACCACTAAATCTCCCTCCCTGCCCCCTCTCACTGCTGAGGCTCTGTCGTGTCATCCTGTTGACTTACTTCATCCCACACAAGACTCTCAGAAATGACTTATTTGACCATCATGTGCTTATTCAATACCTGTTTCTTATTCACTACCTGGTGAATCTTCAGAACCTTTAACAGTGCTAACGTACAACTATACCAAGCACTCGACTGAAATGATTAATGCTGGCTTCACACCCAGGACGCCCATAGATGTAGGTTCCTTCTGACTTAAAGTGGAAGGAAATTCAGAAGATGCAGGCCCCTCCCAGCCTCTGATCCTCTGGCATCCAGCAGCAGGAACCCATGATGTGATGGGCTTTTTTGCTATTGGGAGATAAGGACCAGGGGAGTTTCCTTGGAGAACTTCATCTGCGGGAAGATGCTTGAGTACGGACAGTCTACCAGTAATGCTATATATATATATATGCGCACACACACACACACACACACACACACATCAATTTATCAATTGATAAAGAAATTTATCAATAAATAATACTTTAACTGGCCCAAATAATTTTCAAAAATTTGTTAAAATGGAATTGAGAATCATTTTTACACAGTTTGATATGTCTAAAAAAAGATGTGCCTACATCTGTGTGTGTGTGTGTGTGTGTGTGTGTGTGTGTGTGTGTGTACACTGAGCACATATATTTCCTTTCCTGTCCAAATGTTAAATGTTCTATTAAAACATCTAATGAAATGGTACCTCTGAGTGAAAATGAAAGATTGTCTCTTCTCACAGGCTGTTTCCATGGTAGCATAATACCCTTGGGCAGCGCCCTAATGATGAGTTATTACTTTTTAGCTAAAACACATTGTAGGGAACCGATTAATAATATAACTTGCACAGTGAAACAACAGGTTAAATTTTCTTTTGTTTGTTCTCGAATGCAAACATGCACAGACATATGTGTAATAATTTATTCCAAGGTCTGACTCACTCATTTTTGCTCTTCCTTCATTGAGTTAGCAAAAGAAGAGAAAAGGAGGTGATATTGACCCTCTGGGAATCCCTCAGGCAAAAGATGTAGGTGGCATCGCAGATGCTGCCCTGGGAAAGGGTGTTTCAATCAGGAAAGTCCCTTTCTAAAACTGCCAGACCAAGTGTTCTAACAGCTATACTATGTCAGATGTGATTGTACCCATGGTGCCTCTTAAGCTACATAACGGAACTGATATTACGATATAGTTTAACTGTTGCAAGGGCTTTTGAGAGAGATGCATCTGGCATAATGAGAAACCTCTTCTTGGAGGAGTAGCCAAATCTCTGTTTGGCCAACTGGCGTTGGAGGCTTAGGGTGGTATCCTCCTGGTGGTCAAGATGCGCAGATGGCTCAGATTAGCAAAATTGCCTGCAAGGGAGAGGAGATGACAGGGATTAGTACAGAGTGGAGCCGAGGACAAGCTTGGGACAAGGCATCATCGGGCTGGGCCCCATGGGCTTCCGGAGCAGCTAAAAGGCTTGTGGATTTCTCTCTTAGGAACTGGGAATGTATTTGTAGCTTAAGAGGTTAAATCCCTGGATTTCATTCTGCTTCTACATTTCTCAGATGCCTTTGTCCTCTTCCTTCCAAGTTTCATTTCTTCAGGCAGACCTGGACATACAGAGGTCATCAAACTTAGATATTATCCACAAAGAAAAATAATGAACAGAAAACATGTTCATGTGTTCATGTGGGGTTAGGAAATCTAAATCCCCCAAAGCATACTCATCAGATTATCATCTTTGATTTAAGGTAAATATTTTCAAGCCACATATTTGTCAGGCATAAAGAAAATATAAGATAATGAACAGTAGGGAAACTATAATAAAGAACTAAGGCATCCTGCATCTCCTGCCCTACAGCTGCTGCTACAAGGAGATTGAAAAACAAATAAAAGACTGCAGTCATTGTTTAAGTTACTGACTCACTGTATTCTAAAACTGATTATATATTTTTTTCACAGCCCATGGAGAAAGTTGGATAATAGAAAAATAGAATATTCTATTAATAGATATATCTATATCATAATGTAGTTCATTTCAAAGTTCAAAAGTAAACCAACAGAGAAATTTATCAATAAATAATACTTTAACTGGCCCAAATAATTTTAAAAATTTGTTAAAATGGAATTGAGAATCATTTTTACATAGTTTCACACATACAAAAAAAGATGTACCTATGTATTTTCTAGAAATAGTTTCAAGTGACTACCAGGTGAAGAGTAAAAAGAAAAAATAATGACATGTCTTGAAGAAAGGAAAAGGTTGATACGTTTATAGAAAAAAGAACGACTATTCTTGAAAGAAAATACAAATATTTATGGAGTATCGCCACATTAATTCATAGAGACTCTTTTATTTAACCCTCAAGGGAACTCCAACAGTCTTCCCTGTGTCCCTCTCACAGATGAGGGGAGTGAGCTCAAAGCACTGAGATAATTTGTCCAAAGGGAAAGTGACTGATTATGCACAGTGGTGGATTCTGAGCACAGATTCATTAAAGCTAAGTAATTACTGCATTTGGTAAGTTCTCACCTGGATGCCTTTATATTTATACAGAGGGCAGATATCAACTGAAAATAAATAAATCAAAATAAAAAGATTTCAGGGTATAATTTTCTAAATGTCTTTTTTCATATTGAATTGATATTTATTTCAAAACATGCCATGTCAAAATAAAACAGAGTCCACCCTTTCCTTTAACAATAATGTTGCATTATAAAAGCATTTTACAATGCCATCCCATCTTTTGGTATGTTACAGGTGTGTGGGCTAATAATTACCTGAAAGTGTTTCCTTATTCAGATGCTTCATCCAAGTGCTCTCTGAATATTACAAGGTGACAATAAATGGGAAGTACAGGAGGAAGAGGAAAAAGACTGCACGTTTCTTCCAGCTAAGGGTTTTATTGCAATGAGGGGATAAGGAAGTATGAAGATATTTTTGTTGTCTTTTCAACTTTATACTGTTAATAGGGTTTGACTCTGTGTTCCCAACTAAATCTCATCTTATAGCTCCCATAGTTTCCATGTGTTGTGGGAGGGACCCAGTGGGAGGTGATTGAATCACGAGTGCAGGCCTTTCTCGTGCTGTTCTCATGATAGTGAATGGGTCTCACAAGATCTGATGGTTTTAAAAATGGGAGTTTCCTGCACAAGCTCTCTCTTTGCCCACTGCCGTCCATGTAAGATGTGACGTGCTCCTCCTTGCCTTCTGCCATGATTGTGAGGCCTCCCCAGCCATGTGGAACTGTAAGTCCAATAAACCTCTTTCTTTTGTAAATTGCCCAGTCTCAGGTATGTCTTTATCAGCAGCATGAAAATGGACTAACACAATTGTGTGAACTAATGCTTGCAACATAAATTCAGCAGGCTTTTCCTGAGCTGTATTTCAGAAGTTTTCTTTCTGCAAATACATATTTACAAATGTGTAAATTAGCTTACACAGTAATCTTTCGGTAACTGGCAAAGATTAAAAGGGTACATTCCTTGCATATTTGTTTGCAGTGTTTTAAGAAAAATACATATTGCCATGCTGTTGAAGCTCTAAATAGATCTAACAAAACATCTAAAAATTGAAAGTAGTTTAAAAAAACAAGGCAAAGGAATAAATATAACCAAAGAAAAAAAGACGAATTGTAGTTTAAATAATAAATGGAATCACTAGTCAATTAACAAGACTATACAGATATAATAAAAAGCAAAATCAACCTAAAAGACACAACATTTAAAAAATACTAAAATGTCATGTAAGAAGGAATTCAAATGGATTGCAAGGGCAAAATAGAAATAAAGTAAATCAAATTGGAATTAGAGATGTTTGATTGTCAAAGAGAAAGCAAATAAGCTGCATCTATAGTGGGCCACAACTTGAAAAGAACAACAAAGTTTTTTAATTTGCCAAGGCCCCAAATGACTTCAGTTTGGAGGTGGTGAAATACAGGATTTAAGAGCACTGACTTCCAAGTGAATCTTCCACATTGTAATGTGTGATTAGAAACTTCTCATTCTGATTTTTAGCTTTCTTATTTGTGAAACAGGGAAATTTCAGGTATTGATCAACTTACGGCCTATGCAACTTAGGACCATTCGACTTTACGACCACAATCGCTAGCCACGACTGCTCCGCGTCTGGCAGCGCAAACGTTGCCCAGCTGGGCGTACAACAGTGCGGACCAGCTTCCGGCAGCACTACCATCTCCGCGTGCACCATTTCAACTGTACATATAGTCTATTCAACTTACGACCAAATCGTGTTACCACCGGTCTGCCGGTCCCAATCGTGGTCATAAGTCGAGCACTAGCTATATATTAATTTTTAAGGTTTCTGAGAGTTTAAAAAGTGATATGTATGTTTTAAGTTGACTTAGACCTAATATCACTGAGTTTAAGGAATTACAAGAACAGATCAAGTGAAACAAGGTATTAAATGTTATGAAGGGTTATTCATTTCCTTAATTAATTGAAACATTCATTTTTCAATTTTTGATATTGAGACTTTGCACCAAGTTTTATATTTCCCATGATCTATAAGAAATCATAAGAGCTAAGTTTATGAACAAACAGAAAAATAGCATCATTCTTGATTTCTAGTAATAAATTGAACAAAGGCAAAAGTCAATAAGAATTAACAGAAAATAATAGAGAAAATAATCAATGAATACAAAAGCTGGTTACTTAAAAGGATGAATAAAATAGAAACATTTCTAGCCTAACTGATAAGGAAAAATAACAGAGAGAGAGAAAGACAGAGAAGACACCAATTACCAAAATCAGGAAGGGCAGAGATTATCATGACAGCCCTACAACAGATATTTAAATGATAACAAAATATGAAAAAAATTACATCAATCAATTGGACAATTTAGATAAAGTTGGCAAACTTTATAAAAGACACAAACTACCAAAGCTCATTCAAGAAGAAATAGATAGCCTGAATATCCCTATGCCTATTAAAGAAAGTGAATGATGAGTTAAAATCTCACAAACAAAACACCAGGCCCAGATGGCTTCACTGGCAAATTCTACCAAATATTTAAAAAGAAGTGATACCAATAACACAAGTAATTTCAGAAAATTGAAGAGGAAGAAAAGCTACCTCATTTTGTGAGGCTAGGCTACAATTATCCTTATACCAAATCCTGACAAAATAACTACAAGAAAATAAACTGCAGACAATGTCCATTACAAACACAGATACAAAAAAAATTTAACAAAGTTTTAGCAAATTGAATACGCTCATATGTAAAAAGATAATGCATCATGACAAACTCTCTGAGTTGCCAGGTTGATTCAACATTCTAACACCAACTCCTTTGGATTAATGTTTAAATCATATACCTTTTTCATCTTTCTATTTTTAAACTTTTAGTGTCTTAATATTTTAGTTGTGCCTCTTATAAGCAGTGTAGAGTAAGGTTTTATGTCTTCATCCAGTCTGTAACAACTAATGAAAGATTATAGATTTTTAAATATCTTACCTCAGTTCTGTATGTTTTTGGTTTATATATTTTGAAGCTGTCTTATTACCTGTAATATATTTAGAATTGATGTTTTTTGTTTGTTGAACAATTTTTTTATAAAATCATCTGTCTCATAATTATTTCTGCTTTAATAACTTATTTGTCAGATAAATTTGACCACATTAAAAATTAAAAACTGAGGCCAGGCACGGTGGCTCACACCTGCAATCCCAGCACTTTGGGAGACCAAGGTGGGCGGATCACAAAGTCAGTGACTTTGACCAACACAGTGAAACCCCGTCTCTATTAAAAATACAAAAATTTAGCTGGGCATAGTGGCGCGTGCCTGTAATCCCAGCTCCTCAGGAGGTTGAGGCAGGAGAATTGCCTGAACCCAGGAGGCGCAGGTTGTGGTGAGCCGAGATGGCGCCATTGCACTCCAGCCTGGGTAACAAGAGCGAAACTCTGTCTCAAAAAAAAAAAATTAAAAACTGTTCATCAAATGACACCATTAAGGGAATTTTAAACATGAACTATAAGTGGAAAAAGATACATGCAATACATACATCTGAAAAGAGCTATGTCCCAGAGTATGCAAAAAATATGAAAATCAATAAGAAAAATATCAGACACCCAGTAGCAAAATGTGCAGGACATTTGAACTGGCACTTCAAAACATGATATTCCAATGACCATTAAACATGAAAAGGTGCTCAACCTCTTTAGAATTCAGGATATTTAAACCGTGTTGAGTAACCATCACGCTTACTAGAAGGGCCAAAATTTAAATGTCCGAAAATATTCAGAATTGGCAAGGATATGGAATGACGGGTCCTCTTACATAAACCTGGGAGCATTTTGGTACAGATTGGTGTATATTGGCACAGCCATTTTAGCAAATGACATTATACCGTACATTTTATTATACATATATACTTTATTCTGGCAGTTTCACTGCTAAATACACCTGTAAGGAATGTATATACATGTATACCAAAAATATGTGTAAGAATATTCTACAAAATATGTAGAATTGATAAATAATTTTGGATACATTCATAGAACAGAATATCAAACATCAACTAAAGTGAATGAATCATTTCATGCAACAATTTGGATAAACATTATAAATATGTGAAGCAAAAGAAGTTGGAAAATGCATACCATATGATTCCATTTATACCAAGTTTGAAGACAGACAAGCAATCTGTTGTGTTAAAGGTCAGGAGAGGTAGGGGATATAGGGTAATTCGGGGAAGGAGAGCCAGGAGCTCTGTGGGGTTCAATAATGTTCACTCTATTGATTTGGGAAGTGGTTATAGAGGTGTGTTTACTTTGAAATAATTCATCAATCTGTGAGTTTATCACTTGTAAACTTTCCTATATGTATGTTGTATCTCAATTTAAAAGTTAATAAAAGTTCCTCAGACTTAAATAAAACTAAATTTATTTTTATTTCCTTTTTTAAAAATTTTCATATTTCTCCAAGAGAAAAATAAAAATTTCTTTCTGAATTTCTTGACACTGAAGCCACAAAATAGATGATATTGAATTACATCAAACTTATTTTCCAATGCAAAGAAAAATCCAGCTACTTCCAGTGGACCATGTTCTGCTAGCCTTAGCCCCAAGTAGAGTATGCCTTCCTTTAAAGAAAATTTCTATAGTGCTTCTGTATCAGTTCCATGGGGAAAAGATTGTGCCTTATTGATTCACCATTGTGTGTCTAGTACCTAGACTAATTTCTACACCAAATTAGATGCTCAACAACATTTGCTGAATGATGAAATAAGTTAAGGAAAAAGAAAACTTTGTCACTTGAAGTAGTTATAAAGGTAGGCCTGGGCTCCACTATTATTGAAGGGAAGCCAGGAATCGGCTCAAACTAGGGAAATCTGCAATATGAACACTGGTTTGTGAATATTTCTCTTGTTATAAAAACATATGCTGTGAAAAGAAGCTCAGGAAATTGCAGGAGAGGAGCCTTCACTGTTGTCTTTTCCTACCAACCCGATAAGTCACGAACACATCACAGTCGCCTACTTGAAGCCCACCTCTGCTTTGACTGAGTTACTTGTACCCACTGGAAGTGACTTAAAATGACCTTTATCAGAGAGGTTGCAAATAGGGGCATGTTTCTTCCAAGGAGCACACTAGTTAGCTTTCGACAGTGCCAGAATTTATATATTGAAAATAATAACTTAAAAATATTCTGTAATTGGGCCTTGGCCTTTCCATGAATTGTTATCACTTTAGAGTGACTCATACGTGGACAGATAGCAAATTCATATATGACACAGAATCTAAGCTGTGGAGAATTTGTCTCTGCACAAATTGTTTTTACCAGGCGTCTTGGCATTTAATCACACACTGCCTTAAATTGTTGTTTGCTCTTTTCATAAAAACATTCCTCCTCTCCCATCTAAACTGTAAGCTCATTTCAATCTGGAGCTGTGAGTGCTTTTATTCTCAGATGTCTCACCTTGACACTCAGTCATTAAGAAACATGAACTGACCCAAGCCAAGTACCAACCATGTGGGCCGGGCTATTGTGGATCACAGCTGACCACTGTCTGGCCGTCCACATATTCCCAAAAGCCCAGGGTGTTAGCCAAGGCCCACCCAGGAAGACAGAATCTGTGTTAAGTATTTAAAACAAATAATTTGATTCAGGAAATTGGTAACACAGGTGATGGAGGAGTTGGAAAGCCAACAGAGAGATGAGTTTCCTCAGGTTTTAGCCACCGCAGGAAGCCACGGCCACACCTAGAGTAGAAAGACAAAAGGAGGAGGCAGCATTACTGGAGCTCAGGAATCAAGATCACCAAACATGAGCTGGGTCCATGTGGGCTGGTTCACCAAGAGCCAGAACCATAGGAGACGCAGCTGCTGGCAGAGAAGCTACCCAAGACAGAGCGAGAGGGAGCAAAGTCCACGGCATCTCCCTTCCCTCACTCTCCAAATTCTCCCCAGTGCCTCCCACTGGCCAGGCCCAGCTGGAAAAGCTAGGAATAGTTGTGAGGGCAAAGCAGACCCACACGGGCATAGCAAGTTCTTATGCCGTTTCCTTAGCCCTTCTCCCCATTCCCTTGTTGCAAAGATGAATATTCTCTCGTGCAACTGAATTCAGCTGTGGATCATCTGCTCTGCCTTCTGCAACCCCATCCTCATAGCCACTCTCCTAGGCCTGTAGGAGGTGCCTGGCCTTTCCAAGGAGCAGCAAGGTGGCCAGGGTGGTGAAGCTTAGTGAGTGAGGGGCCTGGGGAAGTAGTGGAGGTCAGAGAAACAAGGGAGCGTAGCGTATCATGCAAGGCCTTTGACTTCCTTCCGAATGAGTGAGTAGGGGAGGCCTCTGAGGGTTTTCAACAGAGGAATAATGGAATCTGACGTCTTCATTACAATAGTTCTGTCTGCTGAGTTGAGAATCTACTGTGGTAGAGTGAAGGGAGAAGGCTAAATGCAGAGAGACCAGGTAGGAGCATTATGATGATAATTCAGACAAAATGGTCCAGGCCAGCATTGGTGAGGAGCCAGGGTTGAACTCTAGGGTCCCTCAACTTTAGGCATCAGGGAGATGAGGAGGGATGAGGAAGGGCACTGAAGACGTGGACAAGGACCAGGGAGAAGGAGCAGGAGGGTGGCGTCTTGAAAGCCAACTGAGGAAAATGTAGCAAAGAAGAGGGAGTGGTCACCCCATCAGTCCCATCACCACTGATGGCCAAGTGAGAGGAAGACTGGGAACGTTGGATTTATCCACCTGCAGCTTTTGGTGACCTCCATGGGAGCGCTGTTGGCAGCATGGTGGGGTGACAGCTGATTGCAGTGGGTTGAAACGAGCTGAGACAAGGAGAAGAGGCTTCCCTTTCCAGGTGTTCGGCTGCAGAGGGAAGTAGGGGCATGGGGATGTGGCTGATAGGAGAACTGCATTTTGTTTATTGCTGATTCTGAGTGTGAGAAATCAGAGCATGTTTGTACCCTAAAGATGAAGCTGCACTAGAAAGGGGAAGACATGATTGAGGATACAACCTAAAATGAGAATTTGGTGGAATGATGTCCTTGAAAGGTTGAGGATGCAATTTTATTATACTTTTATTTTATTTTTAAATAAAGTTGTATTTCCTTAAAGTGTGCACCATGTTTATATATTTATAAAATAAAGGATGTGTATATATACATACATATCTAGAGGAATGATTATTCATATCAAGCTAGTTAATATCTATCATCTCACAGTTACCTGTGGCAGGGTGGGGGCGCAATGAGAGCACTTTAAATGTACTCTCTTTGCAAATCTCCAGCCTACAATACAGTGCTAACTATAGTCTTACTACCATACACTAGATTTCGAGAATTCTTCATCCTACGTAACTGCAACTTTGCACCTCTGGCCTAACATCGCCTCATTTTTCCCACCTCCCACCCCTGGTAACCATGTCCTATGTAGTCAGCTTTTCTAGATTCCACACATAAATGAGATCATGCAGTATTTTATCTTTCTGTGCCTGGCTCAATCCGTTTGGCATAACATCCTCCAGGTTCAAGGACGGAGTTTCAGCATAACCAGCCTTTTGCAGCGCCTGAGACTTTCCCGGCACTTTCCCATGTCCCAGGAAACCCCCAGCCCTGAGCAACCAGTATGGTTAGTCACCTGAAGTGAAGTAAGTAGGAAGCAGCTGTCAATGAGATTGGATAACGCTGCTGGGTCCCTGTGATCCCAGCTACTTGGGAGGTTGAGGCAGGAGGATCACTTAAGCCTAGGAGTTTGAGACCAGTCTGGGCAACAGCAAGACCCCCATCTCAAAGGGAAAAAAAGTTTGGGTAAGGAGGTGCTGGGGAATTTTTTGGTAGCAAAGTGAGCCTGGGGATGTACCTCCAACTTGGCCACACAAGTTACCAAATCCCAAGAGAGCACGGGAGAATGTAGAGAGGTGGCCTTTTCCTTATGGTTCTTAAGCTTTTGATCAAAACAATCCGTCATGAGAGAAAATCTTTAGCAACAAAGGCTTTGAGCTCATGGCGGAAAAACCCTATCCAATGTCCAAAAAGAAATCAAATAGTAGTCTTAGCTGATAGCCAGTGAGAAGAGAAAAATTCAAAATATTATCCACATCACTTACCATATCTCTGTGCAGTTAATGGAAAATCACATCGTCTGTGAGCTTTCTGGATAGAGGTTTACTAGATAAGATTGTCTGAAAAAAAGTCTGACATAGAGAACTATTGACCATACCATTTGTTTTCCTTCTATTCTCCGGCTGTGATTGTAAACTTCACTTGCTTGATAAGAACCCTTCATGTGAAGGAGCCATAGATAATGTCCTCCTAGGTCCCTGGCTCATGCTCAAATGATAAATCATGTCAAGATAAGGAAATCATTTGATTCTTTAAAGTTGAAAAGAAGATGTGATTAAAAATGTTATTTTGTGGATATATGGGATGGTTTCCTATAATCAGTTACCCAAAATAAACCATATTATTTAGCAACTGTCTACAGAAAGACAACCTAACAGATGTTTAAGACAATGAAAGAAAGCTGAAAATATCTCAAATATAGAAGTGCTTTTTTTTAAACAAAAAAAATGTGTATTGATTTTGGAGTGAGAGACATATGTTTATATATCCTTCATTCCCTCACTAGCCTGATATTGCTTTTATGGGACAGATTTTTTTTTTTTTTTTTTTAACATAAGATAGAAACTAGTGCTATAAACACTTATTTCAAGTCTAGGAGAAAAAAATAGGAGTGGAAGCTATGTTTGATCAGATTTTGAACTATAAGAAATCTGTCTTGTATGGAAATCTCTGACATCATACGACATCACAAAGTGGAAGTCACAGGTAAACTGTGTCTGAGAAAGGTGTGAAGAAGGAAAGGAGAAAGAGCTGGGCACATTTGGAGTCACAGGTATTTTTGTTGCAATTTTACCATAGAATCTAAGGCAGGGGGTTCTTTTAAATATGACACCTGTTTTCCCACTCTCTCCCAGCCTGCTTACCCAAATCACTCCTACTTCCTTCTACCCCAAATAACCCATACTTCTTGTCTACCCCAAGACATCCAGTGCCTTAGGGCTCGGGGCTGAGGCTGAGACCGCTGCGCAGGGACTGAGTTCTGGGAGAAGGGACCCAACAGGTAAATGACTCCAGGAGGTCTTGTCCCAGCAGCCAGAATACGACAGGACGTGAGGCCGATTTATTGACAAGATAAGGTAGCCCAGGCTGCGCCAGGTCTAGAATTGGGAAATGGGGGCATTTTCTACGGAACAGAAAGCCTTTGCTTCTCCCTCACAGCCAGGTAAACACCCATGAGAACCAGGCAGCTGGCAGGGTTTCTCCGTTTGCCTCAAAAGCACTAGAGTGGATTCAAGGTCTGGGGTAGACCTGCTTTAGAAGTCTCAGTTGAGAGCCCTGAATTCATGTGCCGTCAGCTGAGAACAAGTTTTTTTGGGTCACTAGAGGGCATTATCTGATGGTGACTGAAGAGTTCCCTGTCCGTGTTCTTTCCTGGTTTATTCTCCTGATATAAAATCCCAGGCTGTGCTAACACATTCACAAAGGGGAATTTCTGAAGAGGCCCAGATAGCTTATCGAATAGGATCTCCCTTGCACTGACCCCTGTCCCAGCCCTGGAGTCTCCCGCGCGCTGACCCCTGTCCCAGCCCTGGAGTCTCCCGCGCGCTGACCCCTGTCCCAGCCCTGGAGTCTCCCGTGCGCTGACCCCTGTCCCAGCCCTGGAAACAAAGCAACTCCCAGCTTCAGGGCAGCAGGGACGATGCATACACTCACCTGTGGCCACCGAGAGTGGGCAGTGGATGCTGAGAGTAGACAGCCACTCGTGCAGGTGGGAGGCCAAGGCAGGAGGTCCTGGTTTTGCAGTGGAGGGAAGCAAATTCTAAGCATGAGAAGGGGAAAGCCAGCAGGGGAGGCACCAGGGTTTCCCCTCCTCCTGCTGAAGGGTTCTGAGTCCTACACTTTGCCGAGGAGCACCTTCTCTCTTGGCTCTTCTGTTCCCTCCCTTCTCTCCCCTCACCTCCTTCTTACCCCTATCTAATCCTGAGCCCCATGGCAGACAAGAGGATCTGCAAGTGTGCGGGAAAGTGTGCATATTGGTGAGATGTGGGCATTGGTGAGATGTGGGCATTTGGAAGGAGAAGAACTGTCAGAATTATTTGGGGGAAAGGAAGGAGGTTTCCATTCTGGGTTCTTTTCTTTACTTTTCTTTTCTTCTCCCTTTTTAGAGGCAAGGTCTTGCTCTGTCACCAAGACTGGAGTGGGGTGATGCCATCATGCCTCACTGTTACCTCCAGCCTCTGGGTTCAAGTGATCCTCCCACCATAGCCTCCTGAGTAACTGGAACTAGAGGTGCATGCCACCATGCCTGGATAATTTTTAATTCTTTTGTAGCTATATGCTGGTGCTACTGTCCTTTGTCTCCCACCCCAAAGATACGGCTAGTTCATTGTGACGACATCGTAGCCCAGGAAGAAAAATATATATATTTTTTTCCATCCAGTATAAGGGTCCTGAGTATAAAAGGAAGGCGCTTCATCAGGAGGCTCCAGAGGTTCTACGTTGATACCTATTTAGTCTAATTTCCAATGATTTAGGTCAAATACATTTTTGCAGAAATGGAGAAAAAAATGGATAGTGAAATGTCTGATTTCCAGTGACTGAAGAAATTTCATAAATTCAGTTTGAGCCTGGGCAACAGGCTAATCTCAAACTACTGGCTTCAAGCAATCCTCCAGCATCAACCTCCCAAAGTGCTAGAATTACAGGCATGAGCCACTGCGCCCGTCTGTTAACTTTATTCTTTGATCACCAGTGCGCACCTTGCCCAACGGTCATCATTCTCTCTCCTCCCATGAACTTAAGCACCTTTATTGCACTGCCTGACAGATAGGGGTGCTCAGTGAAGACAGGTTTGATGAATGAATGAATGAATGAATGAATAAATAAATAAATAAATAAATGCCCAAATGAGGAAGACAGACTGAGCTTCCAGAAAATTGTTCTTATCCCATCCTGCCTCTAGCTAAGGAGCACCCAAGTTGGGCTTGTCTGTCCAGCCCAGGCTGAAGACGCATCTTCTCCTTTCCCATTGAAGCCATAGGAAAACCACTATTGTGACCACCAAGGTGAAGAAGGACCATAAAGCTCGGGGCCTGGCCATGGGGGACCCAGTCCAGTTCTGCCGCCCCATGTGCTTATGGAGTCACAGGTTTTCCTCTCCTGGTTCTTCCTAAGGGAATAACACAGCACGAATACTCCTGTGTTGTCAGCCCTCAGAGAACAGAATTCACAGGGCCAAGAAAGTGAATGGTAGGTTTGAAAACATACCCTGGTCACCACATTAGACACAGGAAACCAAGACACATAAAGGCTGAGTGCTTACAAGCCACAGCTTCTCTTCTGGCAAATGTGGATGAAGAAAATCCACGGAAGAGTTATTCAAACTATGCTCCAGATCCAACATGGTAATTAAAGGGAAGTGTAGAACCTTTCTCCTCAGGGATGACTGGTGCCACATTTCTCTACCCACTTTTTCCCCATCTCTGCAAAAAGGTATTTGACCTAAATCTCTGGAAATCAGGCTAAATAGGTATCCGCGTGGAGCCTCCCCTCCTGATGAAGCTCCTTCCTTTTATACTCAGGTCCATTTTTTGGATGGTAAAAACAAGATTTCTTCTTCCTGGGCTCCACTGTTGTCAAAATGAACCAGGGATAAAGCTAAGCTCTAGGAGCCTTCCAGGCTCCAATTCCCAGGCTAGACTATGTCTCCTTCCCCTGTGTTCCCAGAGCCCACCTCAGTGCCAAGGACATTATTAATGACAAACAAGTGTTTTTTCAGTGCTGTCTCTGCCCACCCTATTCCTTCCACTGGCTTGGCCCCCCTGCTTCAGGGGCTCTACCCTCCCCTGGGTCTTTTGCCATGCCTTGTAAAATTCACCTAGGCTGTGTTCCATTCTCTTGGGAGTGATGCCTACTCCCCATATTAATTCCGTCAACTGAGGTTAATTGTTTAATGCTTAGCTCCTGCTAGAAATATTGACATTGTTATAGATAGTCATTGAATGAGTGGAGAGCTGCATTTTAGAAAAATCAATTTAGAAATTATGTAGAGTAAGGAATGGAGACAGAAGAGTTAGAAAAGAGGAAGAACAGTCAGCAGGCTACCGCATAAAACTAAGTACGGAAATACGAGGGTATCAGCCGGTGTGATTGTCACGGACTGGCACATATTTGCCGTTTTTTGGATGCCAGAATCTTTAACCGTTTTCCTGTGTTTGGGAAATATTGGAACGAAGCCTTTTCTAGGTGAAAAAGCCAAAAACTTCGATCAGAATGAACTCTTTCTCGGCCTCCTTGGTGCCTAAGGTGAATCCAGAAGACTTAAACTTGGCTAATCAGTCACTCATTTAAGAGAGGAAGATGCTCAGAAGATGTCACTTTCTGGCAAAAGAGGTAGAGTATGGCATAGAGATACCATGCTTTTAGAGGCCACAGGGCCTCCATGCTGTGAGAACTCCCTGCTTGAATCTCTAGAGATTCTGTTTCCTAATTTTTTTTTTTAATAGGTAAGTTTTCTTTCTGCTTTGCTTTCTACCTAGAATGGGTTTCATTCTGGCAGCCCTGATTAACACAAGAGGATATTGAAAGGATTTGATGGAAGTTACCCCACTGATTCCTTAAGAAGATGGTAAGCACTTAACAGACGCAATTTCGTCTTCTTGACTGCCCTGGCAGTGCTTAGACTATCTACAGGCATTTCATAAGCGATGGGGATGAGGCACACTGACTGAAAATATTTTGAAACTTGTAAAGGACCCTCTGATTCTTAACGCCAGGTTGGACACAACTCATGCAAGTGCTCAGTGGCCTCAAGAGCTCTCAGCCTAGCTGGGTATCCTTTAGGGTAAGTAATTGTACTTCCTGGAAGTCCACTTTCTCCATCTGTGAAGTGGAGGCCATAGGGAATATCTAGTGATGAAATCCATCGGCTCTTGTAAAGGGCAGTGTTTCAGTCTGTGCACGGCTCAGGAAGCCAGGGGGCATAATCACTCCCACAGAAACTGCATTTGTCTCTAAAGTGTGATCTGCCTCTATGAATGAGAGAAAGAATTTAGCTTGAGGGATGTTTAAAATGGGATCCTTTACTTGCCTGAACAAATGCCTTGTGCATTTTTTGAGTTTCATTTCCTGTTTTGTTTACCTCCAGAAGAAAAGAAAATAAGATAGAAAAGTCTCCAGCAGAGCTGAGGCAAGAAGTGCTCATATTAAAAGTTCCATTTGCTTACCTCACCCCTCAGTGACCTCCACGCTGTGGGTAATACTCACTGCCTCCAGGAAAGCCGAGGTTGGTGGGTGCAGTGGATGGATGGGAGTGCTGGAAGGTGAGCACTTCTTCTCCTCATCAGCCACCATCCATCAGAGGCCTGTCTCCCCTGATTCTTATCTGACACTCATTTGCACTGCTTGGAGAGAAGGTGCAAGAAACTAGGAGAAGACACTCCAAAAAGCATGGGTCAGGAAGATGGCTGCAGCACTGGAGGAACCAGGCATTGATTCTGTGGGCCTCAGAAGAAGCGCTCTTGGATGCTCTTACAAAGATGACTAAGGCTGTGTTGATCTTGGGAGATGCAGCTAAGGTGATGGCGGTCAAAGGATTAAGTTTCAGAGGCTTGGGTGTCAGAATAAAGAGGAACCAAGAAACAAAAGCATGCAGAGCTTTCCAAACCACATCCTTAGCTTTTAGTCTTAGCTGTCCTTTAAAACAGCGAAGACAAGGCCCATATCATGGCATAATAAACCTGGCGGAGCAGTGGTGGCCATTTCATAGAGTGAAACCAACTTGCCAAAAGAATCGATTCAGAGCTAAATAGTGAAAGGAGGGAAGTGGCCATCTTTTGACTCTACAACATGTTCGTCTTAATACCAGGATGCTATCTTTGAAATCCTTACGTTTCGATAATATCATTATAGTGACAGTTTAATGAGTTGAGTGTTGGATTCTCACAATCACTGAAAGGTTCAGTTGGGTGACTTTAGCTCTTTTTTTTTTTTTTTGCACCAGTTTAATAATAGTAACTATTTATGTCTCTTTACTATTTAAGATATTTCCTGAGGCCAGGCACGGTGGCTCACGCTTGTAATTCCAGTACTTTGGGAGGCTGAGGCAGGCAGATCACGAGGTGAGGAGTTCAAGACCATCCTGACCAACAAGTGAAACCCTGTCTCTACTAAAAATACAAAAACTAGCTAGGTGTGGTGGCGCGCACCTGTAATCCCAGCTATTTTGAAGGTTGAGGCAGGAGGTGCGCTTGAATCCAGGAGTCGGAGATTGCAGTGAGCCAAGATCCCGCCACTGCACTCCAGCCTGGGTGACAGAGTGAGACTCTGTCTCAAAAAGAGAAAACAAAAGAAATTCCCTGAACACCATCTCACTTCTTAACAACATGGTGAGATTGTTTTTCTGACTTTCCCACTTTACAGATGAGAAAATTGAGGCTCAAGGAAAGAGAACTGGCACTTGCCTTTGACCCCAAATCCTGTCTCGTGGCTGCTCTGTGAAATCCTAAATGTTGGTAACCCTGGATACTACCATGCCAGCTTTGGTTACATGATAGGATTAAGGCCAATATCATCTATCCTGCAGTGAAGGCACGGATGGGAAAATTGCAGTGAAGATGAACGTAATGCATTGAAATGACGAATACATTCCAGCTCTCCCATAAACTATGACTGAAATGCTAATGCTATCATTAAAGAAGTGAATCGGGTAAGTGAAGCTCTGTTTACCACACAGGAAAGCAACTCCACAAAAGCCCAGGCATGGACTCGGTCCCTGGTTCTGTGCACAATGCTAAAGGGGACTTTCAGTGACTCCTAATGTTATACTGGACTGAGCATAGAAAGTTAACACCAAGACAAAAGTATGCCAAATTGCAGGGTCTTTATTATGCCAGCGACCACAGAGGACTCACATCTCTCCAACCTGTGGCATTGAACTCAGGGAGAGCAGGGTTTTTAAGCTGAAAAACCACATCCTGGTTTTAGGACCCAGAGGGTGAGAAGCGGGGATGGCCATGAAGGGCTTCAGGCATTCCAAGGGCCAGGGGACTGTAAATCACCTCCTGGGCAGAGATGAGGGTGGAGGTCTCCAGACATTCCAAGGGCTAGGGGACTTTTGCCATTCTGATTGTTACTTAAGTGGTTTACGGAAGTCAAGATAAATGTTAGTTTACACATTGTCTGGGTAGTGATGGAAGTCACAGACCTTAGTTACTTATTACAAGTCGCAGGGGCCAAGATGGCATTAGTTTGGGCTGCTTAGTCTGGCAATTGCCGGTAAGCAAAGGCTAGCAATTCTGGCAGTTACTGATAAGAAAAGGTAAGTAGCTTTACATAGTGGGCAGTTTGCAGAGCAAACTAGCAGTTTTATTTACAGTAGCCAAGGCCAGCAGTTATTGTGAGGAGAATGGGGCAGCCGTTGCAACTTATTTTAAAAACAGCTTTGTCTTTTGCAAAATGATGTTGTTCAGGCTCTAACTCTAGGCCAGCGATAGCACACTATCACACTAGACGAAGCAGACATTATTTGGCTCTACCATCTCTTCCCTGTGTTCACAAACTAGCCTCTAGGAATTTATCCCCCACTAGCCAGTTCACATTTTTCATATGAACCCAGAGGGAAATTTTTAAAAATAGCCCTAGGTGGACTGGGCTCCCGTAAAAGAAATGGCTCATGCTGGAGACCCTGTTCAGTTCCCAGGTCTGGCAGCATCAGCACAGATGGGGCTTTGATCTGGAGTGTGTACCTTCACCTGTTTGCTATTTTTATTGACACCGTGCAGTAGGAGCAGTGCAATTTCTTCCCATTTCAGCTCTGGGTTTACTGGGACAGAACTGGAGGGAGATTGAGCTGTGACTAAGGGAAAATACAATGGCTTTGAGTCAAGATGTGTCAGGTAGAGCACCCTGTGGTAAATCTAGCCTAAATCTGTCTGAACAGGCTTGCTCTTGTGTTACCACTGGGGTTGACTTTTCTTTAAATAAAAAGTACAAAATTTGCATAGAACTGCTTCCTGGTTTTTGCTTTTCTTTCCCTTTGCTGCTCTCCTTTCCTTTCCTTTCCTTTCCTTTCCTTTCCTTTCCTTTCCTTTCCTTCCTTTCCTTTCTCCCTCCCTTCCTTCCCTCCCTCTCTCTTTTCCTTGCCTTGCCTTTCCCTTTCTGCCTTTTTATCTTCCCTTCTCTCTTATGCTCTTTCTCTTTCTCCTTCCATCATTCCTTCCTCTTTCCTCTCTTGTTCCTTCTTTTCTTTGATTGCATTGGCTAATATCTAAAAATTCTGTTAAATATTAATTCCAAGTTCCATTTTAACTCTATTTATTTGTGTAAAGAAATAGGATCTCCCTGTGTTGCCCAGGCTGGTCTTGAACTCCAAGATTCAAGTGATCCTCCCACCTTAGCCTGCCCAAGTGCTAGGATTACAGGCACGAGCCTCCACACCCAGCCCCAAGGTCAGCTTTTAGATCTATTCTGGAAGCTTTCCTAAAACCGAGACAGTGATTCCTTATACTAATGAATGTATAATTAAACACTTCTGTCTGGAGGAATCGTGGGACTGATTCAACATGTAGAAGTTGCTTTTGGCTGGGGTGGAGGCAGGAAGAACAACACACAGGCAGGAGTTGCTAGTGCAGGGACAAAGTTGGAGAAGGCACTGCCAGGCTGCCTGGGGAGGCCCAAGACACACTCTCCCCTGGTACCATTGAAGGACTTCTGATAACATCTCCAGGTTATGGAGATGAGGATGCCAGATGCCAACTCTCAGGGGAACAAGTAGATTGGGACTGCAGGACAGATATATTCTTAAAGGTTAATGAAAACTGCTTGGGATGGTGGCAGTTGGAGGACAGACTCACGTTTTTCTGTGAGTCATCTGGATGTTTATCATACTAAACACCAAGTACTAACTGTTACTTAAACCTTCTGTGGGGTGGGGTCCTGCTTAGAATTTGTCCAACAGGATTTATTTCTGACTCATTAGTAGAAAGAGTTATGTTTGGTTATTTTTCACCCAGAGTTAATTATCATTGTATAATAATTTACAATATACACAGACTTTTTCTTTTATTTTGTCTTAATAAATCTTTAAAATAATCCTGTGAAGTAGGTACCATCTCCATTTTTCCATATCTCACACTGTCTGGATATTTTTAAAAAGCAATCACAGTAATAGTGACAAGTCAGATTTTCCTAGTAATGCCTCCATTCACTACTTCAGGGCCTCCAGCATTTTCCTGATGCTACTTCATGACTCAGAATCCACTCCCAAAGCCAGCACCTCAGTCGCAGGGTGGACGTGGGTCATTGGCATTTGTATTCCATTATTCCATTCCACCTTACTTTCTTCGTGGCTTCCTGGATGGCAGGGCTGGAAAGATTTTTGAAAATACCTTGTCAGACTCTCTTGCAGCTAGGGTGCTGGTTTGTTTATGATGAACTTGCATGACTTGGAAGATGAAAGTGTGGCAGGGACTACTGCCTGTGGCTTCAGCTGCAGCTCCTGGAACGACTGTCCTGGAGATGATGCTGGGTTGCCAGACTCAGCAGCCAGGATTCAGCCACTAGCTTCAGTGGTGCTGAGAAGCAAGTGTGGTCTGTGCCTGCTGGACGTGTGTTCTTTCACACCACCACTCGGGAACTGCTTAGCAGAGGTAGATTGCTCTCCAGTGGGCCAATTTATTGCTGTTCTGAGAGTTATCGTATTCTTAGCTCTCCCAAAGGTTCTGCAAATTCCTAATTCCTGTTTTTGAATCCTCTTTTTGCTGAAAGTAGCTAGAATATTTTCAGTTTCATGCAACTGAACCCTGGTGGACACATGCCCCTCCTCCCAGTGCTGCCAGGTTTGGGAGTCCCCACAAATGTGTCCTGTCTGCCTGCAGTCATAGCCATCTCACCTCCAGGTGATGGTGGTCACACCTGCCAAACTTTCTTCTGCCCCAGGCCCTTAGAGTGACCGCTACTGCTAAGACATCTCATGCCCATGAAGACTCCTGCACTTCCAGTGCTTTTGGAAGCTGAAGGCCATCAAAGGCTCGCTGTCAAAGGTGTGCCCAGCAGAAGCCCCTCCACAGGGAGCATCCAACCTTTGGCACCCTCAATGTGGGAGCAAGGAGGTCATTTCTGGTAAAATGGGGGAGAACCTGTACCCCAGTGCAGGATTGCTTTGCTACCTTCATGAGTCTCAGACACTATTATTATTGCACAGACATGCTCTTCAGCTTGACTTGGAGCTTCCTGCTCTCTGGTTCTTGACCCAAAATTTACTAATTAAATAGCAGCATTTAATTAATATTATGTATTCTAATACATTGTTAGTTAATCATTAATATTAATTAACCACTAGTTAAATAACAAGTATTTGTTGGGTGCCTAATGGAGGACACGCATGGGATGACACCTGAAATTATCTGTTGACGCTGGTAACTGAGTCACGTTTGTGTCCTGGTGCTCTTTTCCACAGAGGGAGTCCCCTCCAGGCATGAACAGACACCTTCATTTGTCACAAACATACTCCACAGAGCTGTCCCGCAAGTCTGCCAGACATGTCTGCAACCCGAGGGGTTAGGCTACCACCTAAACGTCAGCTAGGAGGAGGGCATGAATGATTCGAGGTGACTGGGGAAGGTGTCTGTGATGGATCCCTGGTTCTCACTGGAATGGCTTCTCTAAGGTCTACACCACTTGTCCATGCTTTCATCAAGCAGATCCCAAGAAGGGGGGTACTGCCAAGGAAGGGAGGCTCTAGACAACTTAACTTAGGAAGCTTTTGTTTTGCTGAGTCACTTGAATATTGCACTTGCAAACCTTTCTTTTGCCTGGATTTTTTTTGGTGGGGGGGATTCCATTCCTTCTTTATGACATCATTAGAAGATGAAAAAAATATACCCAGTGGACCCATAGAAAAGCATGTTTCCTTGAAAGGCTTTCAAGCTCCTCAGTATTGTAGTTAGAGTCTTAGGCCTGATTTACCCTTTGAAAACTTCTTCTTTGAGATAGTATTTTAGCTATAATTCTTATGACAAAAGATCAGAGAGCCATAAAAGAAAAATGACATCTTAAATCTTTACTTGAATGGACTTAAATTTAAGTGGACTTAAATTGTTTATAGAGCCCATGCTACATTCTGCTATAGAAAAAATAGCAAGAAAAAAAATGAGAGAAAAACTTTCCAAAAATTTCGTTTGGAGAAAGGTTTTCTTTAGAAACATATCCAATGATCTCTTTATGATAGAAAAGAGAAAGATCTCTGGAATTTTTGAGGGGGAAATGCTGGTTTTAGTAAAAGAGCAATTCAAGGAATATTTATCTATTTGCTCAGTTTCAAAAGATGTCCTTTAGTGCTAAGATCCCAGGAATGCCAATGTCATGTTTCCTGAGATTGCGGGGAAAAGGCAGGAGTTTTGGCATAGAAGCAGGCAATTCATAGAGAAGCAAAGAAGTGCTTGGAATTGGCTCTTGGCCTCTTGGGCCCACAACACACAGAAACTGAGAGAGATGGTAGTTAAAATTGTGAAATGTTTCTCTGAAAAATTCCAACTTCGACACAAAGGAATTGTTGACTTTGTAAACATACATGTCAGCAGGAAATTTTATGAGGTCTTTATCTGTGTGTATGTGACTCGATCTCTCTCTCATAGCTTTTGGAATTTTTCTCTTTATGTTCTATGTTCCAAGCTTTTACAAACATGTATGTAAATGTGGATTTTTAAAAACTTCACCCTGCTTGTCACTTTGGGAGATACTTTTTCTATCTAAGGACGCAGGCCTATTTTTCTCTCTCGCAAATTCTTACTTTTCAAACCCCCCCCAAAACCCTCTCTATTTTCTGTATCTAGAACTCATTGAATATTATGGAATTTTCTAGATTAATCCTTCCTGTTCCTTAACTTTTTATCATATTTTTTTCTTTGTGATCCATTCCGGAAGATTTTCAGTTCTAACTTCCATTTCATGAATTCACTCTTGAACTGTACCCAGATTCATAATCGACAAATCTATCGAGCTTTTGGTTCAATAATGTATTCTTCAAGTCCAAAATTTATAATTTTTTTCTCTAACACACACCATGCATGTGTATTTAATGGATGCTATTTCCCCCTTTATTTCCTTGAGGATAGGAAAACAGTTTTCTCAGGGGTGAGTTGAGCGCTCATGCTTGCAGCCTGTCCTCCTGCTGCTGCGCCTTCTCAGGGGGCCTCTCCCTTGCTCATGTGGGCTGCGAGACCGCGGGTGGGATGATGTCATTGTGGTTTCAGCCTGGACCCTGGTGGAAGCAAGATTCTGGGCTCTTACAATATACAGGAGACAACGCCCCAGCCCCAGCCACATGGCTGCAGCTTGCAACCAGGCCATAGCCCTGTGCACAGCTGGGTTCTAACCCTGGGCTCTCCTAACCCCACCTCCGTATGGAGACCCCGTCCCCTGTCCCGCCTGTTTGGCCTGGTTCTGGACCTGGCCCGCTGGAGGAATGTGGGTCAGGAATCCACTTCCCATTGCTATTTTCCTCCACTGCTATGGTGTGGGGAGACTGTGTCTATAGAGATTTCCTTTTTTTGCTTTTGTGCTGGCTCTGTGCTTACAAGTACATGTGAGATCTTTAAAAGTATGTGTTGGAGAAGAAGAGAAGTTGCAGTCTGAGCTCAATCCAACATCTGCACCCTGATGTCTAGTGGGATGCCTTAGGAGAAGCACGGAAGGCTCAGGTGCAATGATAGAGAAGGTCCTGGTTTGATCTCTAGATTCTGACAGAGGGAGGCATGGGAAAGGAGGAATAACGTGAGGGTAAAGAGGGAAGGAGGAAAAGCAGAATGGCCGACGAAGGACCACGGAGCAGGGCAAGTGGGAGCCACCTGGCGATTACAGGTGCTAAAGTCTCATTTCTCCGTCTTTTATATTTAAATAACGATTTTGCTTTATGGATCCTGAGGAAGTTAGTTTAGCAAGTGCTTATGCATTTTTCTCATAATCACTTCATGCCCTAACATGTGTGTATGGAACATAGAGCTTTATAGAATAAAATCATGTCATTAACTATGTGGGTAGCGACATGTGGTTAGCATATATTATTTCCTCCTTTCTGCCTTTATTATAAAAATCAAATGTAAACAAAGTCGTTAGGACTTTTGATAGGAGTGAGATGGAGGGCTGTCTTCTGGCCTTCCAGACTACTTTGGAACCACCAATAAAAATGTGAATCTAATATTGAGGTTAATAACCTTGTCTCAGTGTTGCTGAGTAAGACAATTTTTTTGCTAACCAAAATGTAAGTAATTGGAGCTAATAATTCAAACCATCATTAAGCCTTAAGGATGTAAGTCTGGCTTAATGCCCAGAGAGTCAGTAGACTCCAGCTCTTGAATGTTATTTAGGAAAACCAATCCTAAAACAAGAATTCCTCACTAAAATGCAGATTCCAGAGACTTATGAATGTGCCGCAGGCATTTTCAGCAGATGTACATAAGCATACAAATAACTGCCCTACTGGGTTAAACAGTGTCACCCAATTTCATGTCTACCCAGGACCCCAGAAGATGACCTCATTTGGGAATGGGGTCTTTGCAGATGTAATTAGTTAAGATGCGGTTGTGCTGTATTAGAGTGGGCCTGAAACCCAATGGTACATGTCCTTATAAGGAGAGTGGATTTTGAGACAGAGAGGAGACAGAAGGTCATGTCACAATGGAGACACTAATTGTCAAGGAATACTGAGGATGGTTGGCAGCCACCAGGAGCAGGAAGAGGCAAGGAGGGACCCGCCCCAGAGCCGTCATGGGGCGGGCGGCCAGCCCAGACCTTGCTTTTGGACTTCTGGCCTCTAGAGCTGTGAAAGAATAAATCTGAAGTGTTTTCAGCTCCCAGTTTGCAGTATTTTGTTACAGCAGCCCCAGGAAACTAAGACATCTATGGGGAAAAGTAGACACAGGGCCCAAGTCACAGTGTAAAATCCACCATTAACATCAAACCACAGGGAGGCAAAGCATCACCTTAGCCAAGGCACATCATTGCCAGTCTCCCGGGCACCTGGAAGGCATCTGCCTGATGGTCCAGGGTCAGCTTTTCTTGCGATCTCCTTATTGTTGACTTGTGGGTCCAGGTTGGCCCCACAAGTCTTTATTTCCTTATGAAGGCTCTTGTGTCATGTGAAACTCAAGTTAAATACATTTGCTTTCGACTTGTCAGTCTGTCTTTTGTTATAGGGCCCCAGCCATCAACTTGGAAGGATAAAAGGAATATAAGTATTTTTCCTCCCCTGCAGCAGTATTGCCTTAAAAAGAGGAAACACATAATGTAACTCAATGCAAGCCAGGGGCGGTCCTGCTTCTTACAGTGTTGATGTAGAAACACAAACCTACCAGTCTACATCCAGTGGAATTCCAATACCCTCCATTAAATGTCTGCACAGTCTTGGAAAAGGGAAGAGGAGGAGATGATTTCTTCTCTATGTGCTCAATAAATCTTCGATACATGAAGGAACACATCAAATGTAATGAGAAACTGTCTCCAAAGCAACAATAACAGCAAGAGAATCACTTCCTTCAAGGGTTCATAAATTTCTAGAATCCTTTAAGGATGACAGACCTCCACCCATTGCTGTGAACCTTACTTAAGTCTCTGCCTTGAAAGTTTGCCAACTCTTGGCTTTACTGCTCAATTTATAAGTTGCCCGTCCTTACCTAAGTTGCTTAATTACTTATGTCTTATATCTGGAGCTTATCTTTTTACAGGTTGACTCAACCTACTTCACTGGGAAGAGGATCAAAATGGGGAAGAACAAAAGCTGTAACATGGTTAGCTGTTTTTTTTTTTTAAATAGAGTTGGCAAAGTGTGTGCTATCTAAATAGCTGGGCTCAGAATTCCTCTTGGGAAGGAAACTGTCTTTACCTGAGAAAATCCCTTGGTAAAGGCTTCCCAGACCCCTTCGGGCCTGTATATTGATTGGTAGCCAGGCTGCTGATAGCAGTCGAGGCCACAGAGCTTTTGGAATAGAGGCTACTATACAGGAGGGAGAAGGGCAAAGGATGAGGCTGGGGGAGGAGCGTAGGAGGGAATTTAGCAAGAGTAGTTGAAGAGATGGTGTCAGTATGAATGCCGTGTGATAACACCCTTTGCTTTCTCTCAAAATATTCTAGAAATTTATGAATCCTTGAAGGAAGTGATTCTGTTGCTGTTATTGTTGCTTTGGAGGCAGTTTTTCATTACACTTGATGTTTCCTTCATGTATCTAAGATTTATTGAGCACATAGAGAAGAAATCATCTCCTCTTCCTTCTCCAAGTACGTGCAGACGTCTAACAGAGGGTGTTGGAATTCCATTGGATGCAGAGTAGTAAGTTTGTGTTTCTATACCAAGACTATGAGAAGCAGGACAGTCCTGGCTTGTATTCAGTTACATTATGTGTTTCTTCTTTTTAAGGCAATACTGCTGCAGGGTAGGAAATATATATATATATATTCCTTTTACCCTTCCAAGCTGATGGCTGGGGCCCTGTAACGAAAGACAGATTGACAAGACAAAAGCAAATAAAGTTATTTAATGTGAGTTTCACATGACACAAGAGCCTTCATAGGGAAATAAAGACCCAAAGAAACAGTTAAACCTGAGTGCCTTTTTTTTCGAACAGGTCTGATGCAGAGTGAGCAGTCATGGAGAAATCCGATAGAGCATTGGTATGCTTTGGCTCTGTGTCCCCACGCAAATCTCATGTTGAATTGTAACCCCCGCATGTCAAGAGAGGGACCTGGTGGGAGGTGACTGGATTATAGGGACGGACTTCCCTGTGCTCTTGCGGTAGTGAGTGCGTTCTCATCAGATCTGCTGGTTTAAAAGTGTAGGACTTCTCCCCTCTCTTGCTGTCTCCTGCTCCGCTGTGGCAAAGACAAAGACGTGCTTGCTCACCCTTTACCTTCTGCCATGATTGTAAATTTCCTGAGGTTTTCCAAGCATGCTTTCTGTACAGCCTGTGGAACTGTGAGTCAATTAAACCTCTTATCTTTAAAAATTACCCAGTCTCAGGTAGTTCTTTACAGCAGTGTGATAATGGGCTAACACAAGTGTAGAGTATGAGGTAAGAGTAGTAAGCTTGAGGAAACTTAACAAGGTCTGTTTGTTCAGATTCTTCTGTGTCCTTTTATCTTCGGAGATAAAGATACTCCTTTCCTCCTGGAGAGGGGAGGGCACCTGTCATAGGAGGGTCTTCTGACCTGCTTCAGGGGAAGATCAGAACATGCTTCCTGGATTGTATGACCTGCTTTGTGGAAGAAGCGTGGGGGAATTCAGAGAGTCCTTTCTGCATATGCCGTATCTCAAATTTCCTCAACTTAAAATATTCAGTGTATCAAGGAGCCATATTTTGGGGGTAGCATGTCCTGAACCTCATTGCTCTGATTGGGATACAGATTTTATCTCTTAACTAAAGTTAGACTGACTGTCTCAAACAGGTCAAATTGATGACCAACAATACGTTCTATGTAGTTTACAGGGACAAGAAAAATAAAAGCCTGTATTTAAAAATTTAGAGATTGTCACTAGAATCTGGATTTCAGAGATCTCTTCAAAAACAGAGACACAGGATAACACTGCCCAAATCAGCAGATGTTCCAATGAGTATGTCCTGCAGGCTGACTTGTGCTGTCTCTTACCCCTCCCACCTTCTCGAGGTAGGGCACTAATTGCCCTTTATCTCACATGCACTATAGTTTTCCTTGTTATGGTGGTTATGCCTCAGGGGCCATATCTCTACCAAAGGCAAGAAAAAAAAATGGTGGACTCAGAAGATGGGGTTTTGAGCAAAATGGGAACATTGTTTCCCAGCGTAGAAAATCCCAACAGGTCCTGTGCCACTGGGGAAGCCTTAACTCACATATGAGGGTCTTACCTTACCATCAGCTACACAGAATTTGGTTTCCTCACAGAATTCCTCCTTGTGCTCACAGAGCAAGATGAGAATTTTGGGGGCTCTTTGGATCTGGAAGATGCCAGGCCCAGACCCAGCCCTCACAAAGAGCTTGAGTTTGTGGGAAACCAAACATCAATGTCACATGTAAATGCAAATTGTAGCTATGATGCAAATGAGATCCCAGAGAAAGGGGACACTTCGCTCAGCTCAGGGTTAGCTAAGCTCAGCTCAAGGTGACAGAAGGCCTGGTGGAAAAGACATTTGTGACATTTTATCTCTTAATTAAAGTTACTAAAGTTAACTCAACTTAAAATACCATCAGTATGCCAAAATTAAGGGTAATTTACACCATAAATAAAATTTACACACAGATTTTAAGTGTGTGGATTGGTAAGTTTTGTGAGATCACTACCCCAAAAAACATTTCCATCCCCGCTGGAAGGCCCATCTTCTAGTCAAAACACACCCCACCACAGTTCTGATTTTTACTACCACAGATTTTTTTGGCGTATCATTGAAATTCCTATAAATGGAGTGCATACAAGGGCATTCATGCAGTATGTGCTCATTGACCTGGCTTCTTTTGCTCAATATATTTTTGAAATCTATTTGTGATATCAACATGAATAGATCTCAAAAACTGTCTGTATCAATGATGTTTTAGTCTGTTTCCTGTTGCTTATAACAGAATAACTGAAACTGAGTAATTTATAAAGAAAAAGAATTTATTTCTCACAGTTATGGATGCTGAGAAGTCCAAGGTGGAGGGGTTGTGTCTAGTGACAGCCTTCTTGCTGGTGGGGACTGTCTGAAGGGTTCGAGGCTGGGCAGGGCATCACCTGCTGAAGGCGTGGAGTGTGCTAATGTGCTAACTCAGGCCTGCCTTCTTATAAGGCCACCACCTGCCCTCCCATGATAACCCATTAGTCCTAAGCCATTAATGCATTAATTCATGAGTGGATTAATTCATTTATGAGAGCAGAGCCTTCCAGATCCCATCACCTCCTAAAAGCTCTCCCTCTTCAAATTGTCACATTGGGGATTAAATTTCAACATGAGTTTCTGAGGGGACAAATATATGAGCTATAGCAAATGGTTTCTTCTTTTCAAATTCCCAAGCAGTATTCTGTCACATCAATGTACTACAATTCATCTATCTATTCTCTTTTGGATGGACGTTTTGGGTTATTTCCAGTTTGGGATTATTATGAATTAAGTGGCTCTAAACATTGTTTATATGTCCATGTATTTTTTGATCAAAGATTGAGTAGGTCAGTGTCTATAGCAAGGGTCCAAGACATCCTCTCATGGGAAAGGAGATTAAGGTAAGCCATGGATCAGGGGTCCATCGGGGTAAATTCCTTGGGTAAAAACTAAGTAGGGGGCCAGTTCATGCTCAAGAAAAGAATTTTAGGGTGACAGGAAAGCTGAGCTCTCTTGTGTGAACTGTATTCTCTTTGCAGTGGAAAAAGCCCAGGGCAGGGAGGGAAGAGAGCAGCGTCGAGACCAGGGCAGGAGAGCAAGGTGCCCAGGCAGCACATGGAAGGAGGTGCTGTGCTTGGGGTCCAGTGAACACTGCATGGCCCTGAGGCCTGACCCCTGCTGGGACAGCTCTTCACGTTTGATAGTAGCAGAGATTGGAAATCGGTGGGATCTGCTATTTCTAGCATTTTATCCTCCCATCAGAGCCTAATGGCTGGAGGCAAGCTGTGACAATGCTCTCTGCAGGTTTTGGAGAGAAAGGAGGGGAAGGAGGGGGGTGTTTCCCTGCTGTATCACCCTGGTAGTGAGTCTTTATGCTGCTATCTTGCTAGGAGTGACTGGAATTGCAGGGCCGGCTCACATTGAGCCTACTCTGTTGATAACAGAATGTCAAGTTACCTTGTAAGTATGATGAAGCCAAAACCACAAGTCATGTAGCCTAAGCATGTGTAATAGAAAAAGATTTGACCTCCAACAACACCTGGAACAAATGATTCCTTCCCCACAGAACCAAGAAGACTGGGACATAATGGGAACCTGAATGCCAAAACTTTTTTAGAAGTGGGGGTCCATTAACCAGGAAAATCTGGGGCTATATTCTGTTTCAACATACTATACCATAAATAGTCAAATTTGAAGCCCTCTCACCAGATCCTACTAAGCCAACATTCCTAAATCCTTTCCCTTGCCCTCCAACTCCTTAAAACTTGCTGTAGGCCCCAAATTGGGGAGACAGACTTGTATTTCACCTCCTGTCTCCTTGCTGGCCTCACAATAAAGCCTTTCTTTTCTCAAAATCCAGTGCGATCCTATTGGCTTCCTGGCATGTCACGCAGCAAGCCCATTTGCCAGATAACAAGAGTGGGCCTGTCTTTACTTCTATGCAAGTTCAAAAAAAAGAAAACCCAAACAAATGACAAGCAGACTGATTTCTTCAGTGGCAGTTTGATGTTAGGAGAGCTAGATCTTTCTACCAAGTCTCTGAGGGACTCAGGCAGGTCTCATGCCGTCTCTGAGCTCCAGTTTTCTTCCTCTGTAAAATGAGGATGGTCTAACCTGCCCAGGAGCTCCCCCACGTGATTGTCATGGTGCTTCAACAGGAGGAAACATGGGAAAGTGCGGGGTGAACATTAAGTGTCTATGTATGTGAATTAACGGAGGGAAACATCCATCAGACTGATTGCTTGAGTGGTTAATCTGGCTTTAGATGCTATTTAGGACTAATAGGCTACACAGTTTGAAAGAGAGCTGAGAGCACTGTAAATATGGACTCTTGGTTTGGGCAAAGTTGAATGAACAAATGCCTTACATAAGCATTTCCTCAAAGCCTGCAGTTCCTCAAAGCCTGCACATCTCATAAAGCATCTTTCAGTGAGTTCCGTGTTCGTTCGTTCTGCCTAGCTGAAGTCAGATTCAACATAAACACAGTGTGTTATGTGTGTATTAGAATAAAGAGTCAGTAATATAACAAAATAAGGGCAGAATTGGAATCTCATGAAGAGTATAACCACAGGCTGAGTTACTGAACTGTCTAACACCAGAGAATGAGAAATAGCTGGGAAAGACGCTGATGTATTTCCAACAAGAATAAACCTTAGAATTGTATCAGTTTTACATAGCAAGGGAGAATAGCAATTATTGTACGCAGCCCTATCATTTCTTAGATAAAAAGACTGAGGTCTGCAAAGTCTAATTCATTTGCACCTGGTGACATAGCTAATTAGAAGTGTAGCTGGCACTGGAATCTGGTTCTTCTAAATCCTAGAGGTAAAAGATGTCAGCCTGTGAAATGTCTTAGTTAAATTAAATTGCAAGTTATTACTGAATGCTCAGGTTAGGGCATTTCTTTCAAGAACTGAATAAGGCATATGTTTTATTGCAGAAAAAGGTCTATTGATTAGAAGCCACGTGACTGACCAAAGAAAACCAATGTGAATAGGAAGACGACTCAAATGTCTAAACCCCAGTAGGGAAGAGTTTGAAAAGAAAACTAAAGGAATTAGAAACAAATGAAACAACTAAACAAAAGCAAGAACACAGAATGACAGGGAAGAGTCTTAGGAATTTGCCATTAAACATTTTCTGAACCAAAAAAAAAAAAAAAGAGAGAAATTTTACATCACCAGGGCAGATTAAAATCTCTTCAAGGAAAATAATGAGAAAAAAAATTGAAAGAAAAAAAAATCTAGACAAAAGGAAAGACTTCCCACAGGCAATGACACCAGAATGCAGGAACCTGGAAAGCAGCAACAATGGAAGCTGGGTGGGGACGACAAGAGACAGAAGGAAGAATGCAAAATAGACACAAGGCGGCTGCAGCACGCGGGACCTGAGGGCGAGGGAGAGTGGAGTCACAGCTCAGGGAAGGCAATTTCTGAGAAGGTGCATGCTAATAAGACCAAAATGCAGGCTTCACTTTACATCCATTATTCATGACTTGGTTTTGCAAGACTTGCCCTCCTGCAGAAAAGAGGACAGAAAGAGAGATGATAAATGCCTCCACGGTGGGCCATTTCCCGCAGTCTACACCCCAGCGTCCCTCGAAGGATTTCCTTGATTCCCATCTGAGGGATGAAATGAAAGGAGCCTCCTTGAGAGAGGTCATCTTAAACTTGGAAAATAAAGCAAGACCTGAAAGGTGAGGAAAGGCAGTGGGTCCAATGGCATCAGAGTGAGCAAAGGAGAGGGAGAAGGGGAAAAGTAAAATTAATTTTTCTTTGTGGGCTTGCAGATGGCTCATTTGTTCTGAATCATGACGAGAAATAATATATAAAACTAAATTTTCTTGCAAATATTTCCTGAAAGGAAATAACGATTTAGTACTGGGCTTTAATTTTTGTTTGGGGGGCAAAAACTGTACAAGATCAGGGTACTGATAATTTCCAGGGTGATCTAGTAAGTCTTGGAAATGCTCAGCAATGGGACTCAGAGACACATCAAAAATTCAAGATCCAAAGGACACTTTCTAAGACTAACATTCACTGGATTCTCCTGTAGGAATTAATAACCAGAACTGTCCATGGACAGCCACATACACCTTTGCCTTCTCTAGAGCAAACCTTCCATGTCTTTAGAATCTTTCCTTATAAATGAGGACTGCTAATTCTCCCGTGATTTTCATTTAAGTCTCCCCCAAGTTATTTCCATCATTAGTTCACAGCTTCACTCCACACCGGCAGCTGTCACCCCCTTGCGGGGCGTGCCAGTCCTGATGCTGCTTCAGTGGCCTGGCCTCCCAGGCAGGAGATATGATGAAATGTCTGTGTATTTGCACACAGCCTCTTTTATGTGGGTAACTGCCCAGCCACCAGACCCTGAGCCTTGCACTTTGGCTCTAAAGGATTGTGTTGGTTGATGGAATTCTCTAGTCCCGTTAACATAGATTGCCTTCCTCTCAACCCTTTAGTTTAACTTGATGTATGTTTAAAAAATGATTAGCTTGAACTAACCCTTTCTTCTCAAACCAGAAAATGAGCATGTGCCTCTGTGAGCCTGCTGCCTGGCAAGCGCGTATTTATTTATGGCCGACCCCACACAGTAAAATACTTATGACAATGCAGAACGATGTCTAGATCATCATTTGTAGGTCTTTTGGTTTTGAATTCTTTGTGTGGCATGTGTTTACATGAGTTTTCTTACAGCAGGGAGAAGAAAAACCACAAAGGCTCTTGGCAAATGTTGTTAGTATGTGTATTGGTGGTTCTTAAAGGCCATTCCAGGCACTGTTGACCTAAGAATCCTCTGTAAGGCTTTAGAAAAATTCAGAATCCTAGGCACCACTCTGGATTATTTTATCGTTGGTCCAGGGTATAACGGCAAATCTGTATTTTTCTAACACTCCGGGGGAATGCTGATGATTTGCCAGGCTTAATAACCAGTGGATGAACCATTTCCGGCCACATGCTTTGCTCCATGTGGGTTGGTTTGTCTGAATCTGTCCTAACTGAGCGATCTATCCTTCATTCAGCAATGCTTTTTGAGGGCTTTCTATGCGCCAGGCACTATTGTAGATGCTGGAGACGAAACAGTGATGGAAACAGGTGAAATTCCTCGTGTTGTAATGTTCTATATTGCTCGTGCTGATAATTGCCTTCCCCTACAAGACTTCTATTTTGTCTTCCCTCCCCTGCCTCTCTTCTCGCCTCCAGACCATGTTTGCTAAATAAAATAGGAAGAAAATTTTGTTAAACTAAAACCGTCAGGAAAAAAAATCAACAATGATTTCTGTAAATATGTTGACATAGTGCTTTGGATAGTGAGCTCAAAGCGGTCGCTGGAAGGAGCAGATCATTTTTGGAGAGACAACATGAATATATCAGTTTCCAGATCAAAAATTAGAATTTGGTGATTCTCTTTGTCAGTAATCATTGTGTTGTACTGAAAAGCATAGTGACTGTTACACCAAAAATAAACCTGTGTCATCACAGTCCCCACGTTTTTGGGGTGGGAGGAGCTGGGTTGGTGTCAGTGCTCCCATGAACTGGTCTGCCTGGGATGGCAGCATGTGTTCCAGCACAAGCAGAAATTGTGGAGACAAAGCGGAAACCCAGATTGGACCCCGGAGTGTGACTTCTAGGATCAATAAAAAGATCAACTTGCCATTTGATCTGAATGACCAGAAACAGGTGCATTTCACTTCTGGGTCCCTAATGGATGTTGCCAAAGTCTTCCTCTGCAGTCCCAGACGTGCCCCTATTGCACTGCGGAGGGCCCACAGGCATTATTGGGGCCACTGGGCAAGGGTTATGACTGGAAAATACTCTCAAATGCATTTGGAGCAGGATTTTAAAAAAATTTCCAGGCAGAGGCATTTTATGTGCCTCCCAAGTTTCAGCCTGTTTTCCTTCTCCGTCAGATTTGTCTTAATTTAGTCTGAGGTCCATGCAAGGCATTTTATGACCATCTAAGACAGTCTTGGGGTGGGTCATTATACACTCTGGCCCTATGCCTAGGACCAGACCCAGAGGCCTCAGTCTCCCTTGGGGCCTATGAACCATTTTCCTGTTTGCACATGGTATCCCATCTGGCTGCATGTCTTTGTACAGGCCCTGGCAGGCCAGCCTCATCTCAGGGCACAAAAAACTCAACTGCCCTGAGACAAAGGAAGGACCTTGACACAGCTCCCACTGCCAGGCAAGCCGTCAGTTCTGCACACTCTGGTGGCTGCTGGTATGCTCCCGGGCTGTGCACTCAGCCTGAAGTTCCAGCTACTTGGGAGGCTGAAGCAGGAGGATTGCTTGAGCCGAGGAGATTGAGGCTACAGTAAGCTATGCTTGCACCCTGCACACCGACCTGAGTGATGGAGCAATATCTGTCTCTAAAATATATACATAATTATATGTTAATTATACATTAACATACAAATATATTATAATCTATGTTAATTGTATTATTAACATATGAAATATAATATATGTTAATGATATTGACATATATATTAATGTATATATATGTTTATTATATAATATATATTTATATATTTTATATATAATTTTAATATATACTTATATATTATATAATTATACATTGACTAATAGCTATTGATTATTAATTATATTAGTATATTATAATATGTAATATATGATCATATAATATAATAAGATATATTAATATAGAATATATTTTTATATTAATAGTTGTGTTAATATTAACATGTTATATATAAAGTATATTTTTATAACACTATAATACTATTATATAATATAATACTATAATATATACTATATATAGTATATATATGATTATATATATAATAAATATATGATAATATATATATACTATATATAGTATTATAATACTATAATATCTATTATATATGGTATTATAATACTATACTATATATAATACCATAATATATACCGTATATACTGTTATATATACTTAATACTGTATTATAGTATTATGTAAACTATAATATATGTAAATAATAAATCAAGCTGGTGATCTCTCATTGTGTAACACTATTGTTCATGTATCATGCCAGCATTTGGTAAGGTTGAATTAGATATCTTTAAACCTCCTAAAGTTCCCAAAGGAAATGATGACAATTGATGCATTTTTGCAGTCCTAACCTCCAAGGCATCCAAATACCTGATGAAGGATAATTTTTTAGACCCACGGTTTACGCTTTCTTAGGGTGAAGCTGGGAGTTATAGTCATAACTCTAATTCAATTTGCAGATCAGGAAACCGAGGCCCAGAGACTGGAGCTGACTTGTGCAGCTGGCCTGATCAGCCAACTGCAGTCATTGGACCTCAGACTCCTGATGTTCCCTCGTCATGCTTCACTGGAAACAATGTTTTACACAAAGTATGCAATGCAAGCTGTTCTCTGTTATTGCCCAGTGGAAGGTAGAAAGACTAAACCAAGACAGAGAGTGTGTATTAAATTTCGAAGAAGTAAAAACAAAGAGAGAGAGAGAAAGTAACGAAGCAAGAATTCATCCAAATAAAACTTTTTGAGCAGCTCTCTTTGGATGACATTTAGGTGTTTACTTAAATTGCTGAAATGACTCGGGACTGTGAAGTGATGAGAAAGAGGACAGGCTGCACTTGGCGCATGAGTCCCATGAAGCCTCAAATCCAATTTTAACTTGGAAAATATTTGTGTAATCATCTTATTCAGCATCTCCATGGTGTGAGAAAGATTGAGCAAGAGAATGCGTTCGGTGTCACAGCCTCTTAAGTCATAAGATGCAATCTTTCAAGGCCTTGGTCTTTGGCATTCCACTGGCATAATGCCAGCTCCAACCAGGGTGGGAAAAGCACACAAAGGAGATGCAAGGGGGTGCATGGAGGACGCACCTCCTGCTGGGAAACAGGCCCTCTCTTTTTAAAAGAGGGCCAGGGTATGCACAGATGCTCACAGACACTTACCCCACCCACGCTCTGTCTGGCAAGGTCTATCTGTTAAAGGTCAAGGCCAGCCTTCACACCCATGTGATTGGCCCCCATCCCACGGTTTAATGGGAAATGACTGTGCAATGTTGCACCTAATGTCATGACATGTGCAAAATCTGCTTCTAAACTCCCTCTGCAGAATGAACTCTGGGGCCCCTCACAGCACATACTGTCAAACTTCACAGACATTGATGAATATCCTGTGGAATGAACGACATTTACATGGCATCCACTGTTTACAGAGAACATTCCCATGTTGTACCTTCTGTTATTCCCCAGTCGACTCTGTGTGTCTGGCATTCTGATAAGCTCTGCACATGAATGACTACCCTTAATCCCTTACAAGTCTATGACAAATATACTATTTTTTAATTTTTAATTTAATTTAATTTATTTTAAGACGGAGTCTTGATCTGTCACCCAAGCTGGAATGCAGTGGCATGATCTCAGCTCACTGCAACTTCCCCCTCCCAGGTTTAAGCAGTTCTCCTGCCTCAGCTTTCTGAGTAGCTGAGATTACAGGCGCTCACCACTATGCCTGGTTAATATTTGTATTTTTCGTAAAGATGGGGTTTCACCATCTTGGCCAGGCCAGGCTGGTCTTGAACTCCTGACCTTGTGATCCACCTGCCTCGGCCTCCCAAAGTGCTGAGATTACAGGCATGAGCCACAGCGCCCAGCCTGACATATGTACTATTTTAACCCTCATTTGATAGAAGAGGAAGTGGAGATGGAGTGATAAAAAAATTGTTCCACGTCACAACTACTGAGTATTATAACTGGAATTGAAGCCAGTTCTATCAGACCTCTAAAGCCTGTGCCTTTATATTATTATTTATATAAATTTTGGGGGTATAAGTGCAGTTTTGTTACATGCATAGATTGCATAATGGCCAAGTCAGGGACTTTAGGGTACCCATCTCCTGAGTAACACACAAAGCTGGAAGCATCACTTACCTGACTTTGAATTATATTACCAAAACATTATGGTACTGGTATAAAAGTAGACACATAGATCAATGAAACAGAATAGAGAACCCAGAAATAAAGCCACATGTTTCAGCCAACCAATCTTTGACAAAGCCAACAAGAACATACACTGGGAAAAGGACGCTATTTTTTTTTTTTTTGAGACGGAGTCTTGCTCTGTCGCCCAGGCTGGAATGCAGTGGCATGATCTCAGCTCATTGCAACCTCTACCTCCTGGGTTCAACTGATTCTCCTGCCTCAGCCTCCTCCAGGTGCATGCCACCAAGCCCAGATAGTTTTAATTTTTGTATTTTTAGTAGAGACAGTTTTCATATGTTGGCCAGCACGGTCTTGATCTCCTGATCTCATGATCCACCCACCTCGGCCTCCCAAAGTGCTGGGATTACAGGCATGAGCCAAGGACATTCTTTTAAATAGATGGTACTGGGAAAATTAGGTGGCTCATACAGAAGAATTCAACTGGACCCCTATCTCTCAGCCTACACAAAAATCAACTTAAAATCGATTAAAGACTTAAATATAAGACCTGAAACTAAAACAATCCTGGAAGAAAACCCAAGTAAAATGCTTCTAGGCTTTGGTTTAGGCAAAGAATTTATAACTAAGACCTCAAAAGCATGGGCAGCAAAACCAAAAACAGACAAATGGGCCTCAGTTAAACGAAAACACCTGTATTCTTAATCACTAGGTTATTCTGCCTCCTTGTGAGAAAACAGGTTGAGAGAGAAGTATCAGCATAACCACAGGCAAGTGGGAGAAAGCAGGAGATAGCACCGGGCGTCAGGCCTCATGCTGCGGATTTCAACCCTGCAATGCTTAGCACAATGCTGTGGAGTGTTCATTTGGAACAAATAGACATTCCAAATGCTTGCTAGCCAGCTTTCTCCACCGCACAATGCCCTTCTGGGCTCTGTTCCCCACACAGCAGCCACAGTGACCCTTCTAACACTGAGCCACATCACAGCTGCCCTCTGGCCCCGTTAGCTCAAGCCAACTCCTTTCGGGGCCCTGACGAGCTGGCCCCAGCGGTCCCTTTGGTTACATCTTCTCCTCTCTCTGCTCCCACTGCTCTGGCCACAGTGACCACTCTGGGCATCACTAAACATGGCAAGCAGGAACCCATGCCCACAGCCTCTCTGCTTCCTGTTGCTCTGCCAGGAAGGCTGTTCCCACAGATACCTGTGACACTTGTTCTTTCACCTCTTCCAAGTCTCTGCTTGGCTATCTTTTCTCAACTGTACTCTCCCAGAGAGGCTTCCCCTAACCTCCCATTACTCTACCCTCTTTTCCCATGATTTTCCTTATCATTCGTAGCCACCTGACATATTTTTTTTTCCTTTTAGTTTTAGTTGGCAGGAAATAACTGTGCATATTTATGGGATGCAAAGAGATATTTTGATACATGCATGCAATGTGAAATGTTTAGATTGAGTAATTAGCATATTCATCACCTTGAACATTGATCATTTCTTTGTGTTGTAAACATTCAAAATCTTCTCCTCTAGCTTTTCTTTTTTTGAAAATGTACACTAAATTATTACTGACCACATCCACCTGACAGTGCGACAGGACACTAGAAGTATTCCTCCCATCTGGGCATAACTTTGTAGCCATTAACCATCCTCTCCCTATCCTCTCTCCCTTCTACCCTTTCCAGCCTCAAATGACCTCAGTTCTGCTCTCTCCTTCTATGAGCTTTTATTTTTGTCCCACACATGAGTGAGAACATGAATTTATTTTTCCATGCCTGACTTATTTCACTTAATATAATGCCCTCCAGGTTCAACCATGTTGCTGCAAATGACAGGATTTCTTACCTTTTATGGCTGAATCATACTCCATTGTGTGTGTGTGTGTGTGTGTGTGTGTGTGTGTGTGTGCACGCATGCGTGTAGTGTGTATATATATATATCACTCTCAAATATGATTGTATATATTATATTTGAGATATATGATATATAATGATATATGATATATACATATATATATCACTCTCAAATATGATATGTATGTATATCATATTTGCTTCATCAGTTCATCTGCTGATGAGCATTTGGTCACCTGATATATTATATATTCATTTGTTTACTGTCTTACTTTTCTCAAACATAAGCTTTTTGAGGGCAAAGACTTTGTCTGTTGGCTTTTGTTGTTGTTTATTGCTATATCCCCAATGCCTAAAATAGTATCTGACACACAGAAGGTGTTCAATAAATATTGGTTGAATTAATACATACGCAATAGTCTAAATAGGAACATACAATGCCTAGCACATAAGAACTAAAAGCAAATATTTATATATGTAGAAAAGGAGCGACTTGAAATATTAATTCTGTTTCCTATTTCATGTAATCAGCAGAAAAGAATGTAAAAGAGCTTGTCCAATTTGATTTGGTTTTAAAGTAGCAATTCAACCGCGACTTATAAAGTAGGAAGCCAATAAATAGCCAAAGCCAAGCCAGAAGTCTGGGAACACATCACATGCCAGTGAAGACAGCAAAGACGTCACTGTTGTGTAGCAATCATCATCCTTGCATTGCCAATAGCAGCTGTGGGCTGTGGGCACTTGCAGGAGTTCTGCCCAGATGAGAAGGAAGGTGGAAGAAGGCTGGGAGCTCACAGTGGTTTAGGCACCTCTGCAGGAATGGTGCACCCCCAAGGCCTCTAAGCTGGAGTGTCTGAGATCTGAGGACTCAAAGCTCACTCCTAGCACATTCATGGACTTCAAAACGACTAAGAAATATCTCCAGGAAACTCAAACTTAGAGCCTCATCCTTTTCATGGAGTTTAAAACTCATTAGGTCATTTGACCTAATCACAGGGTAAGCAGGCAGAATAATATCTAACTTTGACCCAAAAGAACCGAATTAGAGAAAGATTTGCTCTTCATTTAAAATTCAGTTCACGGTTCTTTCTGCTGTTCTTTGTAAAATAACCTCAGTTTCAATACATCCTGACCATGCATCTTGGTGCACTGCCAACTCAGCCACCTCTCTTTTCTTTGACAATCTTTTCCTTCAAACTTATTGTAGTTTTACTGGAGGAAAGCCAAACAAATACGGGCTCATTATCTTTACATTATTTCTTATGTTATTGTCCTGATGGAAGAGCTCATATGGAGCCCCAGAAATTCAGAGAAGTTTGGCTTCAGGGTAAATTTGTTAGCTCAAATGCCATAGACCAGGCATTCAGGGAAAGGCCAATCTTATTCCATCCACCATTTTCTTCAATGCACCAAAAAGTGCTTTTGCTTCTAAAATAAATAAACCCTCCTGAACTATACAAAAAAAATATTAAAATACAAACACCAATCCATCTCATTGCTTTCTCTTACATAAAACATTTTTGGGGGGGTGTGTTCAGAAAATGTTTTGGAACAAATTTGATTCTCTGAGTAGATTATGAGCATAAATACGAAAGAACGTTTGGGAAACTATGGCAGCCCCAGTGTGTGAGATCAGGCAATTGAATAGACAGAGATTAAATGAATTTACAAGTAGAGCAGCTACTAAGCAAAGAACTCTACTCTTCAAACAGAAAGTGGGAAATTGCCTCCTTTAGACTTAAGAAAATCTCAGTAGAGTTCTTGGCAAATATCCAGTTTGAAAGGAACTAATTCTTTAACTTCAAACAACCCCTCACCAAGCTTTTTATATTTTCTTCTTCTATTCTCCCAAACAGAACGACTTCCTTCGCTCTCCAACCGTTCCCCTCTGGCGCTCCTAATTAATTTAATCCAAGCTTCTCTTAAAGGCTGACTCATCTCTGTTCTTCTCCAGTCATTCCCTTTCCTCTTCCCAACACTCCCCTTCTCTGCTTCTTGGGTCCATTATTATCTTTCCTGTCACTGAAAAACATTTACAAGGAGGTACTTTTTGTATTAATAGACTTAAGAGATCCATCAATTGGAGACAGTGTTATTCAAAACAAAACCATCACAAAAGTTTGTCAAGAGAAAAAAAATCCCATCCCCTCTCAGTGCTGGTGCCATTCCTTGAGGAGCCACTGGGTCAGAACTGAGTGTCTTCCGATGACTCAACCTCAGCTGGAGAGGAGTAGCTGGCAACCAATCCAAGGACAAGCCCAAGGTTTGTTAACAGACGCAAATCCTTTACCTTCCTTGTAGCTCTTCTCTGATCTCCCTTACGAGCTGAAACAGATGAAATGTGGGTACAGCACTGGGTGTTGCCAACAACAACCATTGCAACACAAAGGCAGGTGCACCATGACACTTTCTTCATGCCCTCCTCGCTAGCAATGCAAGACTGGTCATGAGCTTCCTTCATTTCTTTTTCAGAGGCCGCCAGCTGCGGGCTATGGGCTGTGGCATCCTAAAGAACACAGTCTGACAAAAGACATGATGTTTTTACTTGTAAAATGAAGAGGAGTGCTAAGCCAATTCTGCAGATAATTCAGCCAACTTCTCGTCTCACAACCCACACCCAGGTGCTTTGGCTCACCTCCCCTAAAGCAAAATGGCTAGAGAAAGTCTATGAAGTATGACAGAATCATTTTTAAAAAACAATGCAGAGAGCTACCAAAAACAAACAGGCAAAAAAAAAAAAACAGCACATCGTGGATTGAAAGGTAACTTTCTTCCCAGTTGATTGGTTATCTTCCTTGGGGTGTGCCTAGGTTGGCTTACCAACTGTCACCTATAAACCCCTTCCCTCCTGACTTGGACTCTACCACCTTCCTGTTCTAAGAGCCACCATTGGTTCCTCAATGAATATTTTTCTCTCCCTCTTGTCCCCGCCTCATTTCTTTTTGATTACACCTATATTTACCATTTTATTTGCCTATCATTTCTTCTTATATTTTGAATTTTTCTATCTGGAATACATCTTTTAGAATTTTATTTAGCAAATGTCTATTGGTGGAAATATCTGTCTTTATCTTGTCCTCATTTTTGATATCTTTTAAAAATAATTTCAACTTTTATTTTAGATCCAAGGGGTACATATGCAGGTTTGTTACATGGGTATATTGTGTCATGCTGGGGTTTCGGATAGGAATTATTCTGTCACCCAGACAGTGAGCACAGCCATCAGTTTTTCAACCATGGCCCCCTCCCTGCCTTTCCTCTCTATTAGCCCCCAGTGTCTATGGTTGGCATCTTTATGTCCATGAGACCCAATATATAGCTCCCACTTATAAGTGCAATAATGCAGTATTTAATTTTCTGTTTCTGAATTAAATAACTTAGGATAATGGCCTCTAGCTGCATCCATGTTGCTGCAAAGAACATAATGTCATTCTTTTTTATGGCTGGCTAGCATTCTGGCATGTATACCTTCCATATTTTCTTTATTCAGTCCACTGCAGATGAGCATATGGGTGGATTCCACGTCTTTGCTATCGCGAATAGCACTGCCACAAACATATGAATGCATGTGTTCTTTTGGTAGAATGAGTTCTTTTTCTTTGGGTCTATACCCAGTAGTAGGATTGCTGTGTCAAATGGTAGTTCTGTATTAAGTGCTTTGAGAAATCTCCAAACTGCTTTCCACAGTGGCTGAACAAATCTACATTCCCACCGGGAGTGTACATGTGTTACCTTTTTTCCACAGTCTCACCAGTGTCTGTTTTTGTTGTTGTTGTTGTTTTTAAATGGAGTTTTGCTCTGTCTCCGGGACTGGAGTACAGTGGTGCTATCTCTGCTCACTGTAACCTCTGCCTCCCTGGTTCAAGCAATTCTCCTGCCTCAGCCTCCCAAGTAGCTGGAATTACAGACATATGCCACCACACCGGGCTAATTTTGTGTTTTTAGTAGAGACAGGATTTTGCCATGTTGGCCAGGCTGGTCTCGAACTCTTGAGCTCAAGTGATCTGCTTGCCTCAGCCACGCAGAGTGATGGGATGACAGGCATAAGCTACCATGTCCGGCCTTGACTCTTTAATAGTCGTCATTCTGACTGGTATGAGATTTTATGCCATTGTGGTTTTAATTTGCACTTTTCAAATGATTAGTGATATTGAACATTTTTAAATATATTTGTTGGCCTGTTGTATGACTTCTTTTAAGAAGTAACGGTTCGTGTCCTTTACCCACTTTTTAATGGAGTTATTTGTTTTTTCCTTGTTTAACTATTTAAGTTTCTTATAGATTCTGAATATTACAGCTTTGTCAAATGCATAGTTTGTGAATATTTTCTCCTGTTCTGTAGGCTGTTTACTCTGTTGATTGTTTTGCTGTGAAGAAACTTTTTAGCTTAATTAAGTTCCACTTGTCAGTTTTTGTTTTCATTGCAACTACTTTGGAGAACTTAGTTGTAAATTCTTTCCCAAGGCCAATGTCCAGAATGGTGTTCCCAGCTTTTTTTTTTTTTCTTTTTTAGATCCTTATAGTTTGATGTCTTATATTTAAATTAATCTATCTTGAGTTAATGCTTGTATATAGTGAAGGATATGGGTCCATTTTCCTTCTGCATATGTCCAGCCAGATATCCCAGCACCATTTATTGAATAGGGAGTTCTTTCCCCATTGAATAATATATTCTCTGTATAGAATTATAAGACGCACATTATTCTCTTTCAGCTAATTGAAGACATAATTTCTGTTGCCTTCTGGTTTTCATTGCAACTGTTAAGAAGTCATTGATGGCCAGGCGCGGTGGCTCAAGCCTGTAATCCCACCACTTTGGGAGGCCGAGGCCGGTGGATCACGAGGTCAAGAGATCGAGACCATCCTGGTCAAAATGGTGAAACCCCGTCTCTACTAAAAATACAAAAAATTAGCTGGGCATGGTGGCGCGTGCCTGTAATCCCAGCTACTCAGGAGGCCGAGGCAGGAGAATTGCCTGAACCCAGGAGGCAGAAGTTGCTGTGAGCCGAGATTGCACCATTGCACTCCAGCCTGGGTAACAAGAGCGAAACTCCGACTCAAAAAAAAAAAAAAAAAAAAAAAAAAAAAAAAAAAAAAAAAAAAAAAAAAAAAAAAAAAAAAAAAAAAAAAAAAAAAAGAAGTCATTGATAAATCGGGTGTTAGTCTATCACTCCTTTGAAGATAATGGTTTTGGGCGTGGGTTTTTTTTTGGCTGCTTTTAAGATCTTCTATATTTAGGGGTTCTGCAATTTCAACAAAATGGGTCTAAAACTGGATTTATTATTATTTGTCATAACTGGAATTAAGTAGTCTACTTCAGCCTGTTGACTGGCATCTTTAAACAGTTCTAGAACATCCTCAGGCATTATTTTTATAATATTACTTTTGCCTCATTGTTGCTCTCCTCCGTTTCTGAAACCTTGGTTCCGTGTATGGTGGACATTCTTGGTCTGTTCTCCACATCTCTCAGCTTCTCGTCTTATAAATTTCTTATGTTTTTGTGTTGCATTCCAGTGAATTTATTTTGTTTTACCAACTGTCTCTTCATCTGGGTTTAATATGTTGTTAGACATATTTACATTTTGTTGAAAGTGTTCTAGAAGTTCTACTTTTTAGACTGAAAAGCTTTTACATATGTTTTTCCATTTTTAACATACATGTTAGAGCTTGACTTTTATCATGTTAAATGTGATTACTACATGGTCGATATAGTTTGCATATGATAATTTTAATCTTCCTGATGCTATGCTTAGTTCTCCAGGGCCTCTTTTCCACCCTGAAGCTCCCTGTAGTCAAAGCTGCCTCTGCTCCCTTTTCTTCGTTGCTATAACTCTAGGATCTAGCACAGTCTCCAGCACCTATTCAGCATACATTGCATACATTGTTTTTGTTTGTTTGTTTTTTGTTTTGAGACGGAGCCTTGCTCTGTTCCCCAGCCTGGAGAGCAGTGGCATGATCTCGGCTCACTGCAATCTTCACCTCCTAGGTTCAAGCGATTTTCCTGCCTCAGCCTCCCAAGTAGGTGGGATTACAGACGTATGCAACAATGGCCAGCTAGTCTTTTGCATTTTTAGTAGACATGGGGTTTTGTCATGTTAGCCAGGCTGGTCTCGAACTCCTGACCTCAAGTGATCCACCCATCTCGGCTTCCTAAAGTTCTGGGATTACAGGTGTGAGCCACCATGCCCGGCCAATGAACACATTGTAATTGTACATATTAATGGGGTACAAACTGATGTTTTGATTCATATCTACATTGTATAATGATCCAATCTGCACATGTTCTTATAGTGGCAGGTACATCAAAGACCTGAGTGAAGACAATACATGACTTATCTCCTCAGAATGGGAAAGCAGTGGGCATTTCTACCAAAGGTAGCTTCATTTAGAGGGTTTAGAGGAGGGAAGTACCCACTCAGAACAACTGCTGCCAGGCACTTTGCATTTGTTATCTCACTCAATTCTCTGATCAATCGGAAAAGCCAGGTTTCATCACACAGAAAGGAAAGGGAAACCAAGGAAATCAGGTATCTACATCCCAAAGCTAATTTGCAGAGGGTCAGCATTAAAACCCAGGTCTCTCTGGTCTCAGGGGCTATGAATGCTCCCATAGCAGGTGTGCACACGCCCAGCACCCAGCCCTCCATCCATGGTGAGAAGCGCAACGCCACACACCATAGGTGAGTTCGTGGACTGCAGTTCTTGCAATATGATCTGGGCCTGGTTATTTCTCCATTCTCTGATGGTTCTATGCATATGTGCCAGAAAGCTGAAAAAAAAAAAAAAAAAAAAAACAGAAGAAAAATGCTTCCTGACTAGCAGGCTCATCTTACGTAGAACAGATGGACCAACATGTGGAAGGAAAGTGTCAGGGAGGAAGGGGGAGGAAACAAGAAAAACAGAAAGGGGACCAAGCCACAGGTGGAATCCATTTTTTCATTATTACCTGATTTCGTCCGAGGGTAGATACATTAGAAACCATCCCAAATGTTCATACAATGTTTACCTGAAAAGAACGTGCACTTAACTTCAAAGGGAAATAGGTTTAGAATTGCAATCCACAAGTCCCGTTTGAGGCTCTGTTCTTTGAGACAGCTGCTGTCCGGGGCTCTTGTCTGGCCCCTGCTGGGGCCTCAATTTCACAGCTTCTCAGGGCAATCTGCTGCGAGCGACAATGGTGAGACAACGGCTATGACAGGTCATCACCGTCCTCATAGTCATGGCTCTTATAAGAGCTTGTAAGATGTTTTTACATATATGACATCACCTGATCTTTATAATAATCTCTGAGATAGTCAAGGCAAATACCATTGTATATTATTATTAGGCAATACTATGACAGGCTTAATAGTGTGGTGTAATATTACTGCATCAATCTGATCCAAGAAGAAACCAGTGTTTGGCAAAGTGATACAACTTCGCTATGTTCACACAGTTAGTCAATGTCAAAGCCGGGACTCTAGTCAGACCTGCTCCCTGGTCTGGCACATTTTTGCTGGAGTATACCATGACAAGGTAAAATGACAAGCTTCCTAGGTTCACTACAAGACTTGTATTTTACCATTCAGGGAGTATCAGAGGTTGAGAAATATGGTGACTCATGTTCCTTTTATTTGTAGCTAGTGCTGTCTGTTCATGCTAATTTTTCTCTTTGTGCAGGTGTCATTAAAGGCTAATGCATGATCAGCAAACCTTTACAGACTAGGTATGTGTCATTTGGACTACGATGACAAAATGTGGCTCGAGTGATACATTTCCATCTGAAATGACCATTCACGCATTAAGTGTAGTGGTTGAAAGTTTTGGAGGCAGACCCTCCAGAGTAGGAATAGAAGCCCTTGAACTTGGCAAGTTACTTAACTAATAAGAGCCTTGATTTTTTTATCTTTAAAATGGGGGTAGCGATGTCTACCTTGTAAGAACATCATGAGTATATGAGTATTAAATGAGATAATGCAGGTAAAGTTCTTGGTCCCAGCAAGATCCTCCATGAATGGTATCTATTATCCTTATTCCGTAGTTCATTCCCTTTATATTTAAGCTTCTAGTGTTGACATCTTCCTCCTTCTCAAAAGTTGCTCAACATATAGAACCTAGAAGGACAAGAGTCTTTCCAAAGAGCAAATGGCCAACCACTGCTTTAAATTGTTCAGTTGTGGAAATGACTTTAGAATCAGATCTGAGTTCAAATTTCAGCTGTACCAGGTGCCCTGAGAAAGTCACTTCCCTATCCCAACTTCAGTTCCCTCATCTGCAGAATGGGAATCATGACGTCTACTGTACAGTGCTGCTGTGAGCATGACATGAAAGCACCTGACCCAGAGCAAGGCTGGACAATTACTACTGCTGTTCTGGTTGCTGGGTTTCAGAGGCCGAGCCTGTGTGAGGAGATGGCCCAGAGTCGGGCTGCGGAGTCCGGGTTGCTGGCGTTTTTGTGGGGGTTGCCCTGCTTGCTGTCCATCTCTGACTGCTGTGGCAGCCTCTTCCTGCTGTGCTTTTCTGCTTGGCTGTGATGCTCCTTAGAGTCCCCTGAGGGAAGACAAAGGTGAGTAGAGTTGTTTAGTTTGGAAAATAGCATCTCAGGAGCAACCTAGTCATGCGTTCCACCAAGGACTCTTGTGAGGAGGAGCTGTTCATTTGCTCTCTATCTCCAGAGAGTACCAGAAACGAGAATGAGGAAATGAGTCACAGGAAGAGAAGGCTCTGATGGAGGGAAGAGCTTCTTGCCTACAAGGTGAATTGGTCCTAGAAGGGAAGCAACCAAGGGAGCTGGGGAAGCTGTCTCTGGAAATCCTTAAATGTGGGCATGACCAACACACAGTAGGGATCTCTTAGGTGGTGATCTGCTGCAAAAAAGGAGCCGAGATCAGAGTAAATAATTCCATGAGTTTTTAGAAGAGAGAATCCCAGAGATATTCTGTACATTGGTATATGCACATGCTATAAAATAAACCTGGGTTAACACACAGAGAAGTACGTATGGTCATGTACACATGCCTTTCACTTTATGCTTTGGTTTCAAGGGAGCTCAAGAGAACAATATTGAGTACAGAAGCTATTGGCAGGCACATGCGCGGTCTCAAGTTAATAGGGCAGGAAAAATAGAGAACTGGAAGACTTGGCTAGGAGCGGCTCAAAGGGGGAATAGGACCATTGTGGGAGTTTTGTTGTGGAAATCGAGGGCCACCAGAATTTAGCCCTGGAATGGGAGCTGTGCCATTGACCAAGTTCTTAGATATTGGCAAGGCAGCAAATAATATACATTCACTCTTCATTAGAGCCTCGGTGATCTGCACAGGTGAGGAAATGGAGTCTGATCCACTGAGCCCTTGGTTCCCAATTCGAGTGTGTGAATATGTCACTTCTTTTCCCTGTGGCTGACTTCCTCACAATGCCCAGGTACATGCTTAAAGGTCCCTTGCTCAGATTGGCTCTCTGCCATGGGGCCTGCTCTCTTTAAGCTCTCCATGGGACTCATTGCTCTCTAAAGTGTCTCATTTGTTTACCTATTTATTTTCTACCTCCTAGAATGTGAGCCACATGTGGCAGGGATCCTATTATCTTTGCTTATTTTTATATTCCTTCTTTATGACAGCATATAGAGGTACTCAATACATGCTTGTTGAACAAAAGATTAAACTGACTTTCCTAATAAACTGTTCTACCAAAAAGACACACGTATCTGTATGTTCATTGCAGCACTATTCACAATAGCAAAGACAAACAGCAGGTGCCCGTCAATGGTGGATTGCATAAAGACATCGTGGAATAGCACCATGGAATAGTTCACAGCCATAAAAAGAAGGAAATCATGTCCTTTGCAGCAATATGGATACAGCTGGAGGCCATTAACCCAAGTGAATTAATGTAGAAATAGAAAACCAAATACCACATATTCTCACTTACAAGTGGGAGCTAAACACTGGGTACATGTGGATATGAAGATGGCAACAACAGACACTGGGGACTCCTAGAGGGGAGAGAGGGAGGGTGTCAAGGGTGAAGAAACTACCTATCTGGTATATGCTCACCACCTGGGTGACAGGTTCAATTGTATGTCACACCTCAGCATCACACAATATACTGTTGTAACAAACTGTGCATGTACCACCGAATCTAAAATAAAAGTTGAAAAAATAAGATAAAATAAACTGACTTTCCTACAATCCACCTTTGACTCCCAAGCTCAGCATCCCTCCAACTTGCTTCCTTCTTCCAGAAGACATCAAACGGGCAAGCATAAATCTGAGATGCATGGAGTCAAGCCAGCAGCCAGGTCTGGAGCTGACCACCGCCTGATTCTCTCCTCTGCTCCGTTCCTTTAGAAGCTCCTGTTCCAGCATTTGCCTTAAAAAGTCATTCCTTTATTTTTAATTGAGAAGGCTGCTAATAGAGCTTTGTAGCTTTGCATTTGAAGATTGTTGGGGATTTGCTTGCCTGGGAGTATTTGGGTGGGTCTGGCTGTTTTCCTGTTTCCTGTGGACTAAGTGAGCACTTCCCTGCAGCCTGGCAAATGCCCTAGGGCTGCCTTCTCTCCTTTAGAGGACTGGGTATGAGCCCAGGGCCTCAGACCAACCCATTCACTCCCACTAGGAAAACGGTACTCCCACTGGGCCAGCACTGGTTGCCAGAGAGGAGGCCTTTCCTCTCCCTTCCCACACTCCTGGCTGTGGTGTGTGAACCTGGTCTTCTAAGAACAGAAATAACATCCTGTGTTTGCTCCCACTTGGCAGTCAGGCGGGCCTGGTGGGCCACTTGGCGGTCAGCCTTAGGAAGGAAGTCTCCAGGTATTGGTGGGAAAATCGGAGGCAAGTTGCTACCTAGAGAGAGTGCCATTTGCCATTTATCAGGGTCACAGGGGAGAGCAGCTCCAGGGGGGATCTCTGACCCTTCCCAAGCAATGAAAGTGGGAAAGTGTCTCCCCCGCAGCTGTGGCTTCCAGCAGAGACCAGAGTTGAGCACCAGCAGCACTTACAGAGATTTATAGCCCATGGAAAAGTGCTTCTCAGCCCATGTGTTTACTGCAGAGAACTCTGGAGGCATCAAGGGCCAGGGTCAACACAGCACGCTGCACTTTTGTCTTTCAAGCATTTCAGACAGCATTATGTGTTTGGAAGACAGCAATGGGATGAATAGGGAGGGCAGCAGGCATTACTGAAAATTCATAAACATACGTGGTTTGGGCATGTCTAGGTACTGTGTAGTTAATGATGTTGTTCCCTTTTGTTCTTTACCACTTAGAGGAAAAAAGAAATATTTCCAGTTCTCCTATGTCAATGGAAGGCCCGTTGCCAAGCCCTTCTTTTGCAAAAAAAAAAAAATAATAATAATAATAAATGCTTGCAAATTGAGAGTTCCCAGGAGATTGGAGTTAATCCCTGGAGCTAACTAAGGGAAAGTTGTAAACTTGAACTTGAACATAGCACCACTGTCAGGGTTGCTTGGGGTGCTCTGCTTGAATGACTAAAGGAGATCCTTTCTCCCACCCAGCCCCCTTCCATGCCCAGGCTTGGCTGGCAGCTTTTCCCTCTCCAGTGTCACCTCCTTCTGTTCCTCTGATTCCTCCCCCTCACACTACTCCTGGTTCCCTCCTGGACCCAGTCCCAAAGGACATGGAGGATGCATGACCAGCTGAGAAGTGAATGACTCCTGGTTTAATGGCAACCAGCACCCTTCCCCTATTCCAGGGGGAAGAGCTGTTTATTTAGTTTTGTAAAATATGCAGAAGCTGTGAAAACATGCACTCTATCAATAATAAATGGAATGGAAAATAGAAGTAAACAAGCCAAAGGAAGATGAGGAGGGAGGTAAGCGAGTCAATTTTCTTTTCATTGCCCTCACATCCGTAAGAGCCAAAGGAACAGCACCTCTGAAAGTGTCTTAATCAAATAGAACGCCAGGAAGACTGCAGCAGGCCTGTCTCTTTTTGGAGAAAACTCAGAGCAATTTGAGTTTAAGCAAGCCAAAACATACTTAGGCTGGCTAAAGGAAATCCAGCCGAAATTGCATTATAAAAACAGTAGCCAGCTGTTGTAACTTTTTCAAGGGCTGCAACTTTTGGCACAGCATTGTGTTTTATAGAACTTTATCCAATACACAAATTGAAAAACAAGTATTTTGATCCCATTATGTTCAGCGAGGGTGGCTTCTTTTCAAACCAAAAGTTAAATTTTGCCAAAGTGATAAGGAGCCAATTACATAAAGTGAACTACTGTCATGCATGCTGCCTTACCCTCAACAAAGCCAACTGACATGGTCATAGCTCACTACTCTACAAGGAGATGTACCAGTAAGAAAGAAGGGCATCTGCTTGGCTGGGGGTGACTTGTACAGGACTCCATCCAAAGGGCTTACCAAACAGAACAGAGTACCAAAGGATGTCATAATCGGTGATCTCACCCCCTAAGGCAGATCTGGGCCCTGGAAATAGTTCAATGTATACCATGTTGAAATGATGGCAGACAGATTCTAAGGTAGTTCTCAGGCTTTCCACACCCTGCTGTTCGCCCTCTATATGCTCCCCTTCCCTTGGGCTGGATCTGGGAAAATACGTCACCTTCTCAAAGATTCTTTCTTAACAGACTAGGGAAAGATTCTCCAGCTAACATTGAAAAGTCAGCTGTCATGTTTTGAGAGGGCTATGTGGCTGGGAGCTGAGGGTGGCTTCTAGGAGCTGAGAGCAAGTCCTGGCCAATAGTCGGCAAGAAAGCAGGGACCTCAGTCCTACAACCACAAGGAATTGAACTCTCCCAATGACCTGAATAAGCTTAGAAGATGACCTGAATTCCAGATGAGAGTACAGTCTGGCCAACATATTGATTTCAGCCCAGAGAGACCCAAGTAGAGAACCCAGCTATGCTCTGCTCAGACTTCTAACCTAGGAAAACTGTGAGAGAGTACCTGAGTGTTATTGTATGGTAACGTGTCATGCAGTAATAGATAAGGAGGGCAAGATGCATCCCCTTGCATAAGCTGCTCAATCAGCGGGCTCAATGAACCCTGCATCAAAGCACTTTTCCCAGCTGCAGCCAGGAGAGCTTTTCAAAACAGGAACCACACCTACTGCCATCCACAGCTGCTTAAACTTCTTTGTAGCTTTTCCTTGGCACCTAGGATAAAGGCCAGGACTCTCCTCTGGGCTCACACAGCCTCATACCTCAGCTTTCCTCTCCTCTCCCGCCACACCGGCCTCCTCAGCATATGGCACTCTCCAAACGCCTCCACCTACCAGGGCTGTTTCCCCTCCTCCTCACCTGCAATTCCTGCTTTCAAAGATGACACCCCCTCCAGCTTTTGGCTGCTTTTGTTTGCTCTCCAATGCCTTCCAATAACTATTTTGAAAGATTTTCCCATCATTTACCATTGCGATCTACAAGAAATGTAGTTTGAGGCCGGGCACGGTGGCTCATGCCTGTAATTCCAGCACTTTGGGAGGCCGACGCGGGTGGATCACGAGGTCAGGAGATCTAGAGCATCCTGGTCAACAAGGTGAAACCCCAACTCTACTAAAAATACAAAAATTGGCTGGGCATGGTGGCGCGCACCTGTAGTCCTAGCTACTCGGGAGGCTGAGGCAGGAGAATTGCTTGAATCCAGGAGGCGGAGGTTGCAGTGAGCCGAGATCATGCCATTGCGCTCCAGCCTGGCTAACAAGAGAGAAACTCCGTCTCAAAAAAAAAAAAAAAAAAAAAAAAAAAACAGAAAAAAAAAAAAAAAAAAAAAAGAAAGGTAGTTTGATACAAGATCTTCCCTCTTCATCTGAATTCATCACACGGTTTTAAAACACATTTAGCTATTCTCATTTCATCCCCATAAAACACTACTAAGATGACAAAAATGAGTTAATTCTCTCAACAGATGACTTACTTTCTCCCTTTGTATATTCCAGGTGTTATGCTAGGTAGTAATAGGTAGGGAACAAATCAGCAGGAAACAAATCAGGTCCAGTCTCTAGCTTCATGGAGTTTATGATCTGACACAGAGTCATTTGTTAAATGAATGTACTGAATTTTAGGGAGACCAAGGACCTCATGCCAGGGCCCATAGCAGAGTAAGTAGCAGAAGTGAGACTGAAAACCAGAGTTCTGGCTTCTGCTTCAGTGCCCATGCCACAGCGTATTTTTCACAAGGCTATCCCACAAAAGCTACACCATTCATTCATTCATTTAAAAAATATTCATTAAGTACTTTTAGTCTATCAGGAACTGTTCTAAACACAGCAGATACAACAAGGACAAAAAGAGAAATTCTTGCCCCCATTCTGCTCACATTCTAAAGAGTTATTACTTTCTTAAGTCTTATGTAAATAATACCCTTAGTGTCTTTAGATATTCTTCAAAGACTAAATTTTGTGGAGCATGTGTTTTGCATTCACTAGAGAGGCACATAACACTACGAGCTTTGCTAGAATAGGTTGATACAGGAATATGATTACAATAAGATGTTCTTTATGATAAAATCACTTCACTATCTGGCGAATGGGCCATAGAAAAGAGGTTTTATCAATTTTTTATGTCTATATTAAATGCAAATCAAATGCAAAAAATAAGACTGAGATACATGTATTTTTCTGAGACCTTATTTATACAACATCCAATTTCTAAATAAAAATGACAACTGCAGCTGGGTGCAGTGGCTCACGCCTGTAATCCCAGCACTTTGGGAGGCCGAGGCAGGTGATCACAAGGTCAGGTGGTCACGAGGTCATCCTGGCCAACATGGTGAAACCCCATCTCTACTAAGAATTCAGAAATTAAGTGGGCACGCCTGTGATCCCAGCTACTCAGGAGGCTGAGGCATGAGAATCACTTGAACCCAGGAGGCAGAGGTTGCAGTGAGCCAAGATTACGCCACTGCACTCCAGCCTGGCAACAGAGCAGGACTCCGTCTCAAAAAATAAATAAATAAACAAAAATAACAACTGCAAGGCCTGATTATGTATTATTTTCACAAGAAAGATCTAGGGAAAGGAAGAATGAAAGACGGGTATAGGAAAACAAGAAAAAACAGGAGAGTTGGGTAACAATTTCTAGCAATTCCTTTTTCTATTGTGAAGGCATTTCATCTCCTATTGCACTTCTCTGCTTCAAGCGTCCCAGCCACCTACAAAAACACTCACTTAAGCTCCCAGAGGCTGCATGCTAAATTTCATGATGAACTCAAATGCTTTCTTCCAAGCCTATTCCCTTCATTCTCACCTTGTGGCCCCGCCTGTGCCTATTGTCATTTAACACAGATCAAAGCCTTACACTGAGAGGATGGAGTCCTTGGAGACAGTGAAATCTCAAACATCTACCAGTGGTAGATAAGAAGGCAGGAGCATCAGGGTGTACCCCTCAAATCACATCACATGTAACTATCGGGCAACAAATCACTACCAAAAAATATCAAAGAACTTTCATGAGGAAAGTCAGGGCAAGGTCATCTATGTCAGCTATACCTGCCTGTTTCCTCTAATGAAATTTTGACTGTTTCTTTTCACCTGCTAAGGAACTTCAGAGACTCTCCATTCTGCTTCATCCCTAAGTCTTAACATTGAAAATAGTGTAATCATTTTAATAAAATGTTATCATTGCAGGCCTATTTGAATATTTTATAGCACAATTCATTGGTTGATCAAATATTTATTGTATACTTCCTGTGCGCTCTGGGAAATACAAAGACGAACTTAAGATCTAGCATACTGGGAGAGTTTGCCAAACTTGTAATTCTGATCAACTATTATTGGCTGTAGAGGTGAATATCACACCGGGCTGAGTTTTGTAATACAGGGTTATGATAAGTGATAATTACGGAGAGAGATGCAAAGATGGTTGGGAGAGCCTAGCTTACCATGGTAGCCCTAGTGCTGACATATGGTGATCACGCAATCAACATTCATTTCATAAATAAGCAGCCGGAAGAGAGAACACATGAGAAGGGTCTTGGAAGTATTGTTTTAAAAATAGATCAGGAAGCTGGGTAGAAGAAATGGCATATACAGGGATGCAGAAGGAAAAAGCTGAGCAATGAACTTGAGCAACCAGCTGCCACGCACACACAGAAGAGCTGACCCCAAACCCCCTTTCCAGCACCATGTCCTCTGGTTGTCTTCTGATCATTTCTTTGCTCCATAAACCTCCTTCTTTTCCATGCTTTATTATTCAAACAATGCTTTCACTCATATCTATGAGCCAGGCTTGAGATCACAGGCAGTTTTTACTTTTCTCTCCCTGCCTTGACACCTGGTCAGAACAGAGCCTGGATAACATACCCCTGAAGTAGTTATAGGTATCCATCTCATCCTCCTAAAATTTTCCTTCAAAGAACCCTGAAAATTCCCATTACCACCAGTCTGGTTTGAGATCCATCCTTTCTCACTGGAAGTATGAAAGGCCTTTTTAATTTCTCTTCTTACAGCCAAAGCTTCCCCATAAGCCATGCTTAATACAACTCCCAGACCAGTTCTGGTATTATCATGCTTCCGTTCAAAAATTTTTAATGTTTCCCAATTACACAAGGGTTAAAGTCAAGGCTGTGAGTCCAGCAGAAGCTCATGGACATTATGACAGAATTTGAGCCGTGACAGAAATTTGTTCAGGTGATTCACATGATTAAAATTATATTTTGAAAATAGCCTGTAAAATAAAACATGGAAGTTAAGGCAAGCATCCAGGGAGAAAAATGACTTTGCAGGCTTGAGAAAATCAGGCTAGAGGTGATAGTAGACTATACCACAGAAAAAAATAGTGGAGGTGGAGAGAAGTAGGAGAGCTATTTGAAAGTAGAATTGACTGCTTTTAGTGATGGGTTAAATACAGAGGGAAAGAAATTGGAGGTGGGGATGTTACCCAGGTTTCTGAGTAGATGACAGTTTGTTTGACAAGACAAAAAAAGACAAAAGGAGAAGCTCTGCTTGGAAGTGGGTATGTATTGGAGACGAGGAAGAATGTTGAGGTCAGTTTTGGGCATGCTGAATTTAGGACATGTGGGTGGAGATGTCCAGGGGCTGCTGGCTTTGTGAGACAGGGAGCTCAGAAGACATGTTTGAGCTTGTATGAATTAACATTTGTTGTGTGACAAGCCACCCCCAAAGTTAGTGTCTTTATTATTGCTTTATTATTGCTCATAACTTCAAGTCATCTAGGTGTTTCTGTGGATCTGGACCAGGCTGGCTAACGTGGGATAAGCTAGTTTATAAACCTACCAGAAACTAATGGGTCATCAGAGGACAAGCTGACAGAAAGGATGAAGGGGGTGTCATTTATCATCAGCTCAGCCCAGTTTTTTCACTGGGCTAGGATAAGGTGTTCCAAGAACAAAAGCATATGTCTGCAAAACAACTTGAGGTCCAAGCTCAGGACTGGCACAGCATCTCTTCTGCATTTTGTTCTCCAAAGCAAGTCCCAAAGGCAGCCAGATTCAATAATTGGAGAAATCAACTCCACCTCGTGACAGAAGGAGCAATAAATATTTCTGTCTAGGCTTTGCAATGTACCACAGAGTTGAAGAACAGATATAGAAGTCATCAAAATATCAATTATAAGTACATAAGGAGTAGATACAATTTCCAATGGAAATGGGTAGGGCAAGAAAAGAAGAGAGCCCAGAGCAGGATCTGGAAACCCAAGGAACATTATGATACAGATTGTAGAAGGTTCCATGAAATAATCAGAAGTAGCACCCCGGGATATAGGAGGTAACTAGAAGATGGCTGAGTCATAGCAAAGAAGGTGATGTTTTCATAAGGGAAGTGTTATGGTTTGAATGTGGTTTGTCCTCTCCAAAATGTATGTTAAAATTTAATTGCCAATATAACCACGTTGGAAGGTGGGGCCTTGAAGAGGTGATTAGGCCATTAAGATGAATTAATGTCTTTCTCACAAGACCAGGTTAGTTCTCAAGAGAGCAGGTTTTTATAAAGTGAGGTCATGCCTCAAGTTTTGTCCTTTTTGAATGTACGCTTCCTGTTCTGCCATGTTATGATGCTGTACAAGACCCTCACCAGAAGTGGAGCAGATGCAGCTGTCTGATCTTGCACTTCCCAGCCTCCAGAATCAAGAGCCAAATGAACATCTTTCTTTGGCATTCTGTTACAGCAACAGAAAATGAACTAAGACTGAAGGTATGTAATATAATACCAAGAGAAAAGTAGTAATCAGGCCAAGTTCAGTTTCAGCAAGGTGTTTAAAAAAATCCCTAATATTTGAATAACACTTATATAGCTAGATAACATTTAGAAATTAATTTCTGGGGTTTCCCTGTGTATTTTCTTTTTCTTTCTGCTGTACTAATACTACCAGGGTCTTTCTGCCCTCCCCAGCCACTTAAACAGGAAGAAAGCTCTGTGCTTTGTTGCTTCATGGGTGGTCTCTGGCAGGCTGAAAGGCTCACTGTGCTTGTAAGATGTCTTCATCTTGTTTTTAATAGGCTAAGCTCAGAAGAGAAAAGAGGATTGGCAGAGCAACAAAGGAGAACAAGGACTTGGAAGAAGCAGGAGGCAGAGAGGTGCCTGATCCTGATTTTAATTAAAAAACAGATACATTTCCCAAGACTAGAGAGGAGTGAGGTATATGGATGACAGAACGATGATGTGCCTATCTTCTGCCTTTGAGAGGGTGACACCTCAAAGAAAGAATTGGCAAAAGTGGGATCACAGGGACAGTGGTTCCTAGCTTCTCCCAAGATTCCCTATTCAAAGAGGAACCTGACCTTGAGAGCTGAGGGTGGGAGGGACAATGGCTGCACCAGCAGGTACTTGGCTGAGCCAGATGGTAATGACCAGGGGCCACCATCAGCACATTGGCTCATCATGTATGCTCAGAACCTTAAAAAGACCCTGAGGGACTTTATGTCCCAAATACAGTATGTGAGATGGAATTACAAACTAATGAGAGGCTAATTCATTCACAAGTAAAGAAATGTGCTATTTCCCATACACCAAGGTTTGTGGAGTGAGAGTCATCTTTGCTGTGTCCACTGTGTACAAGGCAATGTGTTAATGTTTTAAGTTCATTATCTTATTGAATCTTCCTAGTAGTGCTGTAAATTCTGTTCTGTAATTATTCTGACTGCATAGATAAGGAAACTGAAGAGCAGAAAAATCAAGTTTTTATGGGCTCAAACTAATACATAGGAAAGCATGAAGTTGAACCCAGGTAAGCTAATGTCAGAGCCCTGTCTCTCAACCACCGTGCCATTCTAATCCTGATCATTTAAGGCATTTATCCAAATAATGCAAGCAAAAGAAGAGGAAATAATAATCAAAATTCATATGTGCACACACACGAACACACATGCTTCCGTAATTATACCATTGTCTTTTTTCTGGAATTTGGTGTGATTTTTCTGTACCTCCTAGGAAATGGCCCAGTCCACCAATTCTCATGACCTGGCCTAGAAAGAGGTGGCCAGGGAAATAATAGCAATAATGACCACAATAATAATGGCAGACTTGCAGGTAAAAGAAAGTCTAATAGGAAAATGATGAGAAATGAGTATTCACTTCCTCTGCTAATACTTAGGAATAGGCTAATGGCAGTCAGTTGGAATCTCTTTTAGTGAATAAGAAAATGATGGAAACGAATAAATGAAGGGAGTGCAGGATAAAAAAGATGAGTGAAGGCAAGGCACGGTGGCTCACGTCTGCAATCCTAGCACTTTGGGAGGCCAAGGCGGGTGGATTGCCTGAGCTTAGGAGTTTGAGACCAGCCTGGGCAACATGGTGAAACCCCATCTCTACTAACATTCAAAAAATTACCTGGGTGTGGTGGCAGGCACCTGTAGTCCCAGATACTCAGGAGGCTGAGGTAGGAGAATTGCTGAACCCAGGAGGTAGAGGTTGCAGTGAGCTGTGATCACACTACTGCACTCCAACCTGGGCCACAGAGCAAGACTCTGTCTCTAAAACAAACAGAAAAGAAGAATGAAACTAAAGGTAAAGCAAGAAAGGGAGAAAAGAATTGGTGGAAAGAAGAAGCCCAGAGGGAGGAAAATGATGAACAAAAAGCAAAGAGCAGACTACAACGTTCAGACTATGCTTCCCAGCAATCCAGCCCTAGGAAATCCTATTAGATAGCATAAAATTACATTATTGTATTTTTACTTTGCCACAATATGCAAATGACTCCATTTAGCTGCTAAACATGTTGTTATTGAATTCAGAAATTCCCTTCATAAGATGTAATATTTTTGTGACAATATTGTCAGCAATGCCAGATTGCTTTTCTATTTTGGTTAAGCTTTTATCCGAGTCTAGTATATGTCATCTACTCCCAGATTCCAGATGATTGCTTTTATGCAATTTTTGTGTAAGCAAGAAATAATAACATGCTTAGAAATGTGAGAAATGTGTTAACCTTCCCATTATTTTTCAGGGCCCAGGAGAATTAGAGGGTGGGCCACAATAGGGAATGTAATTATTTCTCATGATGAATTTTTATGTATGTTAATATCCTTGAGAGCCCACATATCTGTTATTAGCCATATTCATTTGTTTTGTTCCAGTTTTTGTGTCCCATGTTTTTAGTCCTACTTTGAGAGGATTTTTGCATAACTGACAAAGACTTTTAAAACCTGTAAACAAAGGATTGTGAAATCACATTTTCTATCTCTGACACATTTATTCCTTCTTGGTGGTGTCGCTGTAATTCTGACTATAATTTCAAAAGAAACTGGACTCTCAAGATGTCTTTGCAAACCCTGACACTATCACTACAATGCTTGTGGTTTATGTAAATTTGTACTAATTTAGATAACTTTTTTGATAGAGAAAACTTCTCACTCCTCCAGGATCAATCAATGAGAAATAAAGAAGGAAGTAAATATGATAAATGTTTTGCAGGATCACAAAGCACATCTGCCGAGATCAGAACCGTTTTGAAATCTGATATATCTAGCTACTGAGTCTTGGTCAGTGACTACTGGGTCAGAAACAATGGTGACTTTCAAGGATAGTAGCTTTGTCTAGTCACCCAATCAGCAGCAACAGCAAAGTGATGGTTAATTTTATGTGTGAACTTGGCCAGGCCTAGTTGGTACCTAAATATCTGGTCCATCATTATCTAAGTGTTACTAGGAAGATATTTTTTAGATGCAATTATCATTAAATCAGTAGACTTTAAGTGAAGCAGGCACCCTCCATAATGTGGGTGGACTGAATCCGATCAGTTGAAAGTCTTAATGGAAAAAAGACTCACCTCCTCCAGGAATTTTGCCAGCCTTTGGACTGGAACTGCAACACATCAACTCCTCCCGAAGTCTCCAGCCTTCTAATCTACCTGAAGATTTTGGACTTGCCAGCCTCCACAATGTATCTCTCTCTCTCTCAGTCACTTTCTTTTTCTCTCTCTTTCTTTGAGTGTGTGTGTATGTGTATTTAAAAATCAAAATCATATAAAAATATGCACACAATCATCCTACTGATTCTGCTTCTCTGATTAACCCTGTGACTACGACAGGTAATTAGGGCCTGCTTCCCAACATTACCCTTCAATTGGCTGGGCTTATTCTACCCCAGCTGAGTCATTGCTGGTAGCAAGGTTTAGCCAGATAACCAAAGAGTAGATGGAGAAACCCCATTCTAACACCATTTTCCTGATTTACGGAGACTGCCTCTTTACTTCCACATCAATAGAGATGGCTAGGTAAATGAATATCTCCAAGGCATCACTTAAGATAACTCTTGTTTTAAGTGAGACCACAATGGACATCCCCATAAGCATCCGTTTTCAATGGATGACCTTTAATCAGACAGAGACATTGAAGCAAATAAGGACTGACAAAGGCCCCTAGATTGATATAAACTAAGTCATGGGAGGATGTATTAATTAGTTTTTGCTGTGTAACAAACCACCCCAAAATGTAGGAACTTAAGTTTTTATTATTATTCCCAAGTCTATGGGTTCACTGGGCAATTTTGCAGCTAGCCATTGGGTTGGTTGGGTGCTCTTGGTCCGAGATTGGTTACACAGATGTCTAGTAGTTGATGCTGGCTGCTCATTGCTCTCAGATGTGCCTGGGCCACAAGTCTCACCATCCAAACTCCAAGGGCTTTGTAAAGGTCTGTAGATGCTTTCTCTCAGGCAAAGCATTCAATGTTTGCATGCGAGGGAAAAAATATCACTTAAATCCCAAGTACACACGTTTTATGCCAGGTAATCTGATGGAGAGGGAGCAAAGGTCTCTTCTGTTTCCTTAGGCCATGGATTTAAAATAAATCAGGTGATACAGACTGCTCCTTTGTAGTTGGTAAATTATTTATAATGGCAATTGAAGAGAAAATATAGCCACAGACTTGGAGATAACAATTTTAAAAAGAGTTCATGTGAATCTATTAGGGAAATGATGTGCTCATCCATATTTTTGTTGTCATTTCAGCCTGATGGCAGATTGTCCATGAAATCTTTCTGGATTCATGGAGGGAGAAGCTTTGATGAAATGAATTCAGGAATCTCATGCAAAAACAAAAAAGAGACATAAACTTTCCCCAACCCCAAACCTGACATGAAACCCTAGGCAATCCCTCTTGCTCAAATGTTCATACTGTGTGTCCTGGGTTATTACCTAACAGTGGTCATTCGTCTAATAACAGATCCTGAGGTTCCTGAAACCATACTTTCTCTCAGTGCCGTTGTCTCTGGGCACCATACGCTATTGAGACGGTGACATCACACACGCTTTAAATAGCAGTTGCACAAAGCAAACGTTTGCCCCAAGCATGTCAGACTTTTGACAGGCTGCAGCATGATAAGTTACCAGACGTGTTCCCACAGGAACCTGCGTGAATTGATTGCAACCAGAGTCACCCGATGACAAGTGACAGACAGCAGATAATTCAGGGAGGTCAGGTGGGCTGCCAGACCCAGGGCCAATTGCTCCCTGGAGCCCATCAACAAGGGACGGGACTCGGCAGGACCAGGCCAGCGGCCATCCTGGTTGGCTTCCAGTGGGTACAGGGAGAAATCACAGCTGGCAGAAGCCCAGACTCCTAGTGCCGCTGAACACAATGAGAGTAGAGGAAGGTGAGAGGAGGGTGTTGATCTTTAAAAGAACTCAGATTGCATATGAAATGCATCTCTTTCTTCTTGCTTTTGATCCCAAAATGAAAAGAGTCGAGCTTAATCTCCTGTCTGAAAAGAAGCTCTTCCTCTGCTCTGCTGACACCAACAAACCCTCAGTCACTGCCTGAATTTGCTGCACCTCTCAGTACAGAGGCTCCCAGGCCAAGAAGGGTTGAGTTGAGACCTTACAGCTGAGGAAGTGTGGTAGGAAGCAGGAGTCTCTCAAAGGGCAAACGCTGTCTGATCCCTCCCTCTACAACCTGTTCCACAAAATCATATGGGGAGGGAGGGGTCATGGCTCAGACCCTGGGAACACAGTGGCTTAGAAACTGATAAGTATCACCCTGGACTTGGTCCCCAAACTGATTAAGCCAAACATCCTTTTCCCAGCTCTTCTGACTTCTTACTGCTGTTTCAAAGATCTCTCTTGACGCAGTAATGGGCAATTTCTCTTTTGTGATACAGATTATAAAAAATGAAAGCACCAGATTGAAGGGGCATACAGACAGACAAACACGCACACATGTGCACACACACAAACACATACATATAAATATACACACAGGCACTCATAAATACACATACATGCATGCATACAAATACACACAAAACCATAGCTAAAATCCTTTGTAATCCCAACCCTGCTATTTAAATCATTCAGAACCTGGCTTGGAAGGTGGGAGGGCAGTGGAGAGAGTGAGAGAATAAAGTAGAAAGCCCTGAACAAGTTGAGTTACTCAGCATTCTGAATTTCAAAGCAACCTCTTACCCCAAACTCCTGTCAATGTGCTGACACCATGTGTAATTTCAGACCTAAAACAGAGCTCTGTTCTTTTTTATCAGACTTTGGCCCTAAAGGCAATTTTGTCACCTCCCAGTCTCATAATAAATTTAATGGGTTGTTGAATTACCTTCATGTGCCTGGGGCCTTGGCAGCATAGCTGTGTATAAAAAGATAAAGTGCTGACTCTTTGTTCTTAGACAAACTTCAGATTCCATTGTGATTGATTTGTGGAATCAATGAGACATGAGATCAGGGAGTGGTTCTTGGGGTTCTTTTCCCCCTGAGAAAGCCATCTGACAGAAACAATCTTTGAGCCTATAAAAGGCCAAGTTCCTATCAGACCTATCTGGCCAACCCTTGGGCTTGGCAGCAGCATATATAAGCAATGGCTGTGGCCAAAGGCTGAGTGGAATTGTGTTCCAAGTGGACAGTTCCTCCTTCCCCACCATGCTTGTCTGTCTCCACTTTCCAGGTAGGATGGGAGTAGCTTTACCTTCTAGATCTGGAAGTTCATTTTGGCCCCCTCTCTAGGCCACACCCCACTTGCTGGCTGTCCAATTTACACCCATGTGAATGTTCCCCCTCCTCCAGCCCCAGAACATGGACCCTCACCTGCCCCCAAAACCTCACACTCCTGGAGACCTCAGTTTTAGGAGATGAGTGGGGCTGGCTTAATCAAGCTGATGGAAGGACCCAAACAGAAGAACTAGTGAAGTCTTTCTCAACCAATGGTTGATTTTGAAGGAATCAATGCGATCAATATTTTCACAATCCCAGCACTTTGGGAGTCTGAGGCAGGATGATCATCTAAGGTCAGGAGTTCGAGACCAGCCTGGCCAATGTGGAGAAGCCCCGTCTCTAATAAAAATACAAAATTAGCCGGGTGTGGTGGCCCTCCTTTTGAGGATTTATCCACCTTTTGAGGATCCTCCAGAACGGTTGTTGTTATTCATCAGTTTAAAAAGTTGTTTTATTCCCAAGATCTCTGCATTCTAGGTACACTAAATCCTTTCATTATTCAGAAAGGTTAGGAGATGGAGTCAAATATGCTGCTTTAATGACTCTCAAACTCTGATGTATATAAGAATCACCCGGGGAGCTTGTCTCTAATTGAGATTGCTGTGCTGTGACCTTAAAAATTCTTATTCAGAAGATCTAAAATTCGAATCCAGAATCTGTTTTTTTATAAGTATGCCAGAAGATTCCAGGGTTGGTTGTGTAAGTAACATGGCTTTTGTTAATAGTTTACCATTTGCAGCTATTCCGTTTTCACAGAATTATAATGTTTTAAAAATAGATCCATGGCAGGAAACCTAATAGAAGTACAGCTGACACATGAGTGACATAGGTTTGAATGGCACGAGTCCACTTATACATGGGCTTTCTTCTGCCTCTACCACCCTTGAAACAGCAAGACAGACCCCTCCTCTTCCTCCTCCCCCTCAGCCTATTCAACATGTAGACAATGAGGACAAAGACCTTTATGATGATCCACTTCCACTTAATGAATAGGAAATACATTTTCTCTTCTTTATGATTTTCTTAATAGCATTTTCCTTTTTCACAATATATAATATATTTAACACACACAATAGGTATAGGAAATGCATTTTCTCTTCTTTATGATTTTCTTAATAGCATTTTCCTTTTTTGCAGTATATAATATATACAACATACAAAATATGTGTTAATTGACTCTTGACTATGTTATCAGTAAGGCTTCCAGTCAACAGTAAGCTATTAGTTAAATTTTGGGGGAGTCAAAAGTTATATGTAAATTTTTGACTACGTGAGAGATTGGCGCCTCTAAACCCCGCACTGCTTAAAGTCCAACTCTATAATTTTAAATGGCTTTGAGACTGACTATCTGAGAATTCTGTTCTATGTGCTTCTTCTAAAAGCTTTAGGATTTCTGCAGTGTGAAGTACCAAGTGGTAGTCTCCTGTGGACCCTCGTATGCCACACCACATACGTGATGTTCGAATGGAAGACCCCGTGGGAGGCTGTTTGGTGGGAGGCCCTAGTGACTGACTCGACACAACGTGGGTCATTGTGCCAATAGCAGAACTCATACCTCACCTCGCATGGCCACTCAACCACACCTGTGCCAGAGACTCCGCCCTTCACCTGCACTTGCCCTTGCAGACAGCCCCTAGGTCGCAAAGAAACCACTGGAAGAATCAGATAAGAAAACTATGGAATGATCGTTTGCAGAATCTGTGTTGACTTAGAGCACGTTGCAAGTGGGAGAAACAGGGAGCAGAAGCAGGCAGGCCATGCTGAGAACAGAGAAAGCCAGGTCTTGTTTGATCGACTTCAGTTCACTGTTTCCCTGATAGTCTATAAATAGATGGGAATTTGCATTAAACTATCACTTGGAAGCATTCCTTTTCAGCAAACACCATGTTAGGGATCTGCACTCACCTAAGAACTAATGCAGAATGGTCATGTTGTAATTTTTAGTCACCTCTGTGAAAAACCAGGCCACATTCAGAAGAGAAAGCAAACATATATTTCCACTCACATGATAGGTCTGTTTACGGTCTGTATGCATTGAAGGAGTAAGAGCAATAAATACCTAAGGCAGAATTTCATACCCTGACCCTACGGCAAATCCCAAAAGTGATTAAGGACCATCAGTAGGCCAACATGACCGGCAGGACCTAATCTTAACACTGAGGATGTGGAAGGTCGTGCTGTGTTAGCAACTTCTCTGTAATCCCAGCTGCTTGGGAGGCTGAGGCGGGAGAATCACTTGAACCCAGGAGGCAGAGGCTGCAGTGAGCTGGGATCGTGCTTCATTGCACTCCAGCCTGGGCAACAGAGAGAGACTCCACTTCAAAAAAAAGAAAAAGAGAACCTTCTTCAGTTAAAATCACTGAGACTGATAACAGAGAAAACAGGGTAGGGGACAGATCTCTCCACCCATGGAAACAGGTACCATGGGAGAGAGGTTTTCAAGGTCTTTGTGAGTTTGGCCTTCAGAAATTCAAACCTTGGAGCTTGAATATATGTATAGGATATAAAAACTAGAAGAAAGCTAAAAAATTATTATTTATTTTATGCTATAGGTGAGTAAACTGTCCCTGCAAAATGTAGTGACTTATACCAAGTAAACATGTAATTAGTCGTAGAGCTGGTTGAGATTTGCTGCTGAATTGTATCCTTATCAAAGGAAGACTATTTTTCATAAATACTGAAATACTTTATCAGATCTTTGTTGAATGGAGATTGAGAAAGGGCCAAGGAACAGAGAGAAAGAGACACTTCACAAAATACAATGAATTCATTCAGGCTTCCTGATGATGGTGAGCATGTGACATCCTGATATTTACTGGACAATTAATTCTGGACAGATCTTCATAACCTCAGTTGCCCTAGGAAACCTGGTGCTTCTTTTCTTCCATCACTGTATCTGGGTGTCCCTTTGGAACTGTCTTCTTTATGACTGGGACAAGTGGGAACTCTCCTTATTTCTGCAGCATGATGGTGAAAAATTATCAACAAAGGGTTCTGGCCAAGGGTTAGCCAAGCCTTCGCTTCCAGAGGCTGGAAGATCAGGTAGGTCCAGGTTATTCTCGAGTCAGTGGGCAGCAAGGCTAATGTTCACGCATCCTGTCCCATTCTAAAACCCCAGTATTATCTAGAAAATCCATCTCTTTGGCCAGGTCAACACTGATACAATGCACTTAGATTTGGAAAAATATTCAGCGAGTTTCTGGGGGTAACCATTAGGGTGGATAAGAAGATTAGTGTGAGGCCGTAGTCAGTACTCTTCCCAAGGGAAAACTCAATGAGGTTCCTGCCCATATGGGCTCCCCTCTGTTCAGTCCACATCAGAAGCACAGTATTCAACTCTGGGTAGAGGACTTTAAGAGGCTTATTGGAAAATGTCCCTCCTAAATGCCCTAAATGTGTAAAGAATACTGCTTAGGATGGTGAGAAACACTCCTAATCTTCACAAGAGGAAATAATAGAAAATACCAGAGATGTTTTGTGTGGAGAAGAGAAATACTTGAGATGGTATTATAATAAAAGTAATGTTCCCGTATGGAAAGAGCTGCCCAGAACAAGTTGGGATTTTTCTTATGGTTCTAAACAGCAAAACTGGGAGCAGATTTGTTTTCCATATAAATACAAACTTTCCAACAAAACAAAAAAAGCATCCTAAATATTGAACACAGTTCATAAAGCAGTAAGTCTCCCATGCACAGGAATCTTCAAGGAGAAACTAGGAAATTATAAGCAAAGATATAGAGGGTATTTCTTCCCCTACTAGAGTGGCACAGAGGATCTTTAAGGCCTCTGACAGCCTTAAGATTCAAGAGCTCCGTGCCTGGAGGTAGAAGAAAGACCATTTATGAGCCTCTGTATGAGATACTTCTTTTTCATTTCCTGGGCATTCAATTGCTTTGTTAAGTGGACTCTTAGTTAGGAAGGCACTTAGGTACAAGCTAATTAGATGTTGGAGAAGACACATTCAAGTGAATTTTGTGCAAGACAGAACAAAATTCAGAAAGGCAAGCAGCTGCTCAGGAACTAAATTCCTCATGCCCCCTTAAGACACCTCTTCTTGTATGTGACTTGTCTAGGGGGGTATGTTTTTTTGTTGCAATTTCAGTTCATCTTCCCTCTTAGTTACCCATGAAAGGCTGCTCTTTAGGGGTGTGAGGACCTAAAGCCATTCATTCCTGGAAGGAATAAAGATGGGGCAAATAACTCTCACCATTCTACTGGGACCATACCCTTTCTCATACATACAGCCACAAAGAAAAATCTCCTCCTCTTACTACATGCACTTTATTTCTACTCTCTGGTTATAGGATTTTGAAGTATAGGCTTGAAATAATTACATTTTTGTGGGACGATGACTCTGGAATAAGCTTAGCAGGTAGTATTTGGAGAAAGAAGAGTTCCCCCATAAGCTGAACTCTACGGAGTCTGAGTCAAATCAATTTCTTTTTCCTTGAGAATAACCTAAGCTATCCTGAGGCTTGGAGCTAGAATTCTAGAAAAAAACAGAGAATCCAGAACACCCAGCAGTCTTGCCAGTGTGAAGCCGCCTGATGCAAGGGCACTGAGGAACTTGTCAAGCCATTCATGTCGGCGATGGACAGGAAAACAGCGTGAAAGTCCTGGGTGTTCAGGTCAAACTCTCACCTTCAGCTGTGGTAGGATGATGGCAATAACACCTTGCATTTACTTAATACTTGACAATTTATTATATATTTAAGACATTTAAGTTTTAAAAGTTTGGATGTTGAAATAGTTTACAAAATACTTTACAAAATTAAAAAAGTAGTAATGTTTAGAAACTCCAGATGGCCCTTCTACCGTGAGAAGACATGATGAGAAGACACTATGAGAAAGGAGACCCTTGCCAGGCATTCAATCTGCTGGTGCCTTGATCTTGAACTTCCTAGCCTCCACGGTTGTAAGAAGTAAATTGTGCTTGTTTATAAGCTAAGAAAAAGAAGAAGAAGAAGAGGAAGAGGAAGAGGAGGAAGAAGAAGAAAAAAAGAGCAGAAGCAGCAGCAGCAGTGGAAGGAGAAGAAAAGAGAAAAGAAAATGAAGGGAGGAAGGAAGGAAGGAAAGAGAGAAAGAAAAGGAGGGAAGGAAGGAAGGAAGGAAGGAA
>NW_016107357.1:13158581-13195646 GCF_001604975.1 Cebus imitator
GAGGGAGGGAGGGAGGGAGGGAGGGAGGGAAGGAAGGAAGGAAGGAAGAAGGGAAGGAAGTAAGGAAGGAAGAAACTCCAAATGGCTTTCACAAAGTCATCTCAGTAGTAAATGGCAGAACTAAGACTCAAACCTATGTCTTCGTTTTCTGAGGCCAGTCATCTTTCTACTAAAAAGCATGTGTGCTCTGTAACAATTGTTGTGTGCTTGCATTGTCTTTGTTTCTTTACTTTTAAAAAACCTTTTCAGCAGTGCTCCTTCTGGAAATTGTAAACTAGATTTCACCATTGCTCAGCTTTCATACAAAAACTCTGTTCTGTGGAAGTCATGGAGCTATTTAAAGCTTGGAGGATTTGCCATAACAAAGGACCACCAGCTGGGTGGCTTACACTGCAGAAACTTACTGTCTTACAGTTTTGGAGGCTGGAAGTCCAAGATCAAGGTGTTGGCACAGCTGGCTCCTTCTGAAGGCTGTGAGGAAAGGGTCTGTTCCAGACCTCTCCCCTTGACTTGTAGATGGCTGGGTTACTGTTCACACACGGTGTTCTCCCTGTGTGTGAGTCTCTGTGCCCAAATGCCTCCTTTTTGTAAGGCCATTAGTCCTATTAGATTAGGGGCCCACCCTACTCCAGCAGGACCTTATCTTAACTGATTACATCTGCAATTACCCTATCTTCAAATAAGGTCACTTTCTGAGATACTGGGGGTGAGGAGTCCAGCAGATCTTTCCTGGAAGACACAATGCAAGTCATAGCAGAAGGCATCCTAGAAATCACTATAAAATGGACATTACCATAAAATGCCATTATCTCCTTTTTTTTCTACCTAATACACTTGCTCACAAGACAAGAATGCACTTAAACATGTTAACATGTATGTTTGAGCATGTGCATGGATATATGCATATAGCACAAACAAAGAAGGGGTAGTTAACTAAGGCAACAAGGCAGAATGACCTACCAGACTCACACAGTGGGTGATGAGGTTAAGGAATATCAGTAGCAATCCTCATCTTTCTAGTTTTATTCTCAAAATGCCCTCTAAGAAAAAAGAACCTAAAGATGGTAATTCAGACAGAACTGCTCGCTGTCAATGCAGAAGTGTGGTATGCCTCCCAGAAGGATGTTCATGTTACAGAGGATCCCCCTGCACAGAGGATGATGGGTAGCACACAGGAATGCATGATTAATGATGAAATTGCAGGCTCCACCTAATAAATATTAGGGGAAATATTTGGGTGGGGGAGGGTAGTCTTCCCAGCTTTCTGGAATAATGGAGTCTGCCTGGCCACAAAAGGCCCCCACCCAATTCATCACTCAAAGCTGGCTTCGCTTTTGGAAAGGGAGGCTTTCCCCACCCAATTATGCTCCATGCTTCCAGTTAGACTGCCAGGCAAACATGCCCCCGGGCACTGGCCGTCTCCAATTTCCAAGGAGAAAACACTTTTGACTGTCAGAAAGATGAACTTGACTCTGTCAGTTGTGAAAAATAAATCATAGTTCTATCTGGGAGTTTTTTGGACAATATAAGCGTACAAATTTGTCATCAAGAAAGAAAATAAAACACAAGTGTGCTTCCCCCACCCACCTCCTCCCACCTTGTTGTTCCCCAAACATCTGCTCAGTGCACAGCTCGAGTGCTGGCCATAACCGAACCCATTCAGCGTGCCCAGACTCATCGCTCCTGGTGAGTTTCCAGGAACCTCAGTAGTATACATTTAAAAAAAAAAAATCACAGTGCTTGTGATTAACTGCTCCGGTCACACCCGCAGCCTGGAGTTGTTCACATTGTTAAGCTGGTGTGGCTCCATAACCTTCAGGAACAATCCAGCACAGCCCATCGCTGGGGCTCAGTGGAATTACAATAACCCGTGGAAGTGTGCACCAGGGGCCTCTGATCAGGTCCGAGCTGATTGCCCCACAGCCTAGAAGCATATTGTAAATACATGTTGCAGACACATCGGGGAGTCCACTCTTGGGCAGTGAGGGGCTGACTGTTCTGCCTATAGTTTTAACGGGCAAGACCTGGGCTGAGTCTCTCAGGCTCTGTGGGCAAATCCTGCAGCTCCTTTAAGATGTGCATGTCTTACTGATAAGCTGTGTCACTTGGGCAACTTGTAGAAGAGAATTCAGTTAGTCATTTCCAACCTACCCTAACATCACCATGAAGTCCATGGGGATCTCCCATCGTAATGGAAGGGGGATGGCCTGAACGTGACCTCAGTAAGTGGGACAAACATGAGGGTTTTTTCTCCCCTCTTTCTCTTTATTATACTCCACTTCTGCAGATACACAGCCAGAGCTCACAGGAGGGTTTTTTTTTCTGTTTTGTTTTTTTAAGTCATAAGGTACCAAATGAGGCTAAGCTGAGTCAATCTAATGCAGACAGTATCCCACACTGTGAGGCCAGGCTGGGGCCCAGATTAGCAAGCCTCACAGACTCTGCACCAAAGGCCTGGGAAACGCGCTCTTCCCCGATCTCGGAGGACAGGACCTTCTTTTCATTCCTGTGGTCACAAATAGACATAACGCTATTGACCTTATTAGGCCTAAGACTGTGTCTAGCTTGGGAGAGCTATGCTCAGAGCTCTGAAATTTCTTCGGCATCGGCTGGCCTGCAAATCCCAGGATGCCATTTTTAAAGGGGTCTGTCTGTGGCTATTTGTGGCAAAGGTTGAGATAATTTCAAATAGCATTAGATACTAAAAGAGGAAGGGATGGCGTGGTTTAAGCCTGGACACAGGCTGAAGAATAGCCGAAGTGAAATCTCTCTGTGGCACTGAGTACCTCTGCCTGCTGTTGAGGAATCTGGTGCCATTCACTTGCCATTTTTCTGGGAGCTCCAGGGCCATCAAAGGTGCTGGGCAGAGACATGCAAGACCTCAGTAACCGTGGCAGAGGTCCTGGAAGCCTCTCTCAGCCTTTCTCCACCTGCCAGGGGTTCTGGCAGAGAATTAAGCTCCTACAGAAAATTATTTGGGTGGCTATTTTTTCAGTATTCCCACCAATACTCCATGGCTAGTACTACTCTAGAGACCTAGGAGAGACATTAATATACCAGATACCTGAAGGCATCAGGGATTAATTCTCCCAGGGAATCCCAGGTGAGAAAGATAACGTCGTATAACTTGATTGCCAAGTTTTCCGGTGGCCCTACTACTTCGACTCCTTCAATGACAAGAAACTGCAGAGACAACCTTCTGACTTCTGTGCACTGGCGGATGGTGCCAATGCCCCACTTGGGGAGTGGAAGCAGGTGCATGTGAAAAGACATTCGAGCTGTAATTTGCTGGGACACTCCTGTTTCCAGATAAACATCCAGCTCCCATTTGGCCACTGAGAGACGTGTTAAAGGAGCGAGCCGCACTTAGCTCAGCTTTGTGTGGGTGCTTTCTCATTCCAGGGCGTATGCCCGGTTATCAATGGCTATGCCAGGTGTGATGTCTCCCTGATCCCATCACTTTAGCCTGCATTGCTAGTCTCTGTGTTCCAGTCCATAGCAGGCTCTCACTGGCAAATCTGGCTCTAGGGATGCTTGGCCAGAAGAACAATCCACGCTCCAAGCCGCAGCTTCATGGGCTGAATAACACTCTTACTTAAAGAGCTGGATATGTGGATGTTGTTTCTTTCTGACAATGAAGACTAGTTCTTCCTAAAGTTAATGTTTCCATCTCATGGAATACAGAGAAACAGGGAGGACAATTTAGCAATAATACATCTGGGTGGGGAAGAAGCAAGTTAATCTCTTGCTAAGCCAAGGAGAGATTTGGGTGGGGGAAGGGAAAGAAAGAGACCAAAACATACATTCAGGAGTTTAAAAAGTCAAAGGGAAAATGTAGCCTGTCAGTATAACACCTATGCGGATTACCTTTATCCAATTGTAAAGGTCAATATTACTTCTCTAAATTACACTGTCTTCATAATGTGCCGAAGTAAAACTCAATGGAAGGCAGTGATTTTATTAAGGGAGGGCAGGGTAAGACTTGCCTTTGGCCAGTAGGGTTGCCAGGGGCAATACAGGATGCCCTGTTAAATTGGAATTTCAAAAAAAAGAACAATTTTTTAGTGTCATCCGAACTATGTCCCGTACAATAGTTGGGACACACTTATACCAAAACTAACGGTTATCTATTTGAAATTCGAATTTAACTGGGGGTGCTGTATTGCTTTTCTTTTTGCTCAATCTAGCGACTTAGCTTGGAGGACAGACAACAGCGAGTGACAGGGATTTGTCCCACCTCGGTGTCTCCTGCCAGTTTGCCTGTTGTGGAGCTCTCCTGCATTATTTAACACGTCTGTGCTTCCATTCATTCATGTGAAAAATGAAACAAGGGTGCTGCCAGGTGGCCATGGACATAGATATGTCCGGGATCTCTTTTCAAAGCAGTTAAAAAAACAAAAAAGCAAAAAACAAACAAACAAAACAAAACAAAAACACCAGCCATCAAATACCAGGTTGAAGGCCAGAGACCCATGTTTGAAGGGAGGGAGGGTAATCCAGATAGATCCTCAGTGATTTTTTTTCTCTGTCACCAGGCTGGAATACAATGGCACAATCTCGGCTCACTGCAACCTCCATCTCCCAGGTTCAAGCGATTCCCCTGCCTCAGCATCCTGAGTAGCTGGAACTACAGCTGGGCACCACCACACCTGGCTAATTTTTTGTATTTTAGTAGAGACGCAGTTTCACCATGGCCAGGATGGTCTCGATCTCCTGATCTCGTGATCTGCCCACCTTGTCCTCCCAAAGTGCTGAGGTTGCAGGCGTGAGCTACCGCCCCAGGCCCCGAAGGGATCTTAATGTGCTGATGGATCATGTGTGACTCTCCGCTGAGGAGCTCCACCCCCTATGTTGGTAGGACCCACAGACCATGTCTACAGCCAGGGCTGGGGGTCAGGGGTTCAAATATGTTCTCCTCACCAGGCAAACCTTCTTGAAACTGCTGAATTGTGCAGTGGGACAGAGTTGGCAGTTGTCTATCTGGGACTGAGGATCTTTAGAAAATAAAGCTTATTGTAAAGGGAGACTTGGTCAGACACAATGAGCTTGGCTCTGTAAGGAACCTTTACTTCTAGGAGGGAAGACGAATTCTGAGAACAGGGAATGGCTACTTGGATTTCACCCCTGGCCCAGGGTCTGAGAGTTGGAGAGTTAATAATAAAAGGCATGACTAAGCACAGAAAGTGCTGGAAAGTGCTATCCTCCCTATGCCTCCCCAGCCCCTTCATAAAACCCTACTAGGACACAAGCAGCATCCTCAGGACTATGCTTACTGAGAGTGGCACAGTGGGGAGAGTGGCATTCTCCATGCTATCACTGTGACTCCCCAGAGTCCTCCAGTGCCCACACTGCATGGCAGTCCACAGTGATCCTGGGGATAACATCTCTCTGCTTTGTGTTGCTCTCTGTATGCAGCGGCTCAAGTGTAGGAGCCAAAGGGGCCTGACAGACACAGGGGAGCCCAGCAAACTTTAGCCCCTGCAGAGAAGCCGTAGTTCCCCGGGAGTGTGGAGGTGCCTGTTAGACAAGGCAGTGCTGATCGAGCATGGTGCCAGCATCAGGACAACTTTAGGGTGATAGGCAGTGCCCTTGAGTGCAGAGCCAGCACCAAGGACTGGATGTGGTACACATGTGCCCAGCTCTTCAGGGGAGTCTGAGCCTGCCTCACACACAGCAGGTGCTCAGGGAGTGGATGAAAGAATGCCTGCCTTGAGTGATGTTCACACAAGGAGCATAAAGCATCCAGCTATGGAGCTGAGACACTGGGACATAGATGAGGCCAATTTGTGTGTGTGTGTGTCTGTAATTTCTAAACTGTGGCTAAAGAAAATGCCAGTATTTGGTTTAATTCCCATCTGGCACCTTTTTCAACGGTAAATTGATTTCAGTCTTTTTTTTTTTTTTAAAGTCTCATCACGAAGCTTCTATAGTTAGGTATAATTCATCAAGGTTTAGAATTAGCCCAAATTTCTCTAAATCCTTCTTTATTTTTTCACACAAGGCTTCATGATTGTTGGTTTGGAACATTAAGATGCAAATGACAGAGGAAGCGTTACACATTTAAATGTGCAGGGTTGGTGTGGCATTAAGCTGTTCTGGAAAAGAACCACAGTCCACCTCCAGTTTGCAAAGATGGAAAAAATGGGAGAGTGGTGAAAAGGGAGGAAATGTTAGATTTATTTTGACTCATGCTTTGTAGGTCAAGGTGAAAAAAAAGACTATAAGCTGTTCAAGACCTAACCACTAACCGACAGAGATGTCTAGCAAGGGTCCTGCCTTACCCAGCCAAAGCAGAAAGACCGTGGAGGGAGTGGAGAGAAGAACGGTCTGCTTCCCACCAAGACCTTAAACGGAGGCCTCACTGGCCCATCCTTCACTTTCCCTTGGAGGGTCAGTGTGTGTTTACCACAGCATGCATGTGTTTCCTCCTAAGAGAATTAAAAGTGACAAGATAAGGACTAATGATGTTAGAAACAAATGCTTCTTCCTTGGTGCTGAATAGAAGAACTAGCACTCAGGCTAATTTTCTCAGCAAGGCAATTTACTTCTATAGAAGGGTGTGTCTCATGGATGGAGCAATGTCGAGAGCACACCTGAACAGGAGAAGGGAAGGGGTTCTTATTCCTGACACAGGTAGCTCCTATTGCTGTGTCGTTCCCGTATTGGCTAGGGTTGGACGACACAGTTTAATCTAATTGAGATTGGCTATTTTAAAGGGAGCAGGGATAAGAGCCAGAGTGGCAGGGTGAGCAGTTTGGTGGGAAGGATGGTTACAGAACAGGTAACTAAAGGTAATTCAGGTCAGAGCAGGTGACCAGGATAGGTCAGGACAGAGCAGGTGACCTGGGGTGACTCAGTGCAAAGCAGGTGACCAGGGAAAGAGATATGAACTACTGATGAGAACTGGGAGGAAAGTTATTGATTGCTACGAGGGGCAAGGGGGCGCAGAGAAGCAGGAAGCAAAACTTCAAAATGGAGATCAGAGAATAAGAGAGCTGAACACACTGACATACTGATTCTTTGAAAAGAAATTTGGAGCTCATTCTTTTAACAAATGACATCATGACAGAGGCCAGGCAGTTCCAAATGTGTTCTCCCCAAGGTGTGTCCCTGCCCGATGTCCAGTGTGACTTCACTCTCATCCTTCCTCCCTTTTCCTCCCTTTCCTCAGTGTCTCTCTCCCTCCTCCCCTCCCTTTCCTCCTTCCCCCCTCCCTCTTCCTCCTCCATCCTCCTCCTGTTTCTCCCTTCTTCCACCTCCCCCTCCCTTTCTTCTCTCCCTCTTCCCTTCTCCTCTTTCTTCCCATCATGCTCCCCCTCCCCTTCCCCTCCCCCTCCTTCCTCCTTTCCCCTCCCTCCTCTCCCCTCCCTCCTCTTCTGGCTCTCCTTCTTCTTCTCCCCTTCCCCCTTCCTTCCCCTTTTCTCCCTCGTTTCTCCCCCTTCCTCTCCCTCTCCTCTCCTTCTCTTTCCTCTTCTCCCCTTCCTCCTCCTGTCCTCACCTGCCTGTCCCACAGTGGCTAAGCTGCCCTGCCCTCTGGCCCAAGGCTCCGGCTCCACCTTCTCCCATCCTGATCCTCCCTGCCAGAGCCACACACACATTTGCCCCTGGGCTTGGTGCTGACTTCTCTGAAATCCACCCACCTTGGGAAGGATGAGCAATGTGTTCTTGGGCCTCAGCGCCTTTGAACATGAGCTGTAAAGAAGGATACATGTTTCCTTTTGACTTGGAGCCAAGCTCCGTGCGGAGGACAGCGTCACCCCTAACGTGCTTGACTTAAAGGACAACAGGAACCCTGCTCTGCTCTGCCCACTTAAGCCCAGTGGATGGTGGAAGGGCAAGACTTTTCTCATGCGGCTGCCCTGGCCTGAGGACATTGCTGGTAGTCTTGTCAGCCCTTCCTGGTCTGTCACTTTGCGTGGAGAGAGGATGGATCTAAAGTCAGGAGGCTGGAATGGAGAAAGCTTTGGTGATGCCACAGAGGCAGGGTGGCTCAGTAAACCCAGGGTGCTGGCATCACCACTGTGTAGCTGTGGGCGAGACACCTACCCTCCCCGAGGGCCAGCCCCTCCTTGTTGGGTGTGGTTATAAAGCTCCCTGTTGAGCGTTTTGGGGTGAGGAAATCGGATGTAGTAGAACAGGAAGAGGCGCTGTCTCCTTTCCTGTGGAGACTTAGAGAAATGATTTCTGCTTACCTATTGACAAAGGGGTTTGCCAGAAAGTCCAAAGGGGGCTAGAACCCAGATGGTTCCTTTTTTGGTTTCCCTCCTTTCTGGTGGCGCTGAGCTTTCATGAATAAGCTCTCCTGCAGCCTCCTCCATCTCTGTCACTGGGCAGGCTCTTTCTGCTCCTGGACCATGGCAGGCCCACATAACTGCCTGGTATACAGTTCTCCCTGGGCTTTCCTGTTCTCTGTCCATTTCAAAATTCTCAGCTTTTGCCCTCATAGCTGACAAGCTCCTTCTCCTTCTTTGCTGGGTGTGTCTGACTCACATTTCCAAGAGACTGCCTCTGCATGTCACTGGGACACGGTATCAGCACCCAGTCGGGGGCAAAGCCCCAGCCAAGACAGCGCTGGAAGAAGGGAGGGGTCCTGAGACATGGCTGCCTCGGCCAACTGTTCAACAGATGCTGTGGGAGGTCCCTTCTCCCCAGCAGGACTGGGGGTGGTCTGTAATTGACATCTCTACCCACAAGGCAAAGGGACTGAAACCAGAACCACAGAGAAGGCCGGCGGCCTGCTTAGAGACCAGGGGAAAGCCTGCAGTTCGATTCTGTTGCCTCTCAAGTGTCATAAGAGCACATAGCTTCTCCAAGTCCTCTGAGCCACTGGAGGGACTGAGCTAACATTACGATGTCCCTAGATGAGTAGGCTGTGGCAATTTGTGCTTTTTTATTTGGCAATAATATTTAACAAGACATTTAGGTCAGTGGGATCCATTAGACCACACTAGAACTAATTAAAAGTGCCACATTTGATTATAAGCTCGCAAAAGGGTGCTCATGGTGGCCAGAGTTATTTTTGTGCACAGGACTTTAAAGAGGAGAACGCTTTGTTCAACAAGGGTGCATATTCAACAAGGGTGCATATTGAGCACAGCCAACTTGTTGGGGCACTAGGTCCCATTGCAGGGGAGTCAGAGATCCCCTCCAACCACCTTAAGCTCTTAGGAGGGCTCTTTGGCTGGATCTAGAAATCAAATCAACACCACACAGATTAATAAGAGAAAAACATACAAGTTGTATGAGCTTTCCACCTGCTTGGGGATTTTCACAGGAGAGTGAAGTCTGAAGAAGTGGCCAAAGCCAGATGCTTTTGGACACTCAGACAAAGAATGACAATATTAAGAAGTGACAGGACAAAGAAAATCTGGCAAAGGCAGTAAACTTTCTAGGTGAGTCACTAGGAGATACACAGGGGCAGGTTGAGGAGTGTAAAACAGAGGGGAGATAGGGTTACTCTCATGTATGTTCATTCAGGTCCATTGCAGCCCCCGCTTTCCAGTCTCTGGTGATAAGGACTATTTTCACACACTAGTATGGCAAGGGTACCCCCTCACCAAGAGAAATCTTTATGCTTACTGAACACAGGAAGAGACAAGTCAGCTGGCCCTTTCTGAAACTACAATTTCTCCAATGTTTTCAGCTCTAAATCATTAATTTGGCATATTTTTGGACGACACGTTCTTCACCCCTTCGCTATCCAGCATGATTATAAAATACACCTCTGTGTCCTTCGGAGGCTTCAGATTCAGCTGAGAAGGCAGAAAATTGGGAGAATTCTTCCAAGAAAGACTATTCTGCATAATATAGCAAGTAGAAGTTGGAGGTCTAGGGACAGCATGAGAGGGTGGGGAGAAGAGCAGAGGTGAGAAAGAGATAGTGTCAGCCAACAAGACGGCAGAGAGCTGAGCACTGCACAGAGGGTCCACCTTCCAACCCCCAAGCCTTGCTGAAGTCTACTGATCTCATGGATTTTTGCATGAGGGATTTTTGTTGTTGATATGTGATGGTGGTGGTGGCAACACAAGGTATTCATCTGGGGTGTTAAAGAAACAGCAAGGGGAAGGAAGGTCCAAGAGGCAGATGGAGCCACCTCACTTCCCACCTGCTATGATTTGAACATTTGTCCCTTCCAAACCCACTTTGAAATTTAACCCTCAATGAGTGTTGAGAGACGTGAGGTCTTTAGAAGGTTGATTGGGTCATGAGAGCTGTACCTACATGACAAGATTCATGTGTCAATGAATTACTGGGTTATCACGGGAGCGGGACCAGTGGCTTTATACAAGAAAAAAGACCCAAATCAACATGCTCAGCCCCCTCATGTGTGACGCCTTGTGCCACCTCCAGATGCTACCGAATCCCCACCAGCAAGAAGGTTGTCACCAGATGCAACCCCTTGACCCTGGACCTCTCAGCCTCCATAGTTGTAGCAAATGAATTTCTTTCCTGTATAAATTACCCAGTTCTAACTATTATTTTAGAAGCATCAGAAAACAAACTAAAGCACCATCTACCCTGAGCTCAGCAACTGGGAGAAATTGTTGGGAGTATTTTGACATTCGCCAAATGTAAAATTCATGGTTCACAGCAAGGATTATAGATTAGAAAAGAATTAATTATGGAGTTATGTAGATAGGGAATACAGTCCCAGCACTCTATCTTTTTATCTTGCAAAGAGACCTTATGACCTAGCACATCAGTTGGCCCAAATACTGATAGAAGGCTTATTAAGCGCTCATGAATTGGTTTACGTGATTTATTTCATTGAATCATCATAGCAACATTGTGAAGTATGTATTGTTATTAACTGCTCCCCACTGCCCCTCCGCCCCAATTTTACCTATGTAGGGAGTGTAGTGCAAGGAAGTGGATGGTGCCGTGGAGCCCACCGTTGGTCACTGGTGGAGATGAGGGCTGACACACGCATAGTGAGTCTGGGATGAGCACTCCTCACCTGCACCGCCCACTGCCTCTTTATATGGCCCTGTCATCGCGTGACACAGACCAAGCTGTGCTGTAGAACTGTCCCTGTCTTTCCCTCCAACCATTGGCAGAGAGTCCAATCTGACATTCTGACGTTGCCCACTCATCACTGTGTCCTCACACCAAGTGGCTGAGCACCTTTGTCCCTGCCCAAAGTTGTTCAGTTACCTGTTGCAGGGGTGAGGTTACCAGGTAGGTTTAAGCTACTCTCAGAGAAGTTTCCAGATGGGCTTGATACCCCAGCACATCCAGATCTTTACCATAAGCCACAGAAAGCACACTCTGAGAAGCTGCATCTGAGATTCTCCAGAGGAAAGGGCATTGGTCATCGACATGATGTGTCAGGCCGTGGAAGGAAGAGTCCTATTTTATCATGATGTCTTTTAAGACACTAAGCCCAGGAATGCTTGTCTCAAATCCTATTGGAAAACAAGCAAGGAATAAATACATTTCAATAGGGAAAGGAAACATCCAGGAATAGTTATGGAGAAACCTTGTCATGTTATATGTACCCTATGATGACTGCCCATGTTATTGATTTCATAATATAAAGTAGAAATGTGTCCCCAGGGTTTCTCCTTTTGAAGGGAGCAGACGTTTACAGCCAGTATCACACAGAGAGTAGCCTTGGTTCACAGCAGCCCGTGTGTGCATCTCTTGTCTTTGAGCCAAGAGTCTTGTCTTTGGCTCCCAGAGTCTTCGTGTCCTGCACAGCTGAGGAGCTGGAGTTGGCACAGCTGAGGGTATAGGTGAAGCCTCACCCAGCAAGACCAGCCCTCTATTCATTTCCTGCCTTATGTATGAGGTAGGAAGGGGACACTGGTCATGCTGGCCCCATATACTTGGGTTTACAGCCAGTTAACAGCTGTTCCCCTGAGAACCCACTCACCCAGAAGGAACAGCTCAGTCTGAGCATCATCAGCCTTCTGGTGCCCTAGCTTGTTTGATCTCCTCCCCCAGCTCCGAGTGATGCTTGAGAGAGAGGAAAATGAGAAGCTGACTCCGTCTCCAAAAAAAAATCGAATCGTATTTTCAATTGACTTTTAGATTTATCTACTTAGAACTGGCTTTCCTAACAATATATACTATATCATAATTACCATTGATAAATTCTTATTTCTGTATGCTGGAATAATCTAAAAGTGAGGTCATATCTGTACACTGAGCTAAAATAGTCTGATGGCTCTCCCTGTCCCAGGCTCATGCCTCTCCTTACTCTGGTGGTTTAATGACTTCCTGCACCTAGACTTCCTGATAGCTGTCTTTACCCCAGTCTGATGCCTCAACCTGTCCCTAGTTCCCTACTCTGATGATTCTTCTTGCCCCTAGTCTGACGGCTCTCTGCCTCTTTCCCCAATGCTCAACAGCTTCTTCTTGGAAGCTGACTGCTGGGAAATGGCACAGTTAGTTCCTCTTTAGTCCCAGCCTGACTAACCCTACCTCCAGTTACACCCCAGCCCCTCCATACTGTAATCAGTTTCATTCCCACTTCCTGGCATCTTTTCATCACATTTCTTTCCCCTTGTCCCAGCATATCTGTTCTTCACCTTCCGCCCATTTCTCAGGGCCCAAGGGAAGTCCAGCTTCTACCTGCATACATTCCTTGGCTTCTATGGTCTACAGACATGCTACTCTCAACTCCATGAACACCTATGCTCTGCATTGCTCATTCTAGAACTTCACTATGGGCAGCCCTGCAGGATTTGACTTATTTTTTTGTCCATTTGAACATCTCAAACTGAGAAGGGACATTGAAGAAGCTCTGGACAAATATCTATCTGAATTCTCTTTGAGTTAATAGAAATCATCTATAGGTCTTGGCTATACAAATGGTCTGTCTGTAGGCAAAGTGGATACCAGAATTGTACATCCTTGAAGGCCAAGTTTCTGCCTGCTTCATCTTTGAAACTCCTAGAGTGTCTAGTCTTGACTCAAGAGTCAGTTGACATTGCACATAATTTAATACTTACCATGATTGATTTCCATACTTAACTGAAACTCAACCTTGAGAATTTCCTCTTTTACAGAACAAATCCCTTTTCAGATTCCTGATCTAGATCCTCGTCTGAAATATGGGGATGATAATCTACTTAACCTCATAGAGTTACAACATGAGTTACACAAATTCTACATGTAAAATAGTATAATGCAAGGCATGGTACAAAGTAAGTATCAATCAATTTAACTAGTATTAGTATTACTTCTTCTGATTCTTGGTTGACTTCCTACAACAAACTACCTGCCTAATCACCCTATTTCATATTTCTGTGCAACTGAGGGTTTTTTTGTTTGCCTTTTGTTTTATGTTTTTATAAATTTTAGGCTCAAACAATCCTCCTAGATCAGTCTCCTCAGTAGCTGAGATGGCAGGCACGAGACACAGTGCCCACAACTGAAGTTTGACTGTGCATCATCTAAGTCAATAAAAAGACATGCACACTGTGTTAGTCCATTCTCACACTGCAGTAAAGACATACCTGGGACTGGGTCATTTATAAAGAAAAGAGATTTAATCAGCTTATGGTTCTACTGGCTGTACAGCCTTCTCCTGGGGAGGCCTCAGAAAACTTACAGTCATGATGGAATGCAAAGGAAAAGCAAGCACATCTTCACATGACCAACAGGAGAGAGTGGTGGGGAAGTGCTACACACTTTCATACAACCAGTTCACGTGAGAACTCTATCATGAGACAGCACTAAGGGGATGATGATAAACCATTAGAAACCACCCCCATGATCCAATCACTTCCCACCAGGCCCCACCTCCAACACTGGAAATTACAATTCAACATGAATTTTGGTGGAGACACAAAGCCAAAGGATGTTATATAATTTAGAAATTTTGGGTCTAATCATTCTTCTAGGAATGTTTAAAAAGGGAAGTTTTGAGGGTGTATCTGAAGACTGGAAAGCTTAGTGAGATCTTTGAGGATGTTCAGATGCAAGTGTTCTTTGTTCTTTATTTACTTGACTTAAGAACATAAACCTTTGGTTCTTGGACATCCTGTAGATACTTTAAGTTGTGAATGATCTTCTTACTCCTAATGTGATCATCAAATACGGCGTCCTGTCTTCTGGACTTCCTGTCTCCAGGCAGCATCACTTGATAGTTTTAAGCTGTATTTTGGCACCAGCTGGCCATTTTGTTTTCTTCAAATAGAGCTAGAGAATAAGACTATTGCTCTGTGATGGACGATTATCATTTGTCCAGACACATTAAACTACATGACTCTGTGGAAAAATTTGAGGCCGTGTTCAAAACAGGAACAATTATCTCACTGTTGGATTAGATGTAATTGACCCAGTGGGAGCCTTAGGTCTGAGTCATTTAACACAGGGCTCTTCACTGGGACATTTTATATTTGAAGGCAGACAGGCATTGACATTGACACATCTATGAATGGACAAAGGCCTTTGGCTGTGGGATGTGGGCTCTCCAACTGCCTTTCCAGCTAACTTGCTTCGGATCTCCAGAGCCCAGGAGCACACACCTGTAAAACCGAGGCCGACTGCTCAGGTGTCGCCCTTCGCCGAGGTCAATAGGTGGAAGGTCAGGGAGGAGCGGGAGCCCTGTGGAAAAAGGAGAGCTGAGAAGATGTAACTACATAGGAATTCCTCTTTTAAAAAACAAAATTATCTCCTTTTCTTGAAAGTTTATAGTTAATCCTTGTTTACCGCACACATACTTCAGTAAAAAGAGGAAAAGGATCCATATGAAATCCTGATTTCCATGTCCCAGCCTCAGCCACATCAGTCCTAATTTGCTGGCGAGGAAGGACCATGAATAATGAAGCTGGCCAGCCCTTGCTTAGGTACCCAGCCGGATTCCCAGGTAGAAAGAAAGGGGAAAGAGGAAGCTGAAGCAAGGATGGGCTGTGGGCTTTCTAATGGCCTCATTGCCTGCGGGGTTAGGCTTTGCCACCTAACCTGTTTCTGTTTAATTACTGCGAGGCCATGGTGAGAGCAATGCTGTGTTGTTCTGTGGCTGCTGAGGCTGCCACAGCTCCCTGCAGGGTGAGGAGAGGCAGCAGACAGGTGGAAGGGGCTGGCCAGCTAGGCCCATGCAGCTGCCGCTTTGGTCCTCCTTTAAAAAACTCCTGCAGCATCTCCAGAATAGATACAATACTGAGAGCTTCTGGCTGAGTTGGAAACACCCGGTCAGGGTATCTGGACACAGGGAAGAGCCTGCATCTTTGGGGTCTTGGAAAGGATCTTGCCTGGGGAGGAGGTAGCGGATAAATAATGTATAATTCACCCAAAGTTGAAGTCAGCTGGAGCCCGCTCTGGGGTGAGAATGCTGGTGATAGTTAATAATAAGCAAAGCCCCAGAGGATGACACCATCTGCAGCTGAGCTGATGAATTAAAGTCTAAGCAGTGGTGTCAGGGGCTGGAGAGAACATTCTGCAAATGAGGCTGATAGGGAAGCATGCTAAGGGAATACACCTTCCTTGTTATAATTGCTCCACTCTCAAAGGCATTCCAGTCCAAGCCTGCTTGGCTGTCACAGCTTAGAGAACCAGGGACAGAGCAGAGCAGTGCACACTGCAGTCTGTGGGTCTCCTGACCCAGCTAAAAACAGGAAAATTTCTTTCCACCTTGGGCCTGTCAGTCAAGACTAGGGCGGGGTCCTGATTTTGCCTTGTAAAAGCTACATAACTTTGGAAAAGACTACTTAAACTCTCTGGGCCTCATTCTTATTATTTCCAAAATTGGGGTAATAACGTCTGCCCCACAGGATTGTTGGGAGGTTAATATGAGATCATGTGTGTGATATACTCAAAGCTATTTTGGTTTCAAAAAAATATGGCTCCCACTTTTAGGCAAAAATGAAGGATCTTGTATAAGGATGTTACAGGATCTTATATAAACTAATTGAAGGAAGGGGTTGTGCCCCCTTACATGGGGGAATAATATAAAATATAATGTAATTACTTTCAGGAGGTCCCAGAACCAGCAGCTTGCATGCCGCAAGGAAGTTTCTCTGCATTTCTTGCCTCTCTGCTTGGAGGTTTTTGCCTTTTTCAGGAGACTGACTTCTTCCATGAGTCAGAGACCAAAGCCGGTGACAACTCCCAACTTTCATAACCCCTGTTTCACCAGCAGAGAGAACTGGCTCTGCTCCCAAAAACCTTAGGGAAGACATCCAACATCTGTGTTTATGTGACCAATTCTTGCCCAACCACCTATGGCTAAGGTCACAGGACTTGTAAAGTATGGCTGCTCCTACAGGAAGCACATGGTGTGGCTGGAAGGGAACGATCTCCCAGAAGATGATGGGTGGACAGATAATAGGTATTCCCCACCCAGGTTTTTGTTGTTGTTTTGAGACGGAGACTCGCTCTGTCATTTAGGCTGGAGTGTATTGGCACGATCTCGGCTCACTGCAACCTCTGCCTCCCAGGTTCAAGCAATCCTCGTGCTTCAGCCTCCCGAGTAGCTGGGATGACAGGCGTGGGCCTAATCCTGCCATGCCTGGCTAATTTTTGTATTTTTGGTAGAAACAGGGTTTCACCATGTTGGCCAGCCTGGTCGCGAACTCCTGACTTCAGGTGATGCACTCACTTCAGCCTCTCGAAGTGCTGGGATTACAGGCGTGAGCCACCACGCCTGGCCCCACCCAGGGCTTTGTAAATTATAAAGGACACTTGCTGGCCAGGTGTGGTGGCTCATGGTTACAATCTCAGTGCATTGGGAGGCTGTGATAGGAGGATTGCTGGAAGTCAGGAGTTCAAGACCCGCCTGGGCAAAATAGCAAGACGTCAGCTGGGACATCTTGGCAATGGCTCTAGACAAACATGCTCCTTGTAGAGTCTTATGTGCCCAGTGTCAATCTCCATGTTGTGGTCCAATGGAAGATGTCCATTCCCTGCCCTTTGGGACTCCTCCCTTTAAGCAGTGGCTTTGTGTTTCCTGAGCTGTGCCTTCGTACTTGTTTAATGGTAATACCCCTAGGAAAGAAGTAGAAAGAAATCTATTCTTGGAAGATCAAAGTTTGAACTGACACATTAAACTAAACACTAAGTACAAAAGATTTTTTTTTTCTGTGCTTAAATGGGAAGAAAATTAACTTGTTGATAGACTATACCACTCTGCAGCCAGACTACTGAGAGTCCCAAATCTGAGTTACTTAGCACTGGAAAATGGATGGTTTATAATCTTGTACTGCTGCTCCCATTCCTGGACCTTTGTCCAGCATGAAATAAAGGGTCTGTTGTGCAAATGGATAAAGGAGGTGATGGGGCCACCTGCCGCAGGACGGGCTGGATTGAGGAAAGGCATCTTCTGACTTCAATTACATGCCTTCCTCAATACACTGGGGGGTTTGTATGTCTCCCCGCTTTTAACTCTTCAGCTAGCAAGGAAAAGTTCCTCTGTGCATCAAGCTTGTAAATTGGCTTCTGCGTTGGGAGTCCCCCAAGCCCAGCACTGGCCACACTGACCAGGCCGTTTAAACTTTTGCTGTTTCCCCTGGATTATGCTTGCCATTCCTTAGCGACAAATTCTTCACAATTAAATAATTGACTGGAATCGGAGGACAATTCTTAGAATTCTGATTCCTTCTTCATCTGCATCTGATAGTCACTCTAGATGTTAAAACTGAACAATTACTTCCAAAAGCCAAAATCAACTGAATTAAAATCCATAGTTATGCTTATCCAGTCCTCATTTATATCTAAATCCTGTGCACAAACAATGCATATTGTGAAGACCCCATTAAGAAAGAACAACGACTGGACTTTAGCTCCTCAATTCTGATAATTCAGCTTATATAAGAATTTGATGGAACTTGGCCACCCACAACATTGGTCAGTGTTTTTTTGTTTTGTTTTTTGAGACGGAGTCTTCATCTGTCACCAGGCTGGAGTGCAGTGGTGCGATCTTGGCTCACTGTAACCTCTGCCTTCTGGGTTTAACTGATTCTTCTGCCTCGGCCTCCCGGATAGCTGGGACAACAGGTGCACACCACTATGCCTGGCTAATTTTTCCATTTTTAGTAGAGACAGGGTTTTACCATGTTGGCCAAGATGGTCTCGAATTCCTGACCTCAAACGATCCACCTGCCTCGGCCTCCCAAAGTGCTGGAATTACATGCTTGAGCCACTGCACCCGGCCTGGTCAATGTTTTACAAAGAGCAGTTCTGTCATTATGCCCATCTAATGCCTGCCTTTTCAGACAACAGGAAATGAGGTTAGTACCAAGAGGCAGCAACGTGCTGTGACCTTGACACCTGTTCAATAGGAAGTGGACTGAAACAGGAATTGAAAATTTCAAGCACCTGTCTTCACCCAGCCACTGCCATCTCTGCAAAAAGCTGTCCACAGAAGATTATCTGGAGCTTCCCTGACTTTATGTGACCATTGATTTTAAAAAGCGACAGAGAGCGAGATAAGTACGTGAAGCCCAGAGAGAAGCAGGTAGCAACCCCTTAGAGGAAGCAGCAGCCAGGGCTTGGCTAAGACAGTAGACAGCAGGAGCATGGGGCAGGGTTAGAGGCACAGGAGCAAGATGTGAAGCCACCGTGGCACCGGGAAGGGCCCCGCAGCATGTGAAAGGCTCTCTCTTAGCTCAGAGAGAGCTGGCCTTGTAGTTGCAGCTCTAACTCTGACTCTATTACAGGCCTAAAACTCTTGCTACCTACATCCTTCCAACACAGTCACTTTTCTCCTCTGTGACTCAGTTTACCTCTCTGCAACTTGGCCTACTCATTGCTCTGGACCTTACTTTGAAGCTCCAAAGTTCTCCAGGTAGCAGGCATCCCAGACAACACTATCATTATGACTTTTCTGCATTTTCTGCTCAGTGGATGCCTTAAAGTTTATGTATTGATCTAAAAAGGAGTCGTTGAGCTCACGTCAAAATTAGAGCCATCTATGTTAAAATATAAATAGTAAGCAGGACTGAAGGCATTTGGCTTTAAAATTGAAATAGGTATTACAAAACTTAGATCATGGTATTATAAAACCGAACCATGATGATGGTTAGGAGAAGACACTGTCTGCCAGGGCATAGTGAGAAATTTCCTACACAATAAATGCAAGGACAGGATGTTTGAGGAAGAGCCAGAAAGCAAAATGAACACATCCATCACTTCAGGACACCATGGTCATTCCAGCTACGGAACGTCAAGATCCGCCGTAAATTTTACACGGCCTGAGACCATGTAATGGTTAGGACCATACACCATGTGTAAAAATGTTTATAAATTTGGCCAGGCGCGGTGGCTCACGCCTGTAATCCCAGCACTTTGGGAGGACGAGGTGGGTGGATCACAAGGTCAAGAGATAGAGACCATCCTGGTCAAAATGGTGAAACCCTGTCTCTACTAAAAATACAAAAAATCAGCTGGGCATGGTGGTGCGTGCCTGTAATCCCAGCTACTCAGGAGGCTGAGGCAGGAGAATTGCCTGAACCCAGGAGGCGGAGGTTGCGGTGAGCTGAGATCGCGCCATTGCACTCCAGCCTGGGTAACAAAAGCGAAACTCCGTCTCAAAAAAAAAAAAAGTTTATAAATTTTTAATTCCGCTAACAAGCTGAAAGATTAAATAAGTTTTTCCCTCATCTTGACAATTTTACTTTTAAGATGGCCTGGCCTTAGAAGAAAACATTGGCATGACTTTAGATCAGGCAATGGTTCTCACATGTAATTCCAAAATCACAAAAAACAGAAGAAAAAAATAGGTAAGTTGGACATTATCGAAATTAAAAACTTCTGTGCTTCAAAGAACACCATCAAAAAAGTGAAAACACAACTCACAGAATGGGAGAAAATATTTGCAAATCATACGCTAGATAAGAGTCTAGTATCCAGAATATATACAGAACACCCACAACCCAACAATTAAAACACAACCCAGTTTTTTAAATGGGCAAAGGATTGGAAGAGATACTTCTACAAAGAAAACATGCAGATTACCGAAAAGCACATAAAAAAATGCTCAGCATCATTGGTCACTAAGGAAATGCAAACAAAACCACAATGAGATACCATTGTATATCCAGTAGGGTAATTTCAATCAAAATGACAGACAATAACCAGTATTGGCCAGGATGTAGATAAACTGGACCCCTTACGCATTGCAGGTAGGAAAGAAAAGTATGCTACAATCACTTTGAAAAAAGAGTCTGGCAGTTCTCCAAAAGTTAAACTTAGAATTACCATGACCCAGCCATTCCATTCCTAGGTATGTACCCAAGAGAACTGAAAACACGTGTCCATCTAAAAGCTAATGAACATTCAGGGTAGCATTACTCATAAGTACCAAAAAGTGGTAATAACCCAAATGGCCACCAATTAATGAGTGGATAAAGAAAATGTGGTGCAGTGGAATATTATTCAGCCACTATTGAAGTATGGATACATGTTACAACATGAATGAATCTTAAAAATGTTATGCTGAGTGAAAGAAACCAGACCCCAAATATGACATATTGTATGATTCCATTTGTGTAAAATGTCCAGATTAGGCAAATCTATTTCCAGGAGGGTGAGTACGAATTGGTATGGGTTATTTTTTTTAGGGGGATGATGATGAAATATTATGGAGTTAGACACTCATTGTAGTTGTACAATGTTGTGAATACACTAAAAAGTATTGAATTGGACACTTCAAAGGGTGAATTTTACGGTATGTGAGTTAAATCTCACTTTAAAAATGACTTGGAAGATCAGGTTCAAATTTCAAATTTTCATCTTTCCCTTCCCCTGGCCACCAGCCCCAGTTCTTTTCCCACACTTGGCTCTTTGTGTGTCACGAGTGTGCTCCCATTCCCCCATGTGAACCCCACTGCCCTAATGGCCAGGCTCTGTCTATGCCCCCAAAGCAGCCACCCTCACCTCCTCTCACAGTGCCTGGAGGTGAGCATGCGGGTAGCAGAGCCTGCCCAGGAAGACATTCCTGCATGAGGTCCAGGCAGGCCATGAAAGTGGACTCAGGGACATTTGAGCAAGGAATTCTGCAGTGTGGTGCTGGTGGGAGCTGGCACAGGGTCCCCTAGGCAGTTCTCTTGGCCTTGCAGTCGCCTTCCCCGTGCAGAGGGCACAGCTGGAGAAAGGCTCCAGAGAGGACCTCTGGAGTGTGTCAGGAGGTCACCCCTGCCCAGCCGGCTGCGGAGGAGCAAGGGCAGTGACGGTGCACTTAATAACATGGGAGCAAGGGCAGTGGATGATGCATAGTTCTTAGAAACTGTGGAGCAAGGAGGGCAGCCACTCTCAAAGAGAGTCTAACCTAGTGATGCCGGAAAGACAGAGCAGAGCACATCCTGATGCTCTGGAAGAAAAAAGGAGCATCCTTGCAAATAAACTGGGAGCCTCCAAGGGCTCAGGAAGGCAGGCCCAGAGTGGCAGCAAGGAGGTGGCAGACAGAAGGCCTAGGACTGGAAGGCATGGCTGGAGCTTTGCAGGAAAATAGAGGGATGTGAGCCTGGGTCTCCCGATTTAAAACATGTGGCATTCGACTCTAGACATGCTGGCTCCCTGGGGACACCATCCTTTGACACCTCCTCCTGCTTTCACAGGCGTCCTTCCTACCTGCTGCCTGATAAAAGGCTCAGACAGCTCAGCTGTCCGTTTCCCTGGTGAGATAGGAACTGGTGAATGAGATTGAGGTCAGAGGCAAGACATCTCCTCAACACTGCCCATGCGCTTGGAGCAGGCGCGATGGCAATCACCTTCTTGAGCAATACAGACCTGTTATTTTGAGAAGAACACTTAGGGAGAAAGAGATCAGAGAAATCTCCTACCCGAGGTATCATTTTCTTCCCGCTTGTGCAGAGCATGAGGCTGGGGAGGCAGTGCAGTTGTAAACTTCAGCGTGGCCCCGTGTAATAGGAAATGTGTTTGTTGGGCCTGGGAGGGGCAGACCCCAGGAGGACCGTGGCAGCCCTTCCTGTTAAAGGCGAGCCCAGCGTTGTCCCAGTGCAGGGACAGCTCAGTGTTTTCGCTCTGCCTTCTGCCTACTTTTGCAGCCTCTGAGCGGCCAGAAAAAGAGCAAGCTGAGCGGCCATCAGAGGTTTGTCTTCGGCTCCATCGCCAAGGGGAGCAGCCTGGAAACGCTCCAGCCACTGGGTGGGGGGGGGGCTACTCCTCCGTGTTGGATGCCCCGCTTGTCTTCCATCCTGGCGGCGTGGTCTCCCATTGATGGTGATGATTCATGAGATGCACTTTAGCATCTGACCAACCTCAGTTTGGATTCCAGCCAGGTCTCTTGGCCTCAATTTCTTCATCCTTAAACGCAAGAGCTTTAAGTGTGATTCTTTGTGTAAATCTCTTAGGATAATCTCTGGGACATATTAAATGCTGGAAAATTGATGATGAGTGTGATTGATTGGCCGGAGCTGGGGTTCTTTGGTTCAGTCCTTGCTAGATGACTGCAAGCAAAGGGGAAGAAATGAGGGGCTTCCCAAATCTCATCCACTGGAAATGTGCTGGCTGTAATTATTTGTCGACAGAAAAGTTTACTTCTCAAAGGAAAAAGTAATCCTTCCTTTCAAGTATGAATAAGATTCTGAGGGTATGATGGTGGATTTTAAAGTGTCTGCTTTGGAGAGTGGTTTCCAAGTATTTATTTCTAAATAATGAGTTAAAGCTCTAATCACTCAATGAGTTCTGAAAAGACCTGTAGTCGGGGAGTGCTATATAGTCATTGCTTTAAAAAGCTTTCTTCTCTAAGTACTTTTGCCTTTAAGGCTTTGTGAAGGCATCAAACACTCTCCTCTCCCTTCCCCTACCCCCGCCCCCCTTGCTAGCTTTGGAAATGTTACAGCTCAGCTCTGGGCCGCCCACCAATACCAAACACCCGCCACCTACCCTCTCAACACCCCCCACACCCTACAATAGAAGCGGAAGGTGATATTGGGTTTTCTGGCTACAAAGCCTTATGCGGGGCAGAAATAGAGGAATGCAAGAGCGAGATTAACCCACATTCAGCTTCGCCACTAAGTATCAGGAAAAGTTCCCCCTCCCTTCTAGGTCTGTTACTCTTGACTTTTTTCTTTCCATGCAGGACAAAGACACCTGCAATTGGCGGTGGGGGCGGAGAGGGCTCTACAGAAAATTCTGGAATTCAGATAGTTTCACGTTTTGCTATTATTTCGAAACTGCTGTCTCCCATTCAAATGTTGGGCCAATTGCTATTTTTGTAGCACTTAGCATGAAATGGGAATGATAAATTGTTTGGTGCCAGGGACATAAAATAAAGGACAATGTAGGTAAAATACCGCTGCTGTGATTTATGGAGCTTCCTGATATGGAGCTTCCTTTTCTTCTCCTTCCTGTGGATATTCTTCCAATTCGATTTCCCTTATCTCCAATCTTGTGTCTCACTTCCAGCACTCAGGCTTCCCTTTCCCTTTTCAGGCTTGTTTTATAATAAATAATTTTCCCTCCAATGGCATGCTCTTAACAAGCCAATGGTGATTAATTCAGCCAAATTTCTCCAGCACCTTCTATGCATCCAGCAGTATGTGGGAATCAAAGATGAGGCAACCTTAGCAGTCCAGGGCTAGGCAGTCCGCCCAGGCGCAGGGCACACAGTCTGTGTATCTGGCCTGGGATCCAGGTTGGAAGCTCCCTTACTACCCAAAACAGGAGGATGCAAGCACAAACCAATGCTGAGTTAGCATGGAACCAGACTTCCCGAGAAGCCCTCAGGTGGCTGGGGCAAATCAGTCCAGCACCCTGCAAAGGGTATTTGGGAGTAGGGAAGTGGCTTTGGAAACCAGGCTACCCAGGTTTGAATCTCACCTCTGCCGCATGCCAAGTGGGTGATCTGGGATTTAACCTTACTTATCGCCCTAAATTCCAGATTTCTCCTCAATTTAAAATGGGAATGATAACAGTACCCCTCTCACAAAGTGATTGTGAAAATTATTGGAAATACTATATGGGAAGTGCTTAATAAAATTGGCTGCATTATATATTATCATAAATAACAATAATAAGAATGTTGTTACAACAGTAAAAATAACTGAAGCCCAATCCAGGATGAGGTCTGCAGTCCAGAATGCTTTCCAGGAGGAGAGGATTTAGAAAGCTTTCAGTTAGCACAGACCTCAGCGTTAGAGACAGTGGAGCGAGTGTCAGCCCAGGGAGAAAAGGAAGCAAGGAAGTTGCTAGATTTGGATAAGGAAGTTGGGTCATCTGGCTGGTGGCTGGGTGTGCAGATGTGGGTATTCTATTCCCAGAATGGTTGTGAGATTGGACCAGGCACTGAGCACATGACTAGAAGCCAGACACTTAAGCCAGTGGCCAAGGCAGAAGGACCAGATAAGCTAACGAGCTGTTCACAGTGGTCTGGAGTAGGAAGCCCAGCTGGCCGCTCCGTGTTCGATGGCACTGCCAAGAAGGATGAACACAACCAGAGGCCCTGGCTGTTGTTCTGCGGTGCCCTGGGTGGGGCTCGTGGCCCAGGCTCAGGGAGAGGCTACATCTGCAGGTGTTGTGTGGCATCACGGTGGCTTGGGAAGAAGAAGCTGAGGGAAGCCAGGGCTTAGTCATAGTCAACAAAGGCATCCAGCAAAGACTCTGCTCTCAGGATGTATACATTCCATGGAGAAGGCAGAAATGAAACAAAGTCGCCATTTGCAACAAACCATCAGGCTCTCTCCCTTGTGAAAATCCCTAGTGTTTTAAATTTGTGACCTGATAACATTAGGAAGGCTGTATAGCATTATGGTGATGAACCTGGCCTCTAGATTCAGCTCGTCTGGAATCAAAAACATCTCAGCCATTTACCAGTCAAGTGACCTTGGGCAAGGTCCTTGGCCTCCCTGCACTTATATTCCTTTGTCTGTAAAATCTGGATGATAGCAGTAGCCACACTGTTTTTAAAAGGACTAAATATGAGAGTAAACTGCTTGGCACACAGATTATTGAAACTAATTAAATAAAAGAGATCTGCTTCATCCCTTCAACCAATCATTAATTTTTTTCAATAAGTATTTACTGGAAAATATGTACTAGAGTATGCTTCTCATTGTTCCAGGGTCTAATAAACTAGTGGAAGGCAAAAGAGAAAGAGCTGGCATGGGGCATGTATACCAATGGGAGAGACACAAACACGTTACAATGACGGGGAACAGCAAGCTGTCTGAGTAAAAGCAAAGCCAGGTAGGGCAGTGGAGAGGGACCTGGCAACAGTCTCTGCAAAACAAAATGTAAGCAGGGACCAGAATAAAGTGAGCATCCAAGCCATACTGATTGCTGGGGGAAAGCCTTCTGGGCAGAAGGAACAGCAAACACAGAAAACCCCAGGTGAGACGATGTGGCTTAGGAAGAGTTAAGAGGCACTGAAGCCGTCTTCACAGGGTTGACAAGAATTCTGTACAAAAATAGAGTTATAATGAAGCATTAATCAGGCTGCACTTTAACCCATTTCCTTGTAACCAAAGTCACAAAGCATTAGATATTGATGATTCAAATCCCCATTGTTCCTATGGATAAAATTCCCAACATTAGAATTAGAAGGTTTTTGTTTAATAATTGCTTAGGCAGATCCTGAAGTTCAGCAGAACAGCTGGCAACTACCAGTTTAAAGACTTTCACAGGAACTGAATCAGCACAAGAATGCAGTTTCTTCCTCTCTTTTTCCCATGACTTCACCCCACACTCTTCGACCAATCAACATCTTCATACTTTGGTCCACTCCAAAACTTATAAAAACCCTAAGCCCAAATTCCTGGAGACAAATCTGAGGTTTCTTCTCATCTCCTTGTTTGGCAACCCTACCATTAAATCTCTTTCTCTGCCGCAACCCAGTGTCTCAGTGTATTGACCTGCTGTTTACACTGGGCAATGAACCTATTACAGTTACAGCATGTGGGTCTGGAAGTGGGGAACAAGAGGGATAAATGAAGTCAAAGAGGTGGCTGGGCCATATCTGTTTTCATCCTCACGGCAGGGGGAAGCCATTGGAAGATTTGAACAGAGGGAATGCCATGAGCAAACTCTTTGAAAGATCACTTTGGCTTCTGTGTAGGAAACAAACCACTGGGAGCAAAAGGAAACCAGAGAAACCAGTTAGTCATTCACAGCGGCAGTCAAGACTTCAGATGACTGTGGCTCAACCAGGGTGGTTGCAGTGGAGGTGGTGAGGCGTGGGTAAATTCAGAATATATTTAGAGTGAGGACTCGACAGGGAATGCTGATAGATAGAAGCAAAAAAGAACCAGGGAAGCATGACTCTATAATTTATTATGCAAACCAAGGTTTTTGGCAGTTAAAGGGGATGTTCAAAGACTGACAAGGTAGGGCACGGTGGCTCACGCCTGTAATGCCAGCACTTTGGGAGGCCAAGGCAGGCAGATCACGAGATCAGAAGTTCAAGACCAGCCTGGGCAACATAGTGAAACCCCATCTCTACTAAAAATACAAACAATTAGCCAGGTGTGGTGGCGGCTGCCTGTAGTCCCAGCGACTTGGAAGGCTGAGGCAGGAGAATTGCTTGACCCCAGCAGGTGGAGGTTGTAGTGAGCCGAGATCACGCCATTGCACTCCATCCCAGGTGACAGTGCAAGACTCTATCTCAGAAAAAAAAAAAAAAAAAAGACTGACAGGGTAAATTAGGATACGCACTCACCTTAATCAGGGACTTTAAGTGTTGTTGTTTAACTGGGAAGATGCTATGGCAATTTCCTGAGATGAAGAATAGGGGAGGAAGAATAGGTTGCTGCGGCCAGGGGGTTGGGGAATCAAATTATTTGTATAGAGTATGTAAAGTTTAAGATGCCTACTAGACACAGCTGAAGTGTTCCTCAGAAGTTCATGAAGAGATGGTGTCACACTTCGGCATTTACGGTTCTGACGGAAGTTTTATGTAAATGGAGACGAGAAGAGCCCCAAGGACAGAACTCAGGGGCCCTCCAACGTTCTGAGGTCAGGAAAGGGAGAGGAATCCAGAAAAATGATGCTGTGAAGAAGTAGGTATACACTCTACCAAGAAGGTAGAATGTTCCAGAAACCAAGTAAAAAAATATCAGAAAAGAAAAAGACTCAGGAGTCAACTATAGGTTATGCGTGTGTGAAGATTGTTGGTAACATTGATCATCACTTCAGGGCACTGGCGGGTGCAACCTCATAAAAGTGGGTTCAAAAGAGAATGAGAGACCAGTGAATGTAGAGAATTTCTCCAGGGTGATTCAGTGGGGGCAATTGCTGGAAAGGAGCTCTTTTTAAAGATGGGAGAAAGGATAGTGATTTTCTGCTGATGGGAATGAGACAGCAGGTGGGAGAGCTTTGATGCAGGAGAGAAAAGAGTTGATTGCATAAGCAAAGAACAGGCCAGAGAGGACAGGAACCAGTGCACATATTCAGGGTCTGGCTTCACAAGGGGCCGACACAGCTGTCCACCAGGCAGGGTACACCATCTGAGACAGCTAAATTGGTGGACGTGGCTGTAGAGTACATATTTTCTTCAAATTGCATCTACTTTCTCAGTAAAATAGGAAGCAAGATCATTGGCTGAGAATAAAGGTGCGAACAAGGTGCTAGAGGTTGGAGGAGAGAACAGAAGGTCCCAGGGAGTAAGAAAGTGAATTGACTAGGGGCTGGGTCTCTCAACAGTCCTGAGGGACCCATCTTGATGTCTGGTCATAAACTTGAGTTGATCCCAGTTTATCCAGTTATTCTTTCACTCTGGCCATAGTCAATCGCTCAGATGCAGATTCAGTATACCTGACTTTAACTAGCTTTTTTCAAGGATTCTACAACAGAAAGACACATTGTTGAGGGTGTATGTACAGGAGTGATTAAAGGGATGGACTGTAAGCTGAGAAAAAAGGAAAGTGAAAAAATGATGGGAATTTAAGGCAGTAGGGGTACTGATTAGTGTCCTAGTGGGCAAAGAATTGTTAGATTCAGACCATGGGCAGGAGTGACCTGGAAAGATAGGAGGTGGCAGTCAGAAAGCAGAGTGTTTGAAATGAGTATTTTGGAGTTTCTGTGGTTAAGGGCAGAGGAATGGGTGGCTGGGATGGGATAGAGGACAAGGTCACTGGCAAGGATGAGGATGTCAAATGAAGTGTGTATGTGACTTTGAAACTGCCAAAAATGATGACAGTGAGTCAGTACTCAAACTTTTGATGAATGAGGCAAAGAGCCTATAAATGATTACAACTGGGCATGGGGGAGCTGGGATGTTTATGGAGGAGGGAGAATCAATGCTAATAAATAGCAAAGACACCCCCGACACACACACCCAACAATGGCCAGGCATGGTGGAAAGGCTGTGGAGAACAGCCAACTTGAGCCACGTAGGGGAAGCAGCGGCCCCAGGAAGGGCCAGGTCTGTTTCACCATGGGAGAATGAAAGGACCATCCAACAGGAGCTGATGCTGAGGGAGGAGGTGCTGGTGGTGACTGTGATTTCCAGAGCACAGGCTTTGGGTATCAGAAGCCTGGGAGCTTGAGTCAGGTTGGAGGATCAACCTAGCCACACTGGGACAGTGGTCTTGAGAAGCGATGTCCAGAGCAGCTAGGGCTTCCTATGGAAACTGCAGCAGCTTTAAGAGCTGAGAGGCAGGTTGGGATTCCCACTGTGATCCTTAGGAGTGGGTGGGTCACCTGCTCTAGCTTTATCCTCCTTCTTGGCACTGGCAACTTTGCAAAGGAGAGGAGAGATTTGAGGGCAGCAGAGCCACAGAAAGGAAGGAAAGCTCAGTGTCCTTATCAGGAGAAGGAGCAGCCATGCAAACCTCCCTCCATGCAGGAATGGTGCCCTCTCATCAAGACAATGGGACCTCCACCAGTTAGGCAGCGACTTGCTGAGGGACAGGGATGCAAAAGTCCAGAGAGGGGTCAAGCTGGGCTAGGTTCAGGAAAAGCCAAAGATTCCATGGGTGCCTGCCTAGGGAACACCTAGACCGCTGTGCATCTCAATAGGAAGGAGGCCCGACAGGCTCTGTCACAACCCCAGGAACTGGGGTGCTGCCTGTCTCCCACAGATATTTTTACACATGTAAAGGAGGAGAGCTAGCAAGGGCTTTCCTGTAACATCAGTGCTGCTGCTTCTGTCTCCACGTTGAAAACAGCAATGAATTAAGAATAAAGATTAATGTTGTTGGCCTGGTGTATTATATACTCAACTTCCATGGAAACCTAGCAGGTAGTAAATCAGCCAAAAACCATATTTAATAACGCCTAGTAAAACCCAATTTACTCACCTGCCAACCATGGAAAAGTTGATTGCTTTGTCAGAGAAACCCCATTCATTGTAGACTCTTGGAACTGCCCTAGACATAAGAATCACATTTCCCTTTTTTGGATAGAGATGATGCATTCAAAATGAGCCATAAAATAGCCTAGGAGCAACATGCCTGCTGTTAATAATAGTGCTAGATTACTTTATTTGTCATATACTCCAGGTCTGTCTACCTTGGTAGCTGGCATTGTTCCTGAATTTTTAACAAGCGCCCTTATAAGGTAGCGAGAAAAGGCATAATAACTATGGGCTTGAAAAGGAAGACACGAAGAGCAACGCCCTTCCTTTCTGACTGTTTAAAACAAGTCATTTGGCTTCAGCCTTTAGGGAAGATACTAGCTTTCTGAATCACATCTCATCATTTGGTAATTGTACTGTTCAGTTTCCCGGGGGTCTTTCTACTTCATGACCTCTGGCTTGCTGATTGGATTGATCAGAAGGAAATGATGGGAAGCTTTCCTTCCCATCTCACTTATTCTGTCTCTCTATTGTCTCCCTAGCATTTTCTCCAACTTTGCCCTCCTTCACCAACAAGCTACTTGTCCCTGAGAAAATTCCCAGTGCCCTCCAGCTGCCTCCTGGATGCAAGTGCGCTTCAGTACAAAAAGTCTGAACCAGGAGAGCTGATCACCGGAGAGGAGGCAAAGGATGCTGTTTGCTGGATAATTTCGTGCCTGTTTGCCTTCCTCTTATTTCTTTTTTCTTTGATCTATAAGCATCAATTGTTCCAAGGTGGGTAAAATGCTTTCTGCTTTTGATTGGATTTAAGATACACACCTGGTATAACTTAAAAGTACCCATATCTCTTCGGTGACAAAGAACTTGAAAGTTTGCATAGAAAAGAATTTAGGATTCAGGACTGCAACGGAAGACAAGGAATTTGGGCTCTGCTTCTAACTCCACGACTAGCATCCTAAAATCTGTATCTTTCCCTCGGGCTATGAATTTATGTCAATACTGGGCTCAAGCTCATGTCTGCAAATAAGCAATAATTCATAATCTATCCACTAAATAGGGTTATACATGTTTGTAGCAAACTAGAATAGTCTCCCTGGCTCAACTATGTCTCTTTAGAATTTTCTCACATTCATAAACAAGAGGTTGTGAATTATATAAGCCTCACTATTAATAGTAGGAGCCAAGGCTCACTCAATATTTTTAACAGATAATCATTCTTTGCAGGAAGTACTAGAGTGCAATATTTCTCAATTTAGCCTCAGTGGATACATTCCCAGGGATCAGAATGCTTACAAATGCATTTTTTTTAAATTTTGTTAATACTATAAAAATATATGTATAATCTGAGATTATCAGCTCAGATGATATGTTTTCTGTGTTTTCATTTGGTTTACAGTTTACATACTAGCACAACATACAGATTTCTTTAACTCTACACCGGGTGATACCAGACTATGTATTTTTGAATGCTTGTACTCATTTTATCTTCACATCAACCCTACAAGGTAGATTCTATTAACATATGCATTTTATAGATGAGGAAGTAGGCACAGGGACATCAAGTGTCATGCTTCATTTTACAAAGCAGAAACATGCTGGCGTCAGAACTCAACCAGGCAGTCTTGCTTCAGAGTTGGTAGCTCATAACTACTTTGCTATTTTGCTCCTCCAACTGGTAGCACTTCACTTCTAATGTGGTATTTCACAAACTGGGCTCCAAGGAATCCAGGAGATTTGTGGAGTATGCTCAAGAATTATGGAAGGTTATTTTCCTCAAAATAAATCTGTACATTTCTTAAATTTCCAAAAGCATAGGCTTTGGAATAATATCACTTGGGGTCAAATCCAGAGAAGGTACCTGTTAGTTATGTCATGTAAGGGATGTTTCTTTTCTGCCTCTGTTATAACCTCCTTTGTGGGGTTATTGTCAGAGTGTGATGAGGCAACACATGTGCACTACTTGGCATACCATATTCAGCAAGGTTGCTCCCTCGTCCTTTTCACTTCCCTATTCCCCATCTTCCTCTTGTCAGGTGGGTACAAGGTGTGTGCTAACCAAAGTACCTAAGCTGGGAGAATTTCAAGGAGAAGCACAATCATTAGGTTCACTAATTACTGCTCTCTGTCTGCCAGGTGGACCATTTACACAGAAGGGAGAGGATTTCGTATTTGGACTGGATCATTCAGAAGAGATGATTGTTTATAGACAGCTGCAGAGATGTACTGAAAATAAAGACAGGAGAAAGAAATAATATTATATTCTTCTGGCAGACAAAAGACAATGATTCTAATTTCGATTCTGCCACAAACTTGTGCTGTGTTCTGGGATGAGTCTGAGCTTCTGTTTTTATGCTGAAAATTAAGCAATTTTAGAAGATCAACAGTTAAAAAATTTTTTTTTAGATGTAGAACCATTTCATCAATAAAACATATACCCAAAAAGGCAGATTAGTTTCAGGAAGCATAACAACTTTGACCAATTCACAGTGACTCCCTGGGGCCTAATGTGGAGAAAGATTTTGTAATGAGAGAAATCTGTGATTGATTAGCAATGTCTGCCAGGGTTACAAAAAGCAGACAGGCCTCCCAGTGAAGACCATCTTGTTCAGAAGACAAACATGATAAGCAGTAAAAGAGGAATATTTCAGGATCAACCAGGAGAGATGCCTAAGCCTGGTTTAACTCTCTTCAGCAAACCATCCTACTATAGAAAATTCCTCCCAGCTTTTCCTAGTCTCTATGTTTCTAAATCTTAGAGGTAATATACTTTAAAAAAAACTATCCAATAGCTAAGGCTATGAGAAGAATTTGATTGATATATAATTACTAAAATTGTTCCAATCAAACTCAGAAGATAAAGCAAGAATAATATTTTTATATTGTCATTAGACCTGGCCACTACAATAATATTTTTGCCTAAAGCCTCATTTTAATTAAGAGACAAGAAATAAATTAGGCTTCCAGGAAATGGGGGTTAGTACCAGCTCATCATGTTTAGCTGTGAGATGTTTAGTCTTCTCTTGGAGATACCTGCTCCATGTAATTTACTGCCTTGTGGGATGTTTTAATAACCTTTTTCTAAAGGATGAATAATGTCCCACTGTATTGCTCAGGAGAAAAAAAGGCCACAGCTGGGTGAGATGCTTAGCAACTTTTACTGTGTTGAAAAGATTTGCCAAACTCAGCAATCTGAGGCGGTAGAAATTCATCACTGCATTCATCAGGTGCCTCAGTAGCACGTAGCATGGGGAATCTGCTCCAGCAGGTGAAGAAACAACCCTCATTAAAGTCCTAGGAAGAGATCTGCCTTAATGCCCACCAAGCTTCCAACACTTGGCACTCTCAGAATTCAGTACCAAGTTCCTTGCCCTGCATACAAAATGTTTGTTTAAGAGAACTAGAAAAAGATGAAGGGAAGTAACACTTAACAGCTATACTCATAACTGCAAATTGTATTTTAAGAGAACTTAAGAGAAACAAAAGCCCATGACTGAAGGACATTTAACAACATAAGTGAATAGTTTATACATATACCTGAAACTTCATTTTAGAGAATGACACCTCCTTCATTAAGTTATTTTAAATGTTTATCCTTAAAAAGTAGCTTCAAACCCATCAAACCACTTATCTGAGGTTTGCTGGACTGGACAAATTTAATGATCTTATGAAAGTATCTGGGACCTTAAGTCATTATTTTTAAAAAAGAAAGAAAGATTCTAACATTGGTGGTGTTCTTCTTCTCGAAAATTCAATATGTTGGGCAAGTCACTTCAACAAAACTAGGATTTTAGTATTTATCTATTAATTGAAATGCACGCAATGGCAAATAAAAATGAGTTGAGGCCAGGTGCAGTGGTTCACACCTGTCATCCGAGCACTTTGGGAGACCAAGGTAGGAGGATCTCTTGAGGCCAGGAGTTTGAGATCAGCCTGGGCAACATAGTGAGACCTCTGTCTCTACAAAAATAATAATTTAAAAAAATGGCTGGACATGATGTGCATGCCTATAGTCCTAGCTACTCAAGAGGCTGAGGTGAGAGGATCACTTCAGCCCAGGAGTTCAAGGTTGCAGTGAGCTGTGATCGCACCACTGCACTCCAGCCTTGGCAACAAAACAAGAGCCTGTCTCAAAAAAAAAAAAAAGAGAGAGAGAGAGAGAGTCAAAATATTTAAGCCAGTGTTTTTAAATATTTAGGTTATAAGAGTATAAACAAAAGGTCCACAAGTACATTGTGAAGACTAAAAACAGGCCCGCCTTATTCCTCCATAACACGTAAATCCTGCTGTGGTTAAGCAGGCATGAAAGTCAACAGGGAACCCATGGTTCTATGTCATGCATCTCCACAACCGATGTGTTTGAACGCTTTCTTCCGATTCATACATCTCATTTACTCAATCAGCACATAAACAACTCAGCGCCATCAGCCATGTGCAAGTCAAAACCACAATGAAGTGCCATTTTACACTCACTAAGACGGCTATAGTAAAAAAAGGCAATAACAAATGTTGGCCAGGATGTGACAAAATCGAAACCCTCGTACAGCACTGGTAGGATTGTAAAATGGTGCAGCTGCTGTGGAAACCAGTCTGGCAGTTCCTCAAAATGAGCTTAAACGCAGAGTTACCATATAACCTAGAAATTCCACTGATACGCTTATACATCCAGGAGAAGTAAAAATACATGTCCACATGTACATGAATGCTCATAGCAGCATTATTCATAATAGCCAAAAACTGGAAACAGCCTAAATGTTCATCAACTGAGGTATGGATAAATTAGAATATGATATATCCATACAATGTTATATATGACAATAAAAATAAACGACGTTAAAAAAAATGAAAAAGAAAGTATCTACAGCAAAGAAGCCAGTCATAAAGAACCATAGAGTATATAATTCCATTTTTATGACAGGAACAGAATAGGAAATCTGTAAAGAAAGAAAAGTAGAATAGTTATTGCCTAAAACTCATGAGCCTGGGGGAAATGGAGAATGAGTATGATAGCTCTTGGGTACAGGGTTTCTTTTGGGGGTGATGAAATGTCCTAAAATTGATTATGTTGATGGTTGCACAAGTCTGTGAATATAATACAAACCATTGGATTATACCCTTTAGATAGAAGGATTGTATGATATGTGAATTATATCTCGATAAAACTATTATAAAAGAATAACAAGGAAAAACCCCAGAATACGCATAGTCCCGATTAGCCAAATAGGACAATGAATCCATGGATCAAAAGAGAGAGAAGAAATATATTAATTCAGTATGTGGTAAAATTTGCATTTCCAATCAGCAGAAAAGTCATGAAAAAAATTGTTTCATTGATTAGTTTATACACTGTGACAGAAAAGTTGGCTATTGATCTGTGAAAGAAGAATAAAGTTAGTTACTATGTTCACAGTATACATAAAAACAAATTCCAAATTGGCCTAAGATGTAAATGGGCAAAATAAGTTTTATAAAAATAATAAAAATAACCAAATAATCTTATAACTTTGGCGTGTAGAAGGTCTTTCTAAACAAGAAGACCTAAATGTTCTAAAGGAAGTGGTAGACAATTGTGTTTACTTCAAAATCGAAACAATTTATGACAAAAATGACAAAAAGTTGAAAAATGAGAAATATATAAGAAATACATATTATGTATGACAGAAAAAATTCTCAATAACAAAATACAGAAGGAGTTCTTACAAGTCCCGAAGTAAAAAAATAATTTTATTATTGATTGTTCATATGCTTTTTAAGGGAAAAAGATATGAACAAGCAATTAACAGATAAAGAAATTCATATGGCCAATAAACACTTGAAAATATACTCATGGAAATCCAGTATAAACAACATAATTCCTTTTTTATCTATGTGATTAGCAAAAATTAAAAAGATTGTAAACGTCTAATGTTGGCGGGAAAAGACATTCGCTCTTATACTATGTTGGTAGAAGATAAATCGGTATATGCTTTTGGGATCAAAATTTGGCAATGTCTATGTCATTTCATATCCATATGATCTTTGCAGTTCCAATTCAGGAAATCAATCTTAAAAAAATACCTGCACAGGTGCACAAAAATTTAAGTAAAGATTATTTATGGAAGCACTGTTTGTAAGAGTAAGAAACTGGAAAAAACAAGTCTGTTACTGGGAGATTATCACCTGAACTGCAGTACATTCCTACCATTCAATAGTATGCAATTGTTAAAATACTATACACTGACATAGAAAGCCCTCTGAGATCTATTCTTAAGGAATAAAAAACAAGTCTCAAAATAATAAGCACAGAAACATCCCATTTATGTAAGACATATATGTAAATATAGGTGATGATCTACAGATACCCTTACTACGGGGCATGTGATGAAAGAAGGAAGGTGCCTCTTACTCTACAGCTGTTTGTCTTTTTTCAATGAGTAGGTTTCTATGTATGATTTTACAAATCTTAATTGATGCTTAAAATGATAACAAATATAGTTTAGATTAATTCTAAGTTCCTTTCCAGCTCTCTGCATCGATGACGCTGTAAGCCTCTGTAGCTACCGTCTCCATCTGCTTTCATCACTGCAGAGACAGACAGCAAGACCCAGGGAGACAGTGGACTTTCAGACTTGAAGTCGCATCCGATCTGCTAAAATGCACACGTGCTTAGCTCTCTTTCTTTAACCAATGACATGATAATATCACACTGAGCTTACCTTGGTGTCAAAAGCAAAACGTAGGTTTGATGGCATGAATCAGGAGATGGCGACAATGCAGTGCTTTAAGGCCGAAGAGAGTGCTGATTTAGACTCTCCTTAGCTAGACCGACTGCAAAACCGAATACACACAGGGACCTGCAAAAAGGAAAACGGGGGCAGAGGAATGCAGGGTGCTCTGTGGTTTCCCCACCTGTCCTTTGATCCTTTGCTGTTTAGGAGAACAGGTGAGTTAGCAGAGAACACAGGGTGGCCATCAGAGTGTTTGCTGTATCTTGGGAAACGGACTCTGGAGAGCTGTACTCTGGTGAGTAAACTGTGCTCAGTTATTTACATTTGTGGCTAAGCGTGGCAGGATGTCTGATTCCGGTTTGGGTGGGAGCTGTCGCATCACCAGAAATTTAAGTAAGACTCAGAAAAACTGGGCCCAAAATGTACACAGTCTTGGTTAGGAAATGTTGGTGTAAAACAAGAGAAAACCTCTCATGCTATAATTTTCCACACTTTCCAGTAAATAAAAAATATATATATATCATTTATATATAAGTAATACATATTATTTTAATGTCATATATAATATGTATACATTACTTATATATTTTTCTATTCTATATATTATATAATATATAATTATATTTTGTATTATATATTTATATTATATAATTATATATATAACAATAATAGAATATAATGATAGTTATAGCAACACAGAGAATAAAACTGGAACATGAAAGTTAGGAATTGGGACTTTCCCCTTTCCCTTCCCTCCCCTCCTCCTCCTCTTTCTTCTCTCTCTTTCTGTCTTTCTCTCTCTGTCTCTCTCACACGCACATACCCTTCTTGCTACTTCTCAGAGACCAAATGTTATTTCCTTCACTTTCTCATGTTTACATTTTCCTGCCTTCTGCCTGTTCATCAATCCGTCCATCTCTCTCTATCTCTGTCTCTTTCTCTCTCAGCTGTTTTCCTTCTCATGTTCACTTCTTCCTGCCTTCTGTCTGTCCATCCATCCATCTCTCTCTCTGTGTCACTCAGCTGGCTTCCTTTGCTTTCAAAAGTCTAAAATGGTCTTGACTTCAAATAGGCACCCTTATCTGAAAACCTCGTCTTTCGACACCCACATTCTAAACTAGAAAGACACATGTCCAGTGGTCTCAGACCAGCCTGAGTTGGTTTCCTAGTTCTGATGGACCCTCCTCATCTTAACAGCAAGAAAACCAGAAGACAGCAGCA
>NW_016107357.1:13195656-13336270 GCF_001604975.1 Cebus imitator
GCTGCAGGCTGCTGAGCACAGATTCCAGGGGAAGGAGATGACAGTGGGAGGAATGGCCAGCATTCCAAAAGGGCTGGATTGCACAGAGGGGCAGCATCGCAAGAGTGGGAAGGGCAGTGGAACAATCTGGCCTCCTCCGCAAGAGTTGCATCTGTTATTCAGCCTCTGCTTCAGTGTTCCAGAGACGAGGCTCCCTGCTACGGTGAATCCCCAGTGCTGGACTACTCTAAGCAGATGATGGTTCTTCCTGGTGTTGGTTCTGAACCCTGCCCCTCCTTGTCCACCAGCCTTTCATTCTAGGAGACACAGCCGTCAACTCTGGGAAGACTCTGCAGGGGGCGTATTTCTGAAAATTCTGTTTCCACAGGTAGTGTGAAATTAGCAAAGGAAAATGCTGCTTCTGTCTAGAGAGCTCTTCCACTCTGTATTCTTACTCTCTGAGTCACTGGGTTGACTGCTGATTTCATTGTTGAACTGCAGTTCCTTAACTTGCACATTCATTTATTCAATAAAGATTTGTTTCATGTTTATAATATAATAAGTACTACAGTCAACACTGGGCCTTCAGTGTGACCAAGAGGCACACTGTCTCTGTCCTCAGGGCCCTTGTGGCTGAATGGGATCTTATAAAAATAGTCACACGTGATTCTCACTGTGATGAAAGTGCTGTGAGAGAAAACACAGGGAGCTGTGTGATTGCAGGAGACCAGCCTGGCCTGGGTGAGGATGAATGCCTCTTCTTAGGAAGTGACACGGAAGCTGGAGGACAGGAGCACGAGGGATCAGTCCAAGTGGGCAGTGAGGCGACATCACCAGGACAGGGAGCATCCGCAAGTCCAGGATGCAGGAGGACGTCCGACCCGGCTGAGTAACAAAGAGGATGTCAGCCTGGCTGGGGGTTTAGAGAGCAGCGGGGATTGCAGAGGGCGAGGAGGCTCTGACTCAATCACAGCCTCAGAGCACGACCTGAACAAAGAAAAGACATTTAAAAATTTAAAGCAAGCCAGTGACATGATCATGTTTTTATTAAAAGATTACTGTGCTGGGTGCGGTGGCTCACACCTGTAATTCCAGCACTTTGGGAGGCCAAGGCAGAAGGATCGCTTGAGCCTAAGAGTTCAAGACCAGCCTGGGCAACATGGGGAACCCCTGCTTCTACCAAACAATACACAAAAAAATAATTAGCCAGGTATGATGGTCCACGCCTGTAATCCCACCTACTCGGGGAGGCTAAGGCAAGAGAATCGCTTGAATCCGGGAGGCGGAGGTTGCAGTCAGCTAAGATAGTGCCACTTCACTCCAGCCTGGGCAAGAGAGTGAGCTCCTGTCTTAAAAAAATAAAAATAAAATAAAATCAATTACTCTGTCTGCTCTATAAAGAGTAGGTCAAAGGAAAGGAATAGCGAATGGGACAAAATCAGGTAGAAAGTACTGCCAAAATCCCAAAGACAGACGGTGGCAATTTGGATTAGAGTGGGGAAGTTGGGCAGCAGATTTGGAAAGAAACTGACACATTTTAAGCATACTTCAGGCAGAATTAGAGGACTCCACGATTACACGGAAGGGACTGTGAGAAGTGATTCTTTGCAAGCCATATTTATTGAGATGGAGAGCCCTAATACTGGAGAAGAGTAGTGAGGTCCAGTACGTAAGCTACTCAGAGACACCCAAATGGAAACATCAGGACTCCACATGGGGAAAATGCTGAAGGCCAACGTCTGGAGCACAGTTATGCCTCACTTGATGACAGGAATATATTCTGAGAGATGTGTATGAGGTGATTTTGTCACTGTGTGAACATCATAGAGTGTTCTTGTACACGCCTACATGGTATAGTCTGCAATTCACCTGGGCTCTAAGGCCCAGCCTATTGCTCCGAGGCTACACACCTTTGCAGAATGTGACTGTACTGAATACTGTAGCCAGTTGTAACACAATGGTAGGCGTTTGTGCATCTAAACATTGGTAAGGTACAGTAAAAATACGGTATTACAGTCTTATAGAACCATCATTGTTTATGTGGTGCGTCACTGACCGCAACGTTATTCGATACACAACTGTCATTCTAACTGGACTCCTCAGGATAGCCATTATCTAATTGCTCAGGAGCAAACTGTCTTCTATCGAGACTTTCATAGTGAGTCTAGTTTTGTGCTCTTTTGTAACCAGGCAAATGTGATCATCAAAATGCAAACGATTATTTTGTGAATAAAGCATCTTGCATAAATATGTTTATCTTTGGTGTTTATTGAAATGGAGACAGTGCCACAACTCAGCCGTCATTTTTCACCCTGACACGACAATTTGATTATCCTTTCCTCCCTGCTCATCCCTTTACCTGTTTTCATCTGTCCACATGAGCAAGCTGATGGCGGGCTCTAGAGCCTCCTGAGGGAGCATGTGGTCGTTGTGTGATAGCTTCAGCAGGACACACTTATAATTAGGGCCCCGTCTAGGAAACATGATGCATGCAAGCATTGCTCTGATAATAAATAGTAAGTGACACTTTCAAAAATGGTTGATGAGAAGCCATCTGCTCAGAGCTGCAGTAGAGCAGAAGCCCAGAGCGAGGGCCAGTCCTCAGAGCATGTGCCTGTTGGCTTAGGAGCCCAAAGCCCTTGGAGGCAGAGCAGAAAGGACAAAAACAGCACAGGACAGAGGCAGGCATGAGTTCAAGGCTTCCCAATTCCAGGTCACTCACCTTGTACTCCTCAGCACCTCCTTTCACTTCATCAAAGCCCACAAAAGAGCTTCCCTCTTTTCAGCAGCCGATCTTGAGGGTCTTAGAACTCCCTGGAGTTGGTCCAACACCCAGATTCCCACCTTTTCATTACCCCCAGGACACTTGGAGTCAGCCACCTGGGGTGCACTGGGGAGTTTGCATTCACGGCGACTGAAGGTGATTTGGATGCAGGTGATTCCCAGATGCTTGGTCTTGACTTGAGCATCTGTTTTTCCTTTGTGATGCTAGTCTTGACTGACTGCCAAGATGTAGATGAGCTGTCAAACTCTCTCAGGCCCCCGCTCCCTCCTTCCCCCATTTACCCCTTTTAATTGATTTGGTCTGAAGGTCCCTGGCCTACAGAAACCTTTGACTCATCTTTATCCAAGCTCTGACTGGCCTCACTATGGGATGAGCAGCTTCTCCAAATGGCCACACATCTTTGTGTGCACTGCAAATGAACCTAGAGCCACGGGGTATGGGGGGCCATAGACCAGCTTCACAGGGATGGTGGAACTCAGAAGGGGGCTCCCAAGGCCACCTACTAGTAAGGACGGACATAGGAGCAGAAGTGTGACTGCAGGAGGAGGCCAGGACAGGAGGGCAGGAGATGGGCTAGGGTGTCTCCCTCCCCCCAGACTTTCTGCAGGGTGACAGCCTGGCCTTCAAAGCTCCATAACTTTACCCAGTGGCTCCATTACTGCGCCCCAGTGATGACAGCATTGACTCATCGCAGAGACAAAGTAGCTTCTGTTTTGAAGCTCCAGTGTGTGCGTCCGTGCTGCACAGCCTGGGGGAGGAGCTTTCCCGTCACCTGGGGGGAGCACATGTTGCCTCTGGCCCAGGGTTGACCTTGATGCCATTGCTGGAAGACAAAAGGGCCTTCCGTGACTCAGGGGCCAGTGGAGCACGGTGGTCAGCTTCCGTTCCGGCTCCGGATTTCTAAGTCTTTTCACTGCTCTTCTCTGGAAAGAGTGACCGTTCTGAGGACATCTGCATGTCTGAGGTTTTTCCTGCTGGTCAGACTGTCATTTGGAAATGTCAGCCAGAGCAGCTTCCAGGTGCGAGAGTCTGGTTCCCAGGCTGTCTTCTCCCCGGGAGCCTGGACATCTGCCTGTATCTCAGGCACACACAGCTCTGGACACACAGAGGAGTCAGCAGGAACCGGCTTCTGTGCATCACTCGGTTCCAAACCCTGGTATAGAGGAAAGGCCACATCCAGGCAGAGAGGACAGGGCAGGCAGACAGGCATGCAGACTAGTCCCCTCAAAGTGGTAGTGGGCTGGTGAATGGACCAGTTGACCACCGTCTGAAGTCTGGCACCCATCTTGCTGCTTCAGGTACCAGGAGCCCTTTGGATTGGGGATGTTGACTCACCCTAGTGAAACTCACTAGAAAATAAGAATGGTGTTTTTTTTTTTTTAATTTTAGAATGAGAAATTTAACTGTCAGGTGGACCAGATGTTCACATCGGCCTAACACTTTCCCTCCCTGTGGGCAAGCTATACAGGGAACTAAATATGGAAACATCATTTGGTGGGAATAGGGCTAGAGAACAGAGTTATGTTTTAAGGGAAGCTGGGATTTGTTTTACTTAGGGATGGTGAGACACAAAGAAATGGAAATGACTGTCATGAAGGAAGAAATTCATACTCACAGGTCCTTAGAAACGGGAGGTGTGGCACAGCATGCAGGGTGATGCGGGAAACCCCAGGATCTGTCCAATAGCAGAGGAGGAAGGAAGAAGGGTAGGCGGGGCCTTTATTGTCATCTCCAGTGGAAGGAGAAGGTAAGACAAAGTAAACAGGCTTAGGATGGGCTAGTTTAAATCATTTCAGACTCTGGTGCGCAGGGGCTGTCACTGGTTGCCTGGTACCTGGCCCTGGGATGATTAGGGGAGGGGATAGTGGCCCAGGGTGTGAGAGCCCCATAGATCGGGTGGTTGGGAGTGTGGGCTCTGGATGGGTTGGTCTGTATTTGAAGGCCATGCTCATGGGTGAGCTGTTAACATCTATCCCCAGAAATTGACCAACCCTAAGAGGGGCAGTCCCTCCAGGGTCAGCAAGAACCGCAGATGTCAAAGCATCAAAAATACAGAATAAAAAGACACAAGGGATTCATACAATATATAATTTATGTATTTATATGTACATCTGAGCGATCTGAATGTTAAAAGAGTAAATGAGTTCATTCCACAAACACTCATCAAATGCCTACAGCACATCAGGGCCTGTGAACAAGTTAGATATATTGTTGCTTTCTAGGCGCTGAGAGTTTAGTGTCAGTCACCGAAATCTCAGGAAGTCCCACCTTCAAATTAAGGATATACTTGACAGGTGGATCCGACGCACTGTTGCCATGCAGAGCCCTTCCTGATGAGCACTGCCCCTGTTTGACTCTGTCTCTCCTTCCACCAACTTTGCATTATTCCTATTCCACCCATTTCTGAGGGATATAGTCCTTACTTACATGGGTTGATGCAACTAATTAAGTCATAAACCATCCTCTCTGGCCTGGTATCCTTTCGAGTTCTTTGAGTGGTTTTTCCTATCTCAGTTCTAATTGGTCCTGTGCTGATTTCATGGTTTCATGGACATTTTTACAAGAACTGTCTTCAGGCTGGTTTCATACATCCTAAGAAAGAAAAATTGGGAAACTGATTGCAATATATGATTTCTTAGTTGAAGCTGTCCCAGAATCACACCAATTCCCACTGTCCCAGGGAATAAATCCTCATCACATTCCCCTAGTATGGCTTTCAGAGGGTACAAGAGAGAAAGACTGGAATAAATCTCCACCTTCAGATGCTGCGGATTTGGAGAACATCCCGAGGAGGCTGTGTGTCTTCAAGAACCTCTAGCAGACACATTTTTTTGTGTACACAGCCCCGTTATCTAAAGAGAGGGCCAATGTTAGCACAGAGCAACATGTGGATTACTTTAGCCTTTGTGAGCTCACATATCCAGTTCTACAATGTGATTTTTAGGTATTTTGTAACTCAAAACACAGTTTGCACTAGGAACATGGTTATAAAAGTCGGGCTCCCAGGCTGGTTCCCCCAAAACGACTTTACTTTTCCAAGGAAATCCAAATTTGGAGATGAACATCTTAACCAAGAAGTATGCAATTACCTGAGCTGAAAATCCCAGAACCAAGCAGCCAGGGGAGTGAGGCCATGAGCACAGAAAGACCCAGGACCACATCAGGGAAGGCCCCTGATCACATACAGAGAAGGTGTCACCATGTGCCACTATCTGCAAACTGGATGTATGATGATGTAAAAACATGAAACATGGGTATCTTCCACGGGGTCAGTCTTACCACAAGGAGGTAAGTCTTGCTTTTAGCTGTTACCACCCACGTTCCTCATCAGCATCACAGTATTTTTTCCTGGGCCCTCCACTCCCTGCTAAATATCAGTTATCATATCAGTTAGGATTGCGTTTGGGCTCGACAAGACAGAAAAGCGCAGATGAGTTTAAATAAGACTTCTTTCTCCATCATGTTAAAAAGTAATTATTGTGGCCAAAAGTGCAGAGCAATCATGGTTCCAGGAAGTCCACCAGCCCCCAGACTCCTCTTCTGTTCAGAGCACGCGCCCCTCATTCCCATCTTCCAGGGAAGTCACCACAGCTCTGGCCACAGCAGGGTGCCCTGGGGCAGCAGGAGGGGTGGCAAGAACAAAGATACCCTCTTTTCCCAGATGGTCTACTCCTTCTGTTTATGTCTCATTGGCCACAACTAACAACAAGAGAACTTTGGAGATAATCTTTCAGCTGGACACCTTGTCAACCAAGTCCAATTAGGACTCTGTCACTTAGGAAGAAGGAGAGAACGTTTGTTGACATGGACAGCCAGTAGTCTCTGCCCCAGGGAACAGGTGATTAAGATTTCTTATGTTAATGTCATTGGCCACAGCTGGGGTAAGAGTAACAGCTGCCATTTATTGAGTGTTTACAATGTTTGTGCAGGGTCCAAAGCTAAGCATTTGAAATACATTCTCTTTTAATTCTCATAGGGATTCTATGAATCAGGCAATTATGATCCCAGTTCCATGATGTGGAAACTGAGGCCCATAGTACACACCAGTGGATCGCAGAGCTGGGATGTGAATTATGTGAATCTCACCTGCTCTGAGGCCTGCGAATGTCTATAACTGATGGCGGCAGCTGTGATATTTCCCAAGATTCGGGCCAGCCTGTGCAGGACAGGGGCTGTCCTGGCTCATGTCAGGAGACGTGCGATCTTCCCATGGCTGAACTTGGGCGTCTCCTTGTTTCACCCTTGACTGGAGCTTGCATTCTTGCTGGGGCAGGGCTGAGTGGAGAATCTGAATTTCTGCAATCCCCTTGTCACAATTTGGCTCTCATGAGCTCACATGGTGCCACCTTGTCAATCCTGTTTTCTTTCTGTGTCTGCCATTAGTGGCTCCATTTACATTGTTCTAGTTCTGGGCAGAGAAAAAGACATGAACAGCAGCATCTGCCAAATGAGAAATGTGCTGCTCTGCTAGCAGAGGGCATGCATCAGAGCTGAAGACGTAACAGGAAACGGAGCTAGGGTGGAGACCAGGAGGGGAGCACTTAGAGGGCGGACGCCGCGTCCTCGGGAGATCCTGTGTCCTTGGCCGTAATGTCCACACCAGTGGAGCACTTAGTGAGAGACTCCAAGATGGTGTTGGAGGTGACCTGGGTGCAATTATTACTAATATCCCTTCCTTGCAGACCGGAGCCTCAGATCAAAGAGATGCAGTCACTGACTCAAGACCATTCATGTGAAAACATGCATGGACTGGATTCTTTCTACCACTCCAGAGATCAGGAGTAAGATCCAGAGTGAGGATCAGAGTCCAGAGTGGGGTCATGGAGACTCAAACATGTTAGTGCAGCCAAGTAGAAACCAACAGACAAGGTCAGTCCAAAGCAGGTTCACGAGTTACTTCCCCTGTGTATTCTCCAGAACATCCAACCCAGGCAGAGACACTTAGAATACAATGAATGTTGGGGAGTATTCTCTGACCACCATTTCTCTGTGACCTTTGGCTTCACTGGGCCTTCACTGATCTTCATTGCTGAATGGAAAAGGAGTGAGTCAGCCTTCCTTTCCCCCAACGGTGTTAACACAATGATCCTAAGAGACTCAGATAATAGCTATGAGCCTGCTGGGAAATTATACTCAGTGAGCTCTTACAATTGGCCACACATTTGAAATATAGTCTTATAATTTCATTCTCACCACAACACCATGAATTTTATGTCATTATGTTAACTTTACCAATGAAAGGCCAGCAGCTCTGAAAGGTTAAACAATTTGTCTAAAGACACACAGCAGAATTAGACTGAAAATAGTTTTTACACTAACGTTCATATAGTTCTCTTTTTTCCTCTTTTCCGCATAGCATTATTATTTTAGTTCATGACAAACCTTGACTGAGCGTCTAGCACATTCTAAGCACTGTAGATACAATGGTCAATAAGATACGATCCCTAGCCTTAAAATAAGATTGCTTATGGATTTATGCAAAGAAGAATAGCTTGGGCCTGGTTTGGTGACTCACATTTGTAATCCCAGCACCTTGGGATGCTGTGGAGGATTGCCTGAGTCCAGGAGTTCAAGGTTGCAGTCCGCTATGACGGTGCCACTGCACTCCAGCCTGGATGACGGAGTGAGACCCTGTTATTTATTTATTTATTTTTTTGAGACCCTGTTCTTAAAAAAAAAATTGTTTGAGCAAAATGATACCATTTTATGAGTGCTGGCAAATGTGTAATCGAGCATGACGGCCTCTGGAAGTTCTCCCTTAACTAACCGAAAACTTACACAACCCATGAGTGAGAACAGGCAGCAAATCCCCGTGCCTCTGGTAGGGTGCAGAGCCAGGTTAGAGGCTGCATTGTGCAGACAGAAGGTTGACCTGAAGCGAACATGTTTGCACAGTCGCCTTGGAAAGGTGCCTGGGGCACTGGCTCTGCCCGAAGCCGGCTGGTGGAAGGAAGAGAGTACCCCAGCTCCCTGTCCCTTCCCACAACCCCTGCTATGGTGTCAAAGGACACAGCCAGCCTGTGAGGAGGAGGGGGCCACACAGGGAGCCTGAGGCCTCACCTGAGGGCCCGCTGCTCTTGCTAATCCAAGTCAGGTACACACCGCCTGCACAGCCTCTGAAACCAGAGAACTGCAAAGTCAAAGCAGCTTAAGTCAAGAAGATTCTTTCTGCCTCTCAAAGGAATAGCAGGGCTGTCTTTGATTCCTCTGTTGAGCTCCAGGTCCAAGGGTGAGGCCCAGCTCCTTCAGGGACTGGGCAGGGGGCTGTCTGTGGGAATCCCTTTTCCAGAGGCTCCGCTGGGCTTCCCAGGGAAGACAGACAGCCTGCCTGGGCACCCCCGGGAGCCGCATTTACTCCCAGCCCGGGCCTGGTCAGGAGGGTGACAGGATCTGCACAGTGTTATTCCTTGAGGCAGTTCCCATCGTTGCAAACATTGCCCAGGGAGTCGTTTGACAGAACAAATAGCAACTGGTCTCCTACGTGAGTTGGGGAGGGCAATTGAGAAGGAAATCTGAGCCAGGGTCTTAGCTCACAAAATTAAACTGGAAGAAACCGTCAGCCTGTTGTCAAGGCTTTTTATGGAGCCCAAGTCCTAGTTGCTAAGTGGCCAGCCCCATGGAGCTTCGCCGCCTCATCTCCCCACTCCTCCCACCCTGTGCAATGGTCAATCTCATGACCCCGCAGAGCTCCGTGGAGACCCTGGCAACAAGAAAGTCAACTCCCAGCGTGGGAATAAGCACTACAGGAGGGAGGGTGGAGGGAGGGTGGGGGGAGGGTGGTAGCAGACTGTGTACACCCAGGACGGACGCGCAGGACAAACCAGATGGCACCGGGGGTTGGTCATTCCCTCTCCCAGCGTCCCAGGCTGACTGCAATGTGGGAGGCTCCTGGGGACAGCGGCACTCCTGCGGGGGCTGCGACCTTGGAGAGTTAGGCTCTGTTTGCCCCTCTCAGCCTTGATTTTGAACGATCGTTCCCTTTCTCAGACTCAGCCACATTCATCTGCCCCAGGGGCCAGCCATGTCTGTAGGTGGATAAACAAGACCTTGAAAGGGAACCGCTTTGAAGGGAAGGAGAAATGGCCAATTTTGAGCAATCAATAGGACAACAACCGGCTTGCAAAAGTTCCAAATGTTTATTAGTTGGCACATAGAAGGAGAGGCGGGCATCCAGGGCATTGTGGTGAGACTGACAGCTCCTTCCTGGAGGAGAAAGTGGATCTGTCATGGTAAACGTCAGGGTCAGCCTTTGGGGCATGGAGCCACTGCAGCATCACGGGGGTGTCATGCTGTGTGGCTGCAGGCATGAAAGTTGTCATGATTTTAGTTTGGGATCTGTGCTTTGTGAATGAAAGCTTATGGAACTGTGCAACACACACAGGGGCTTGCTTGGCCCCACGTGGTCCTTCTGCTGCTGCCTTCCTGGGATGGCGCCTCTGCTGCTGGTTTCCCTGTTCTCTGGTACCAGGTCCCACTTGGCTTCCCTTTTCCCCTCTCTCCGAGCAAACTCTGCCATCTTTCCACCCAGTGGGGGCCTGAGGCCATTGTGGGGACAGGAAAGGCTGGCACACATGCTCCATACGCCTTGACCCAGGACATGGAAGTGTCTGTCCCCAATTCAACATGGTGGCTGCTGGTGATCCAGCATGGGGGAGCTTCTGGTTTACTCCTTATCCAGGAGGTGATCTTGGTCTTGACCCAGAGGTGTCTTCCTTGGGAGGTGCCATGAACGGAATGCTGGTTGTGTGAGAAGGGGAGAGTGCCTGCCTTGCCCCGGCTCAGGGATGGTATGGCAATGGGATGGCTGGGAGAAGGGGGCCCCTCCTAGTAGCAGGACAGGGTCCGCAGGAGCCTGAGATGATCTGTATCCACAGGGAGAAGAAGAAGACTTTAATGTCTTCTATTTTTTTGTTTGTTTGTTTTTTTGTTTGTCTGAGACGAAGTCTTGCTCTGTTGCCAAGCTGGAGTGCAATGGTGCAATCTCAGCTCACTGCAACCTCCGCCGCCTGGGTTCAAGCAATTCCTCTGCCTCAGCCTCCCAAATAGCTGGGACTTTAGGTGTGTGCCATTATGCCTGGCTATATTTTTTTATTGTATTTTAGTAGAGACAGGGTTTCACCATGTTGGCCAGGACGGTCTCAATCTCCTGACCTCATGATCCACCCACCTTGGCCTCCCAAAGTGCTGGGATTACAGGGGTGAACCACTGCGCCTGCCTGGCCATTTTTTTTTTTTTTCTTGAGATGGACTCTGTTGCCAGGCTGGATGGAGTGCAGTGGCACAATCTTGGCTCACTGCAACCTCTGCCTCCTGGGTTCAAGCAATTCTCCTGTCTCAGCCTCCCGAGTAGCTGGGACTACAGGCATGTGCCATCAAGGCCAGCTAATTTTTGTATTTTTTTTAATACAGACGGGTTTCACCATGTTGGTCAGGATGATCTCAATCTCCTGACCTTGTGATCCGCCCGCCTCGGCCTCCCAAAGTGCTGGGATTACAGGCTTGAGCCACCGCGCCCGGCTTCTTTTTTTTTTTTTTTGTAGTTGCAGCTTTCTGGAGGCGCCCCCCCAACTCAAAACTCAGAAATCCAATCTACTTACTTCCCTCCTGTTAATTTGGAGGTGAGTAGATGGAGATTAGTGAGGTGACAAGGCTTGTCAAGACTGCAAGCCTGATAGTGACAGAGGGTCCTTCCAGCTCATAGCTTTTCCCACTACGCCATAGATTACCATATGGTAAGTGAAATCTAATACCCTTTTCCTTTCTTTCTTTTTTTTCTAAAGAAAAAAGAAAAAAAGAATGAAGGAGAGGAAGAAAGAGGAAGAGGAAGAGGAAGAGAGAACAGGGGTATTGCTTTATTGCCCAGGCTAAAATGCAGTCTAAAAATGGGTATTGAAAACCTCTTTTATGCCAATAATTGTGCTTAATAATGGAGACAGGAAGAGATGAGGGAAGAAAATAACAAACAAGAAGCCAACCAATATTTCATTTAAACCTGTTAAATGCTATACAATTACTGAGGAATGATTTACTTCACTTTTAGAGTGGGTGTGATGTGGTACTGATAAGAGTGTATATTTTGTGTATTTGAAGTGGAGAGTTCTATAAATGTTTATTGTTTAGTTGTTTCGGATCTGAGTTCAAGTCCTGGATACCTCTCTCATTGATCTGTCTAATATTGATGTTAAAGTCTCCCACTATTATTGTGTGGGAGTCTAAATCTCTTTATAAGTCTTATGTATCTGGGTGCTCCAGTACTGGGTGCGTATATATTTAAGATCATTAGCTCTTCTTGTTGCATTGATCCTTTTACCATTATGGAATGTCCTTCTTTGCCTCTTTTGATCTTTGTTGCTTTAAAGTCTATTTTATCAGAGGCGAGAATTGCAACTCCTGCTTTTTATTTATTTATTTTTGCTCTCCATTTGGTTAGTAAATTTTTCTCCATCCCTTTGTTTTGAGTCTTTGTGTATCCTTGCATGTGAGATGGGTCTGGATACAGCATATCGATGGGTTTTGGCTGTGTCTTTTGATTGGGGGATTTAGTTGATTTAAATTTAAGATTAATAATAATATATGTAAGTTTAATACTGCCATTTGATGCTAGCTGGCTGTTTTGCCCATTAGTTGATGTAAATTCTTCATTATGTTGATGCTCTTTACTTTTAAGTATATTTTTGGAAAGGCTGATATTGGTTGTTCCTTTCTATGTGTAGTGCTTCTTTCAGAAGCTCTTGTAAAGCAGGCCTGGTGGTGATGAAATCTCTGAGTACTTGCTTGTTCACAAAAAAATTTTATTTTTCCTTCGCTTATGAAGCTTAGTTTGGCTGGATATGAAATTCTGGGTTGAAAGTTCTTTTCTTTAAGGATGTCGAATATTGGCCCCACTCTCTTCTGGCTTGTAGGGTTTCTGCTGAGAGATCTGCTGTGAGTCTGATAGGCCTCCCTTTGTGGGTAACCTGACCTTTCTCTCTGGCTGCCCTTAGCATTTTCTCCTTCATTTCAACCCTGGTGAATCTGACGATTATGTGCCTTGGGGCTGGTCTTTTTGAGAATATCTTTGTGGTGTTTTCTGTATTACCTGGAGTTGAATATTGTCCTGCCTTGCTAGGTTGGGAAAGTTTTCCTGAATAATATCCTGAAGAGTGTTTTCCAGCTTGGATTCATTCTCTTCATCACATTCAGGTACACCTATCAAGCGTAGATTAGGTCTTTTCACATAGTCCCATATTTCTTGAAGACTTTGCTCATTCCTTTTTATCCTTTTTTCTCTAATCTTGTCTTCTCGTTTTATTTCATTAAGTTGGTTTTCGACTTCTGATATCTTTTCTTCTGCTTGATCAATTCGGCTGTTAAAACTTGTGCATACTTCGCGAAGTTCTTGTGTTGTGTTTTTCAGCTCCATTAATTCACGTATATTCCTCTCTAAATTGTCTATTCTCATTAGCATTTCATCAAACCTTTTTTCAAAGTTCTTAGTTTCTTTGCATTGGGTTAGAACATGTTCTTTTAACTCACAGAAGTTTCTTATCATCCACCTTCTGAAACCTACTTCTGTTAATGGAACACACTCATTCTCCATCAGGCCTTGTTCCGTTGCTGATGAGGAACTGTGATCCCTGTAGAGGGAGAGGCATTCTGATTTTGAGTATTCTCAGCCTTTTTAGGTTGGTTTCTTCCCTTTGTTATAAATTTATCCATCTGTGGTCTTTATAATTACTGACTTTCCAATTAGGTTTCTGAGTGGACGTCCAACTTATTGATTCCCAGCACCGGAATCTGAGCAACCCACTGCGCCGGCCAAAACAGCGGCATTAAGATTGATGGTGCTTTTCTGCCCGGGAATCTCCAGTCTGGCTTCCTTCTTGAGTCCATCCTTCAATCAGCTGAATAGGTGGCTCTGCCTTCCCGGAGCTCCAAACGTCGGCCAAAAGGGGACCCAGTCCCGTTTACTCTGCGCCAAGAACCACCGTGCCGGCCACAAGAGTCGAGCTGGCAACCCGTGGAGCTCCTCTGCTGGGAATCTCCTGGTCCGTGAGCAACAAAAATTCATCTGAAAGTGTGGCGTCCTCTCGTTCTCTGCACTTTCACTGGGAGCTACAATCCCGAGCTGCTAGTGATCGGCCATCTTGGATCTCTCCTCGAGAGATCTCTCCTCGCCCGGCTTCTTCTAATGTCTTCATTGGCTATTAAATAGCCAAAAGACACCATGGCAAGTAGAGAGAAAAAGAGAGAGAGAGAGAGAGGAAGAGAGGAAACAATTTACATTTTAGTATCTATAATAGCACTCATTTTCTGCTTTTTGAGCAAGGAGCACTGAATTTTCACTTCACACTGGGCTTCAGTTTATGCAGCTGGCCCTAGTGCGCACAGCCGTGGGGACCTGGGACAGCAAAGCTGGCCTTGCCATTTTCTCTTACTCTCTGCTCGTAACAAAATGGTTGTGGTCAAACTACCTGCACTCAGAGCAGCAGCCAGCCAACCCTGGTGACGGATCTGGTGCCGAGTGGAAGGCACAGACGCGCTCCCTTCCCAGACCTTGTCCTGTCTCCAGAAGTTGCCTGGGAGATGCCTCAGGGAGCAGAACCCCTGCAGTGAACATTGGCCATTGGCTTCTTTCAAGACGATCATTTATGTCGAGATCCTGATTTTGCTTTTTGAATGGAGACTGGCAGAGGGGCAAAGCCTGAATTCCTTCATCTAGCAGGTAAGAAGGCGCTACGCCACCTAACTGACCTCAGCCACGGTGGAGTGGGGAGGCACCCATCATGGGCCAGAATCAAGCAATACTCTTAATTCTGATATCTCCTGGCTTATCAGCTGCAGCAGAAGATGAGGGAGTAGGAGAGATGGAGGGGATAAGCAACGCTGTGACCTGAGCCTGTGAGAACGCGTAGACTTTTTCAGGCTGAACTTCTTTCCTTTCCTTCTTTTCTAATGCCTCAGGTGCACAGTATTGACTTGACTCCACTGCTACATTCAAAGCAAACTTAGACCTGTGAAAGCCCTTCTTTTGCCTTCTTTTATTTTACTTTTTTCCCCTTTAGCTCTGACCCTCCACCCCACCCACCTTCGGCACTTTGCCACATTCATGAGGTACCTATCATCCGTCCATATCATTCCAGTTCCGGCCAGCTGGTGCGGGGAATTTGTATTTGTCTGAGATTTTAATCTGTATTGCTCTCATTGCTGGTGAGGTTGAGAATCTCTTCATTGTATTTTAGCCTTTGAGCTTCTCCTTCTGTGACAGGCCTAGTCGTATGCGTCACCTGTTTTCCCATTGTATTTATCTTCTATTGTATTTGTCATATATTAATTTATACATATTTTTATTTACAGAAGATGTGTTTTGTTCTTTTGTGGCGTGTTGTTTCAAATCATATCAAAATGGCATTGTGATGAATCTTTTCCTTTTACTCATTTTCGCACTTAACAGTACGTTTTTGAGGCGTAATCGTCGGCTCTCTGGAGATGGAGTTTCTGGCTTCTGATTGCTGCAAGTAATCTAGTGATGTTAACAGCTCAGACTGACTGTCCCTCTAGTGAGGACACCTTGGCCACCCAACAGAAGCAGTGCCACGATGAATATCCTCAGACACGCTCCCTTGTGCACAAAGGTGCATATTTCTTTTGATATATACACATATACGTGTGTGTGTGTGTGTGTGTGTGTGTGTATATATATATATATATATATATATATATATGCAAAGATGTGTAATATGGTATTTCCCTCCTGAATTTCACCAAACACTGCCTGGCTGCTTTCCAGATGGCGGCACTGGTCTGCACGAACTCCCATTCCTCCCACATCCTCACCAATTGCTTTTTCTCCAGCATTCTAGTTCTGGCCAAGTGGTGCGGGGAATTTGTGTTTCTCTGGGATTTTAATCTATACTGCTCTCATGGCTGGTGAGGTTGAGAATCTCTTCGTATGTTCATTAGCCTTTGCGCTTCTCCTTCTAGGACAGGCCTACACGTATGTGTCATCTGTTTTTCTACTGTATTTATCTTCTTTCTCTGCCTGATTTGCAAAAGTTCTTTATAGTTTCTGAACACCAGGTGTTTGTCAGGTATAGAAAATGGATTTTTTTTGCTTCTGTCTGTTCACCCGGACTCTGTTGCTAGTTACTGAACAGAAATCTTCAGCAAAGTCAGTCACATCATTTTTCTCTTCTTGTGTGTCTTTTTTGTATTTTGTTTAGTAAAACTTTTCCTCATCGAGACTCTAAAGACATTCTTCTGCATTTTCTTCTAGTTTTATAGTTTTAAAGATTTCTTCTAGCTTTTATAGCTTTGCCTTTATAGTTAGGCCTATGATGAATTGAGAGTCTTAAAAATTTTAATTTTATGGAGTACTGGATTGGCTTTCTATGATTCTATAACTTTTCACACCAACAGAAAAAGTGGGAACCAATATCAAGGAATCACCAGGGAAAGTGCTGTGGTTCCTGCCCCAGTGGTTAGTGTACATTCCCTGGTCTGGCCTGGAGGCTCCCGAGCCTCTCCCCTCAGTCACACAAATGTGCTGCGTGTCAAATGACCCGTGTGCTGGGGAAGCCAGTGGGTGTGTGAGGAGGTATGTGGCATAGGGGAGATGGTCCTGGGCTATAGGAGACAGGCCTGGCTGGGCTTTATTTTGAGGCAGAAGATAGCACCAGAAGCAATTTATTTTTTAATTAATCAACTAATTAATTAGCTTTTTGAGAGGGAGTCTCGTCACCCAGGCTGGAGTGGAGTGGTGCGATCTCGGCTCACTATAACCTCCACCTCCTGGGCTCAAGCAGTTCTCCTGCTTTAGCCTCCTGAGTAGCTGAGATTCTAGGCATCCGTCACCATGCTGGGCTAATTTTTGTATTTTAGTAGAGACATAGTTTCACCATGTTGGTCAGGCTGGCCTCGAACTCCTGACCTCAAATGATCCACCCACGTTGACCTCCCAAAGTGCTGGGATTACAGGCGTGTACCACTGCGCCTGGCCTCCAGAAGTATTTTAATCAGGAGCTTGGCAAGGAGGGAAAGATGTGTCATAGCGCACTGCTGCCGGCAGTGTAGTGGGGGTAGCTGGGCTAGGGGATGGCTAGTCCAGGAGACCACTCAGGAGTTGGGTGCTGTGTTCAGGTGGGCATTGGTGAGGGCTTGGAAGAAAGGATGGAAGGCGGAGGACACAATTCCAGGGTATTTGGGAAGTGAGAACACCACTACCACAAACACTGTATCTTGGCCATGAACTGGATGCAGATAGTGAGGGAGAGGCTGTGACCCAGGCTGACTTCCAGAATCCCGGGCAAGGCGCCTGGTAGATGGTTGTCACTCACTGCTATGGAGATGAGAGTGCAGGGTATGAACTGTTTTGGAAGCAGGTGGAAGATATTGCTGGGTTTCCATCTTGGGAGAGTCAAGGAAAAGAGCTGAGACCTGGGGGGGCCCTGGGCAGAGGCCAACTTGGGCAGAGTGGCCAAAGGAGAGGTAGGTGGCAGGCGAGAGTGGGCAGAGCCACAGATGGCCAAGTGTCCTGGGATGGGGGCACCACATTTCCAGGAGGGACTATGTCACCCTAGTGACATGGCTAGTGCCATGGAGGGCAAGGAGAAGGTCTGAAAAATGGAAGTTCATTAGTACCACATGCCAGTGAGTGGAAATATGTAGGAAAAGGCAGCTATTACACTTTATTTGATTTTATTTATTTTTTTGAGATGGAGTCTCACTCTGTAGCCCAGGCTGGAGTGCAATGGTGTGATCTCGGCTCACTGCAACCTCCACCTCCTGCGTTCAAGCAATTCTCCTGCCTCAGCCTCCCGAGTAGCTGGGACTACAGGTGCGCACTACCAAGCCCAGCTAATTTTTGTATCTTTAGTAGAGATGGGGTTTTACCATGTTGGCCAGGATAGTCTTGATCCCTTGACTTCGCGATCCACCCGCCTCAGCCTCCCAAAATGCTGGGATTACAGGTATGAGCCACCGTGCTCGGCCTGCACTTTATTTTTATTGAAATTCCTTGTCTGTTTTAGCAGGTGGCAGGCCTCTGGTAGCCCTCATTGGAACCCTCAGGCTCAGGGGAGTGGTGGAAATAGAGGGTGGTTACTGGGTGCCTCAGATGGGCATGCAGGGAGTGTAGACAGCCCGTGTAAACAGTGTGGAAATGAATGGGCAGAGAGGGAGCCACAGGGACATGACACATTTGGTGCCTATTTCCAAGTGTGAGAGGAGCTCCCTTGGAGAGATGACTGTGTCCCCAGGGCTCAGGACCCCAGAGACATCTGCCAGGGCTCTGGGGTTTCGAATGTCCAGGGTGCAGGCTAAGACAGTGAACGGCACAAACGCCAGCCTGAGTGAGGAGAGGAAGGAAGGATGCACGAGGTGGTGGTCCCAGCCTGGGCTTCCTCAGTCTGATAGGACGGAGATCACACTTGTCCCTCGAGCCAAGTGCAGCTTTTCACCTGGCCACACAGCACATTCTCTGGGAAGGGATCAGGGTCAGCTGTCAAAGCAGCAATGCCTGCTCAAGGCACGACCCTTTCCAGATTAGTGTTCCTGTCTTACTTTCCAAAGTCTGGTGAATCAACCTCAAAACAGTGTGCTATTAGGGCCCAGCCTAGCTGATGGTAGATCCCACCTGGAGGGTGAAAAGAACCAGGAGCCCACACCAGGAAACTGTCTCAGTGGCTCCTGATGTCCCTTCTACTACGCAGGTGAACACGGACTCTCAGCAGGGCCAGGAATGTCAGCTCCTTCTAGCAGAAGTGATTCCATGGAAGATGGCTGGGAAGCCCTGTGGGATGTTGGGTCACCCTGGCTGGCTCAGGCTTCCTGGGTGTGAATGTGACTGAGTGACATGTATGGTGCGGGGCAAAAGGCAGACAGCCTGCAGGTAGTTCCTTCCTGTCTGGAGGGGAACAGGGCCGGGGAAATCCATTACGGACACCTGCATGAACCAGGCACAGGCCCACAGATTGCCTTTATTTGCCAGGTTCAAAAACTTAAAACTTGGAGGGGAGGAAAATTCTCCTACTGTGGGCATTTAGATTGGGAAAAGAGCTGGGCCAGCATCCTTTAAAGGGAGTTGGTCCCCATGTTGGGCTCCTCTGTGCGTCCTTTCAGGGCTCTGAGGATGCTCTAGCTCAGTCTGCCTAGCTGAGGCTAGCAGGGGCCTGGGAGCCAGGTCTCTCCTAAGGCCCTGGGTTTTCCAGGGGCAGAGCAAGGGCTGGCCATCTGGAGTCTGTCCTGTGCCTCCTCAAAGGCCCAGCCCCCTCTCACCCCACCTGGCCTTTATGATCAGGTAGGGCAGGGGCTGCAGACACACAGCGGGCAGCCCAAGTTGGATCCACCAGCCCAGGTGCACTTTGTCATGCCTTGGGGTTCTCAGCTTAAACTCATGTCTAGCCTGTCTTCCACAGTCACACCCGGTTTCTGCTGCTGATGCCCAGCATGTCCCAGCAGACGCACACACGAACTGATTCAGCACCATCTGCCTGACCGATGGTTTCCGCCAGTGATGGACACCAAGCACCTGTAGGTTTCAACAGTAATATTGGTCCATGGCCTTCGTGCACTTGGGCAGAAAATTTTCTAAGTTAATACTTGTATTGTGTTCCTTTGATTCCTGACAACCATGGAATTAGATGGTATCAATACGTCTTCATTTCTTTCCTATTGCACCTGGAGAGAGGTCCTCGTCCTTTCACCTCTCTTAGCAACATGGCGGTAGTGGAGATGAAGACTAGATAAGCTGTGGAGTTAAGACACAGCCATGTTCACCTTTTGGTCCCCAGCTCTGGGACTCCTTTCTCTCTGTATACACTCGCTGCTCACCTGGTTCTTGGGTTATTTTGCACTCCAAGGCAAATGGTGATTGCCCTGTTGATAAAGTCTCCTCCGCCCACTACCACCTCCTCAGAAGCTGTCTCCTGCTGCATTCCCAATGTCTGCCCCATAACAGGTGTTCACGATAGTCTCTGGGTGGAAAGGTAGGGGAGACTAGGGGAGAAAGAGGAGCAGGGGAAGGAAGTGAGCATTACAATTTGGGGTTAGGAGTTACATTGTGATGTAATATAATCAACTAATATCAGTTATGGGACAAAGTTCCAGTGGGTTCTAAAATGGTACTTGAGAATACTGTTTGTAAATGATCCCTTCTTAGAGAAAAAGAATCTTCAAAGATGATCTTAGATAGCCCAATTCTTCTGAGTAAGGAAAAATAAAGTCCTGATAGGAGATTTTCCTTCTAGGGTTTTCACATAATTGACAATCAATTCTAGGCCCAGTGGTGACTCCTGAAAAGCTCAGGCTGTGGCCATGTGGCTGCTCACAGCACCACGCAAATGGAAAATGGGCACAGGGCATCTGTCACAAGCACAGACTCCTTCTCAGTCTTCTTTCTCCCCAGCCAGGCCGTGTCCCTTCTAACATCAATATCGGGACGCTTGGCGAAAGACAGCAAGGATCTGTGGGGTTCTAGAACCTTTCAGGCAGCCATCTAAGACAATTTACCTCCTCACTTCAAAACGGACTCATGCCCTCAGCAGTGTGGTCAGCTGGGATCAGCGAGCACCCAGTCACCCTCCCTTTCTGCCAAGGCTGGCCAGCTGAAAGGAAGCAGCTTTGTAGGAAGAGCATGTCCCCTCTGTCTCTACAGCACTCAAGGGTACCAATCACCTAGGCACAGTGGCTCACGCCCATAATCCCAGTGCTTTAGAAAGCCAAGGAGGGAATACCACTTGAGCCCAGCAGTTCAAGACCAGCCTAGGCAACATAGTGAGACCCCACTTCTACAAAAACAATTTAAAAATTAGTCTGGTATGGTGATATTCCTGTAGCCCCAGCTACTTTGGAGGCTGAGGCAAGAGGATTGCTTGAGCCCAGGAGTCCAAGGCTGCAGTGAGCAATGATTGTGCCACTGTACTGCAGCCTGGGTGACAAGGTGAGACCCTGTCTTTTTTTAAAAGAAAGGCACCAACTAGGTAAGGTGGCTCACACCTGTAATCCCAGCTCCTTGGGAGGCTGAGATGGGCGGATCACCTGAGGTCAGGAGTTCAAGACCAGCTTGGCCAACATGGTGAAACCCCGTCTCTACTAAAAATATAAAAATTAGCCAGCCGTGGTGGCATGCTCCTATAATCCCAGCTACTAGGGAGGCTGAAGCAGGAGAATTGTTTGAACCCGGGAAGCGGTGGTTGCAGTGAGCCAAGATAATGTCACTGGACAGAGCGAGACTCCGTCTCCAAACAAAAGGCACCAATGCACATTTCTTCATTCCCTAATAGCAAACATAGGCTAGCATGAGCTCACAGACATCCTGTGAAGACACAGAAAGGTGACTCAATTAGCCTTTTGAAAAGTGCTCATGGCACTGGTTAAACACAACCTATCCAGGTAAAGGTGCACAGGAGTTGGGCAAGTCAACATGACGTGCCAAGAGGCGGAATGGAAGTAACTGAGCCCTGACCCATTGTCCTCCAAATATGCAAATTCGATCTGCCTTCTCGCTGGGCAGTCAGCTGCATGCAGGGCTGACCTGGATATTTCTCGCTTTTGAAGGCCAGAAAGAGGGGCAATGTCCCAACACCTCTGAAATGGTCACACAGGGCCACAGGGAGTGTTACATCTGACCTGTTCTACACTTGCACCTTGACTATGCTCAGGTATTCAATGACCAGGGGAGATGTTACTGTGGGAGACAGGCTGTAGACAGGTCCAGTAAAGTTGGGTTACTGGCAAAAGTTAGGCTTTCCTCAATAATTACTCCTCTCTAAGGTATCCAATGGTACTTTCCTTTTTTTACTTGTAGGTCTTGATTGTTCTAACTTGGCCAAGATTAGTAAAATCTTGAGTGCAGATATCTTTATACAAATTGCAAACAGTGCCCTGAATGTATAAATACAACATTTCCTTTGATCCGACCAAAGAATAACGGTATCCGGGACCCTGTTATAGATTTGATCTCACCTCTTCATCCATCTATCTAGAACTCAGTCTTCTATAAAGTGAAGGGATTGGTCTCCTCCAACTCTGCAGTTCTTTCTTCCGGTGGGTACCAGGCCTTGCCATAACGGCCTCTGTCTCTTCCTTCCAAGCACTTTCTTCCCCACTGTGTCCAAGCTTCCTAGTCCTCAAGCACCCCTGAAGCTATTCACATGTAATCCCTTCTCCTGCTGTCTTGGTGTCTATCTCATTCTTTAGCTCATCCAACCTCAGTGTCCTACCAGATGCTCCCAGTGCAGAGCTAAATGTTAAAATTTAGGGCCTGGAGCAAACATTTCACTCATTCTTCCTTTTCTACACATTAATTACCAAATTAATCACTCTTCAGGGAGAGGTCTTCTTTTCCCCTGTTGATCTTCCTGCAGGCTCCCAGAGCACAGCTCCGTGGAATGACGTCTCTTCTCCCTGAATAGATGGCAATTGATCAAAGTCTGTCTGCTCTTTAACATCCAGAGAGCGCTCCAATGGTGTTTCTCTATTTTCCTGCACTTGTTCCAACAGGTCTTTGTTTTTGTGAGATGCAGCTTCCTGGTTTCCCTGTGCTTATCCACTCCAAGTCCCCACAAATGCACTCATTCAGGCTGCATTCCTATCTTTGTAAAATAAAATTATTTACTTTTAGTTGTGGTGAAATAAACATAAAATTTACCATCTTAACCACTTAGAGTAGTACAATTCAGGGGTATGAAGTACGTTCACATTGTTCTGCAACCCTCCCTACCATCCAGTTCCAGAACTCTTTTCATCTTCTCGCACTGAAACTCTGGACCCACAAAACAACTGCCCACTCCTCCTCCCCTGCCTGCTGGTGACCACCATTGTATTATCTGTCTCTATGACTCTAACTGCTCTACTACCTCACATAAGTGGAATCATCCGATATTTGTCCTTTTGTGACTGGATCATTTCACTAAGCATGGCGACCTCAAAGTCCATCCATGTTGTAGCATGTGTCGGAATTTTCTTCTATTTTAAGGCTGAATAATATTCTATTATGTGGATAGACTGTATTTCATTTATTCATCTACTGATGGACATCAGGGTTATTTCTACCTTTCGGCTATTGAGAACGATGCTGTCGTGAACACGGGTAAACAAACACCTCTTTCCTAAATTCTCTTGGGTTCATACCCGGAGGTGAAATTGCTGGATCATATGGTAATTCTAAGCTTAATTTTTTGAAGAATCAACATATTTTCCATAGCAGCTGCCCCATTTGACATTCTCACCAACAGTGCACCAGGGTTACAATTTCTCTGCATCCTTGCAAACACTCCATCCGTATCCTTTTCATTTAAAATACAATTCATCACAAGCCATAATTCAGGAGGGAACTAGGGCACGCGGGATGAAGTCTCAAAGAATAAAGGCAACAGGTTCCTGTAAGAACCAAGAGTTATTTTGGCAGGGCAGGGCAAGTCAAAATTTCCAACAGAAATGTTAAAGATATTCTGTTGGAATATTCTGTATATACTGGCAGCTACTTTTATAAATAAAATGTATGCCTATCAACACACAGTTTGAAATTCACATCCATTAATGTAACACATTTTTATGGTAGAACTGCTTCATGCACCTAAGCGCAATTCACAATTGCAAAAATATGGAACCAATCTAAATGTCCATCAGCCAACGAATAGATAAAGAAAATGTGTGATATATACACCATGGAATACTACTCAGCCATGAAATGGGACAAAATGGCCTTTACAGAGATTTGGATGAGGGTGGAGGCCATTATTTTAAGTGAAGTAACAGGAATGGAAAACCAAGTATCATATATTCTCATTTATAAGTGGGAGCTAAGCTGTGAGGATGCGAAATATAAGAGTGATCTAGTGGACACCGGGGGAAGTGTGGTGGATAGAAGACGACACACTGGGTGCAGTGTGCACTGCTCGGGTGACAGGTGCTCCAAAATCTCAGAAATTGCCACTAAGGAACTTACCCATGTAACCAAAAACCATCTGTTCATTAAAACCTGTAGAATTAAAATTAAAAAAAAATAGTTTCTTTGGACAAGTGAAGGTGGAATTCCTTCAGAACCTTTCCTTATACAGCTACATTTTTGGATCTTATTTAAACAATACAATTTTGCTTTTGGAAATCAGTGTCACTGACAAGAATAATCCCTACCCAATGGGACAGTAAACGAAGAGAATGGCCAAGACTCCCAGAAAATTTCAATTTTACGTTTCAGGACAAATCACTTAGGAGGCTCTTGCTTTGGAAGAACAGAACAAGAATCTGTTAAATTAGGGAGAAAAACTTGGTTTTAAAGCTCCCATCTACCTTGGAATTCACATGAACAGTGTAGTCTACAGATGCCAGTGTCATTAACTGGGTCACTACCAGTCCTCTAATCCCACCTACTTCACAACCATCAGAAGTGAAATCGTTTTAAGATGATGCTGGCAGAACAACAGCCTTCAGATAGTTCAAGAGTAACAATGAATCATAAGTAGGAGTCGAGGGGTTAAACCCACTGACTTCTGTGCACTTCCTCTCTGGAGTAGTGCTTTTTGCTTCTCAAGTACTTAATTTAAAATGATACAGAATGCCCATTTTGGGAATTTTACATTCATGGAAGTGGGGACTGTGGGCTGTAGCCTGCTGTTTGGCAAGCCTTCAGCCCAGATGGGCTTCTACAAGGTGTTTAATCAGATTCTAGAGCAGCACATGACTGCCATGTTTAATTATTCTAATTTAATGGAGCATTCAGCAAGATCCCCTTGGTTGCCATCAATGATTATGGTCGTGGGGAAGAGGGACAAGGGCCCAGATGCCCAGACCCAGATTGTTTCATACACAGTGATGCAGGAGACTCTGCCAGGGCTGAAGTCTCCATCTGCAGATGTGTATTTATAGCCAGCACTGATTTAGTTGAGGCAATTTACTGAAATGCTACTGCTCTGAAGCCCTCTCCCGCACACAGCCCTCCACGTGGCTTTCACTGGGTCATAGGAAGGCTCGGAGAGCAGCTCTTTATTACAAGACTTCCAACACCAGGGCCTAATAGCCTGATTGATGGGTACGGATGGCCAGGACACTGGAAGTCTTACCCTTCATTTTGTTTTTTTACTAACTCAGCTACAGCTTTGCAGCCAAAGGGTATTTTTGCATGTCAAGGGGGCTCATTATTTTTCATTTGTTCTACTAAAAAAACTGGCTGCTCTGCAAATTTCAGGCAGATCTCTGATATTAAGAGAGGAAAAACAGAGATAAATGTTTTTAGAGTCTGCAGATGCTAAAATTTAATCAAAACTTTGTAAGAATTTAAGAGGGCAGTAAATTTTCTGTATTAACACGAACTAGAGAAGGCTTGCAGGATTCATGTTTTTGTGTTTTTTAAAAGCAACTTAAAAAGTCCCCAAATCTTGTGTGTCAAAATGCAAGAATGTGATATTTGGGGGTGATGCCCATTTAAACCTTTTATGAAATACATGAGGAGATACTTCCTTTGTGCTTGTTTCTGCCTAATTCCTATTATTGAAAGTCAGGAAACTTGCTCTTTGGCTTAATTTAGAGGTTATAGGTCAGAAATAAAATGCATTCCTTGGGTTTTGGCAGGTCTCTTACCGTTTTCCCTCCTGCGGGTCATAAATAAATACAGTTTCCTCCTATGTGCCCCTAACTAGGTGTTAAGTAAAACCCATTCGGTTCTATTTTCTTTTTTGGGAGTGAGTAGTGTGCTGAATTGCCCACACTAGAGCTAGGGAAGTGGTTTTAAATGTGTGAAGCACAAAATCCACAGATACTCAGGTGAACTGGTTTCTTACAAACCAGTAATTCAAAGAAGAAAAGCATGTGCAAAAGTCTTTAGTACTTCTTTCCAGCCCCATGCCCCAACTTGGAAATTCTAAAGAACAAACACTGGTGTGATTTTGGAGGATCTGAGGCTATTTAATGACCCCCAGAGGTTGACCTGAAAGTAGTGGGCCTTTATCTCTTAGAAAGGTTCACACAAATGTCTTTTATGGTGGAGCAGTGATAGTCATGGTCAAGCGGGTGGCTCTGCCTCAGATGGTGGCTTGTTGCTAGTGACAAAAATGTTCTATTTGGTAGAAAACAGTAGAGTCGACTCTTAAAGAGGTTATATTCACAGCTTCTCCAGGCCTAGAGAATGCATTTGTTGATCAGTCTAAATTGTATGCCAATTCTCTCCCTAAACCACAGATCCAAGTTTCTCAGGACAATTATTTTACACAAGGAGCAAGTGATTTTCCTATTCAACGCTCCTCTATTGATCATCATCACAGGTCTTTATTCGTAATGTTTTTATAGTTATCGTTTTTATTTTTGGTTGTGCCAACAAGAAGCTGTATTTTATGGCTTCAAGAGTCTGAAGACTAAAAATGACAGGTGATCGAATTCTGCCTTTTAGTGGACTCACAGAACAGACTCCAGGCATCACAAGATAATTGTGAGCAGCGAAGGCAAAACTGTGCTATCAGCTCCCTCAACTGTTAACTTATGCTTCTAATCATAAGCCATAAGCCATCTCCTAGCTATAGAGAATAGCAGGATAAAGGCCCAGTACATTAGTTAACTTTGTCACATACTAAAATGGCTTAATACATAATTGTTCACTCCATGTGGTTAGAAAAACCTGCTTAATTATTCTAAAATAAACTTTTTAGCAGATATATTCCACTAAATATTTGGGTTATATCCAGGAAGTCATTATAGCAATGTTCAGTTGTTAAGGAGTACATATTTTAACAGTGTTCACAAGGACACCAAGTTGTTCAAAACTACACGTACTATGGGAGCATGCAGTTGTTTGGTTTTTGACTGGTAATATGTTTGAAAAAGCTTAACAGACCCAAATCATTTTGGCTGTTTTTTTGGCATGGCCCTCTGGAGACAGGCTTGAGAGAGATTATTCATTCCTTTGCTAGTATACACTGAGGACTGTTTTCAAGAACTATCTTCTGGTCCTGTCCTCAGGTATGCCTAGGAAGGCGGAATGGCTTTCCACTCAGCTAGGTTTTGGTCAGATTCCTTTATTTTCTCTGAATGACATCAACCTTTCCAGCTGATTAATTGCTGTAAAGCAAATGCATCCACCCTTGATCAAAGACACAGAAGAGCTGTATTCCAGACCCTTGCCAGGAACATGTCTGTTGTTAACCCTTTACTAAAGGCAAGAGTTATTTATGGAAAACCGTCTGAACACGCAGTTCATCGACTCCTTGGAAGTGTAGGGCTTATCCCTGGATCCAGCCCTTCCAACTCGTCTCCAACCCATCAACATTTTCGTGGGCTCCAAATAAATTCTCACGTGTGGCGAACCACTTCTCCCCACTTTCACTGCCTTGCCACAGACCACGCCAACACCATCTCTTACCCAGGCTGGTCTTCCTCGCGTACGCTGCCTTGTACCTGGCATTGGTAAATTATACTGGTGAGTGGTTTGTTTTTGTGTGGTCTTGCAAGCTAAGAACGGCTCTTACCATCTTTAAAGGGTATTAAATAGAAATGTAAAAATACGCAACAGAGGCAGTATGTGACTCCCAAAGCTTAAAATAGGTTTTATACAAAAAAAGCCCCATCCAGAAGTTTGAGGGCTTGCGCAGTCCCTTCTCCGTTAGCAGTCAGAACAATCCATTTAAAATATAGCTCTTATTAAGCAGCCTTCCTCTGTCAGTGGCTTCCTTTTGACTTAGAACAATCGAGGCTCTACCATGGCCTCCAGTTCCGTGGTATGGCTGCTGCTGATCTCTTCAAGCACATCTCCCAGCACTTTACCCTCCGTTAGGTCCTGGCTTCTGCTAGATTTCTTGCACAAACTAACTTTAGGGACTCAGAACCCTGTGTGCCCTCGTCTACCCATGGACCATCCTATCTAGGGCCTAGTTCCTCTTCTTTAAAAAGGGAGTGATGGTGGCACCTACCTCACAGGGGTGCTGGTAGGTAACACAATGCTCAGCAGAAGCCGGCACGCAGGAACTATTCAAACAGGGTCAGTGTTTATAACAGTTACTTAAGGTAGCCTGGTGCAGGTCCTTTTCTTTCTCTTTCATGTTTTGAAGTGTTCTTGTGCCTGTCTCCCCATATTAGACTGTACACCTGCGCAGACAGGGGCCCTGACCCCTGTTGATCCCCACTGGATTTTTAGCTCCTCACATGCTGCCTGGTTCACAATGATGGGAAAGAAAAAGAGAGGAAAGGTGGAAGGATGGTATCTATGTGGCCCATCATGTCCTATTCCCTGAAAATCTATAGTGCCTGCATCTTGGAAGTGCACCTGTGTGTTTCACAGAGGGCAGCTGCGTGAAACAGCCTTAGGAGGCCTACGGCTACATCTGCTGTGAGAACGCTAACTGTTCAACATGCCTCTCATGTGAAGCCCATATGGAAAATTGCTTTTAGGGCCAATTCTAAGAGTCTGTTAGCTTCCTCTGAATTCTTGATACGCCTTCTGTCCTTTGAAGGTTGAGAGCAATGGACCTTACGGTGTTTCCCTTCACATCTGTTTTTTGTCTTCTGTCTTACACTGGATTCAAATTTACCTTTTACCTCTTCCTGATAATTTTTCAAACACTGATTTTTTTTTTTTTTTTTTTTTTTTTTTGAGAGGGAGTTTGGCTCTTGTCGCCAGGCTGGAGTGCCATGGCGCAATCTTAGCATACCACAATCTCCACCTCCCAGGTTCACGCGATTCTCTTGCCTCAGCCTCCTGAGTAGCTGGGATTACAGGCATGTGCCACCACACCCAGCTAATTTTGTATTTTTAGTAGAGATGGGGTTTCTCCATGTTGGTCAGGCTGGTCTTGAGCTCCTGACCTCAGATGATTTGCCTGCCTTGGCCTCCCAAAGTTCTAGCAACACCTAATTGTTAAATAAAATGCCTTTTTTTCTTTTAAAGGCAATCTTGGGTAAATTACTTCACTTGAGCCACAGTTCATGTGGTTGTAAATGGGGACCCCACTTCTCACCTATGAAAGATGCTGTCGAGATTAAATGAGATGGATGAAAAGTTCAGAGAATAGTGTCTGGCACATAGCAGCTACTAATAACTAGTTACTCTTTCCTGAAATCAGTCTGGGATTCTACACAGAATTAGGCAGCTAAACAGTATTTAATACAAATCAAGGTCCTAAATGACCTGAAATAAATTCACATACAGTCAGGTTGTTCATATGTCAGATCATAAAAAATCTACAGTCACCTGACAACACCATTTCTTATGTGGACTTCTTTTAAACATTTATTAAAAAAGCAAAATGTATGTTCATCTCAAATATAACAGTTAAAAATGGTAAAGCAATACAAACAACGTGTTACTAGCAGCATCCAGTTGTTAGAATCTCCTCACCCTGCTTCTCGGTCTCATCTGTGCAAGCCCGGTCTCTTCTGAGCCTGCAGCTACCTCTATCCCTCACTGTAGTACAGGCCAAACCCAATTTTATAAAATTAACAATTTAAGGTTAAATAAGCTTAAATAAGGGTGTTAAATACAAGACACTTCATCAAAGCTTCTGTACAAAGATAAACAAATCTGGCATTGTACCAGTGGTTCCGCTGGCTCACGGCACACAGGGAAGTTCTAGTGAGTAAGCAGATTCATTCTTTTTTTTCCAGCAGAACAACTATACAAACGTGAACTAAGATTTTAAGTGACTACTGACAACTCGGTGAGCCATTTACAAGGCATATGTATCTTTTTTTTTAAAATCAGAACACTGTTAATATTCAGGCACCATTTGTTCCTGCAAATAAATAAGTCTCTAAGGTAACTGCATTTGAACTAGTGTTAAACACATCAGTGCTTTTTTTTTTTTTAATCCCCCCACAAAGCTTTTCCAACTATTTACTATGCCTCCTTTCTTATTGCTATGGTAATGTGGCTGTGGAAATAAAACTACTGTACATCCAAAAAAATAGAGCACCTTTAACATTAAAGTATATGTCTGATTATTTGTTTTCATGTTTATTTTACAATACTAAAGCCCAAACTATGGTAAATTGCTTTACGTCTCTACCAGGTCACCTGATATATAGGAAATAAAACCAAGCCAGAGCATTGTTTTAGCAGAGTCTAAAAGAAAAAGGTCTCAACTATCGCCAGGATTTACATTCATCTTCACACCAGGAGTTACATTCATTCATCTTCACATCGGTGCTGCTCTCTGCTGTGGTTACCGAGAAAGAGTCGAGACTCCCTATCCTGCTGTGGTGAATGGTGCTACACAGAATGGAACAGCAAAGACATCTACGATTGGCTGAAAGCACACATAAAAACCACGTTTGTGACTTCAAAGGACAAGAGGCATTTCCCAACAGTCCCTTGATGAGGTGCGGACTGGCTAAGATTTCTTGTCGATGGTGTTGAAAAACCATTCTGTGAATTTCCGCAGCTGAGCGGTCGCGGTCTGGGACTCCTCCTGCAGCCTCATGTTGTCCTGTCTCAGGTGCTGCACTTCTGCCTGGAGAACTGCCTTGTCTTGTTTTTCCTGGTCAGAGTAGAAACAAACTGAGTCATGGTGACTGACAGAAATGGTCATTCTTCCTAAGCTGGGCTATAAGAATCTTTTATTCTTATTTTTACTTATTTACTTTTTGAGGGGAGAAAGGGTGGCTCTGTTCAGTAAGAGGACTTGCCTGATCCTGCTGTTGACAAAGGGATGGGAATGAACAACTCCACACACCCTGTTCTTTCATCCCACTCTGCTCCCAAGGGGTGCTAAGATGGAAGGGGTTAATCATAGTTTATATTACCCTCCATCCAAAAATGGGAGACAGTGAGGTTAAAGGTAATATCCTTTGACAAATGCACAGAGCTTTCTAAGTAAAAAACTGGTATCAGCATAGCTGTTACATATGTTTATAATAAAATATGTACTTAGGTCTTTCATTCCATCTTAAACTTTCCTGTTATACTATATTTCCATAATGACCCTTAAAGTCTGCCATTAAAAACTATGTAAAAATAATCAAGATTTTCAGAAGAATCACATCTGGAGTTTCCAACATAGAGCAGTAAAAAACATACAGCACCAGTTTCAGGCCCCACCTGCTGAAAAGGATGCCTTCCCCTAAATGGATAGAGGGGTCATCGTCAGATTGTAACAATCGGTACTTTTGTAATGGAATCTAACTCAACCGCTAATGTCACCAGATGCCACCTGCCAGCACTGAGCAGGAGCACTGAGAGTGAGGTGAGTGGACGCCCCCACCCTCGGTGGCATGTCCGCTCCTGCCCTCAAGACTTCCTTGTTTCCTGATCCCTTCTGAGGCCCTCCCCAATACCACCTGTTTGGCCACTGACCTGAAAGACCCTGGTCCCCAGAGGAGGCCTGAATCACAGCTGGTGACTCACTTCGCTGTAAGGAGCACCTGCAGTCCACCCTGGATACTGACACTCCCTGGACACTCCTCACCACGACTCTCTTTCCCAAGAGTCTGAGTCCCACAGCTCAGAACATCTCTACTGCAACTTGGCTGCCCACCTCTCCACATCCCTGCAAACCTTTTATTGTGACCCATGGAACCTGGATTCTGCCATGAAGACTTTGTGCACGCTCAGTCTCTCCTCCTGAAATCCCTCCCTCTCCATGCTCTAAGTGAATCCTGGCTCCTTCCTGAGGACACTGTCCCCAGCAGCTCACTACAGGGGTCGGGCAGGCAGACAGCCCATTCTCCATTGCTCAGGCCGGATCACTGCTCCTTCCTACAATTCCAGCTCCTCTGGAAAACGTGCCATTATGTCATGAGACCTGCTACCCGCCGCCGGCTACAATTATCTACTGTACCCCCAGTTGCAACCATCATTAAGGGTAGATTCTAGAACCTGATTTGCTCTTTTCTCCACACCCCACCCCATCATCTGTGTTGATGATTTCGAATCCACTGAGATGTTCCATCTAACACTCTGGCCATTCAGCCTCTCCATCGCTTTCTCTCAGTGACCTTCAAATCCAGCCCTCCTCAACTCCCACTGTCATGCCCACACCCTATACCATGTTATTGTCAATGACTGCACATCTTTCTAAAAGTTTCAAGTTCCTACTTCTTGGTCACCACCTCCTGCTTTTAAAAATAAATTCTCCAGTATCTACTCCTCCAGCAATGACAGAATTCATCAATATTATCAATCTTACTCTTATTTACACTGCCCATCAACACCCCCGTCCCCAGCCATTCCCCAGCAGTGACATTATTTCTCTTCAGCTGGCTTGGATTCTAGGTCCTTGGATTTATTCATGCCCTGTATACATCCCAGGGTCCTTCTCTCTCTCTCTCTCTCTCTCTCTCTCCTCCTGATTTCCTGTCTAAACCTTAATATTGGCTAAATTCAAATCTCCAACGATTCTACACTTGCAGCTTGAGATAGGGTGACCAGCCACCCCAGCTTGCATGGGACTTTGCTGGGTTTAGTACGGAAAGTTCCATATCCTGGAAAATTTATCCATCCCGGGCCAACTGGGACAACTGGTCACCCAAGCTGGGGAAAAAACACACAACCAGGAAAAGAGAAATCGCTTTAACTTATGCTCCAAATTCAAATGTGCTTTAGCTTTGTTTGGCAAGTCTCCTAAATCTACCTGATGGTTTACATGCTGCGGTACACCTGTATCCTCTATCCACAAAGCTCTTGTACTCCTGCCCACCACTCACTCTCAGCTCATAACTAGGAAAAAAAAGAAACAATCAGAGAAATTTGCCAACATCTCTGTCTGGACTATGTGTATGTGAATGAACATATGCATATATGAACACATACGCACACACACATACTCTGCTCTGCTCTGGTAACTGTGTGTGAGCTGACCCTATTCCTATCCGAGCCCAGCTCCCTCACTGTGACTAGATCAGAACTCCACCCACTTGCTCGTCACCCTCATCATGATTTCCCTCCCAACTGAATCCTTTCCTCAGCTTCTCACCAGCTACGATTTCTCCCTCCTTCAAAAGCCAAACCAAACCATCACAACAAAAACCTTTCTGTGACGCCCTCCCGCTCGCTACTGCACCCCATTCTGTTTCCCTGGACAGCCAAGTGGCTCTCTGGAACAGGGCTGATGGAACAGAGCTCGGCAAGTATTTACAGGATACAGGATTTAATTTCTTTTGAGGACGGACCATGCGCAGGTTGATGTATGGAGCAGAAGTTTTGAGTACTGTGAAGCTGTCTCGGGCAGAGGACAGGACTCAGAGAGACCAGGCTTCCTGGCAACAATGGACTCCTCTGAGGTCCTTATACAGAGTTGGTGCAACTGATAACTCACTGAATTAAAAAATGCTGGCCCACCATGCTTCTACTTCACAGTGAAGACTGGCCACACCACAGGCTCATCCTTGTTTACTCATATCCGTCAAGATCCCTGCACCCCGCAAAATAAAATACATCAGCTGCAGGTCCGCAGATGGAGTGAGACTTCAGGAGCATCTGTTTCTATTTATTATTGGTTTGTGTAGGGCAGTTTCCTTTCCTGAGTTTCTTCAATTTATATGTAGTCATTACAAAAGGTTGATTTTGTAGGAGAAAGAGTTCTGATTATGCTCATCCAATAGATTACCTTACGAAGGTCGGTCTGGAGTTGTCGAAGAATTAATTCCAGCTGATTAACTTTACCCGTCAGTGTTGATGGAGAACGCTCCCTAGCAAATAAGTATAGAATTAGAACTCAAGAGTCAATTCAGCATTTTTGTTAGTCAAGTTTACACTCAAAAAAATTATTTCATGAGCTTAGAGCCCAGCAAGCAGATATATTATATTATGTCAGACTGGGAAAGTGTCCATATTGCTGCTCTAGTGCAAAGCCCATTTTGGGACTTCGCTGATTTAAAAAGAGATTCAGAATCTCTATAGATATAAAGGTTGGTAGGAAAACAAAAGATACATTATTTAAATTAGTTTAGCCAATTGACACAACAAGGTAGACCCAAATGAAGTCCTGGGAACCAAGTAATCAATTTCCCCAATTTCCCTTTCCCAACGATGACAATATTATGCAGCTCATTACCAGTGTGAACATGGAAGTTAACGAAGTTAATTCCAACTTTTATATTCAGTTCATACAGAAGTTAGAATTAAGAATGGATGACACAGGTAAAGAACACACATTTTATGGGGAATGAACATGTCATAAATATAGGGAAAAGAGTGGGGCGTTCCCAACATATTTCAATGGAGGGCATGAGGCCGGATCAAGGATCAAGTTCTGGGAGGAGCCATGCCCTGGGCTGGTCAGCATGTGCAGCTTGGCAGGTGGAAGGCCAATCAGCAAGTTATCCCTGCCTGGTGCTGTTGCAGTAATTTGGCAGCAGACGCTGACCTTGAGGCCCCTTCTTGACCTCTCTGACAGTGAGGCTAGTCATCGTGGGCACAGGGTCACAAGTCTTGGTAGGCAGGGTGTGCCCATGGAGCAGAGTGGTCATGCAGCCAAGTGTGGTCTCCAATAGCAGGGCAGGGAGCCAAGTCCCTTCTTTGGATTCTTCAGGATTGGGAAAGGGCACAGTGGAATATGGTTGCCTGCCTGGCTCAAGGTTAGCCAGTTAGCCGAATCTTTGCTAATCATGCCTGGAACAGCAGGGGCAGGGGGTCCACAGGGGCTCACATACCCAGTTGTATCCATGAACTCTTTGCCACTGCCTGGATCTACACACAAGGGCAGTTCTTGGGCCCCTTCCAGGTCCTGCCCATGCTGCATATCTGTCAGGGTGCAGAAGGATGCCACCCTCTGGTCTGGGGAGGGGAGAAACACACACAGAAAGAAAGGTTAGTAATCACTGCAAGGCAATGTTTCTTTGTTGGAATGCAGTAGCTAAATAAAATCTTTCCCCCCCCCTTCAAATCAGTTACTGCCTTGTTTTGGAACAAAACGAAGAAAAATAAATTCAGGCAAGCTGCTGAGAAGGAGAAAGCATGGAGATTGGCTGTCCTTCTGGGCTGGATAGCCTACGCACATCACAGCCATGGGGACAATTAGCAGACACGGGATTGCTAAAGCCAATTTGCTTTCTTCTTTCCACATCCCAAGGAATGCCAAAGCTGCTGGCTATGCATGAAATAATAGTTGGATAATGACTCGACTGACAGAACCAAGGAGAGGGACCTCTCTCTCAAGTTCTCCCCAAACCTGGAGAAGGTTCTTGAGACAGAACAGCCAGGGCACATGTCCCGCTGTGCACCCCCAACCCTCAGAGCGAGAATAACCATGCAGACGTGCAGACACATGAAATATACAGAAAAGGTCACAGGATATCAGGAGCCAACGAGCAGCCCCAGACAATCACCTAGATAGGACGTGTGGTGACAGAGCAGCCCCAGTTCTTCATCTGAGTCAAGACCTGAAATAAGATTTAGAATTTTCCTATGAACAGAAGTATCTCTCTGTACTTGAGAATCTCTGGGGCCCACACAAGGCTTTTCATAAAATGTGGTTTTGTGAAGTACAGGGTGTGGGTGTGTTTGATGGACCAGGGGAAACCCTTGAGAGCCAGTATCATGTAACGCCAATGCGATGAGATAACACATTGCATGTCTGTTTTCACTGTTGGTTGGAAGCAGGGCTGTAGTGTACAACAAAGACACATGGTATGCCATATACACATGGATCTGACCATGAGCATACACCACACTTGTGGGCTTACTTAAATAACTCACTCCACAAATGCAAAGAGAGAGGTGTGAGAGAGACTAGCTAAGTAATCTCACTAGAAACTCTTAAAGGAAGATCCGAGGGGCACTGTATTTACAGCAGTAGTACTAATGATCCGTATGACTACAATGCCTTATCATAGCACAAGGACATTTCTATTTTTGGCACTAGGAACTTAACATTCAATGTTTTAAGAGGTAGGAAGGAAAGGGAATAGAATAGCCTTAAGAATGAGTGCCAGACTGGCCTGGCTCTGGGGGCTGAGCGCTGACCAAGAACAGTTTCAGAAATGCTGAATGGCATGCAGAAGAATATTCTGTTTTTGAACCACATGGAAGTGAGAACCAAGCAATCTATTCAGTGATCACCCCCCAACGCCACCCAATTCCCTGGAGTCTCTCTGGTTTCTGAGGACATGTATGTATCTACAGTAGGAACTGAGATACATAGCAGATGTGTCAGTGCTATGGCAGTCCTTTTCCTGTGAACTGATTAATGCTGGAGAGACTGCACTTGGGTCTGTGTCAGGGGTGCTCTGTTCTTAATTTACCCCACTCTGCCTCCCTCTGGCTGCTGGAAGAGGCTCCTAATGAGACTACCTGCTTGTTTGCTTTATGGCAGGTCATACACTTCCAGTTAATTAAAAAGGATGGTGTCACTGAAGCTGCCAGGACACATGAAGGAAAGCCAAGGCTGTAGGCTGTGGTCATAGTGCCAAAGGCACCATCAGTGCCCTGACAGTAGCCTGGGCCCTCCTGAGTGCACCCAGCTACTGATCAGTTCTCCATCCACGTGACCCCCTTTGCTAACACACCTGCCCTAGGCAGGCAGACATCTTTCAACTAACCTTTCTGTAAAGCTCCATACATCAAATCTTTTGTAAGATGATAAACATTCTGTAACTATACATTCCTGAGAGAGAGTCATATTACCAATTTGGTACTGCATAGTAGGCTTTTTGCCTAAAGTAATTTGCAATTTAATTAAGATCAACAGTATAACTGGGGCCCTGCCAACTTCTACATATGATGTGATGTGCACAGCAGAGCTGGGGGCAGAATCCTGGCTGGGCTTGAGCTGCTCTAGGGGACGGGGAGGGGAGGCCTGGGCTGCAGTGGTGTCCAACATAACCAACCCTCTGTTCTGTAAAGGGCCCAGAATATGGGAACACATCACATTTGAAAAAATCATTAGGAGATATATTTTTTATTCCATGGTGACTTTACTGACCAGAAAAGAAATGGAAAAGAAAAGGGATAAAGAATTTGTCTAACTGTGTAAGAGTTTCATTGGCTCACCCTCATTTTATGCAAGCCAGTAATAATTCAGTTACCTTTCTATCTTTCTTAATATATTTGGGTCTGATGGTCAAGTCTAAACACATGGATGAACATGCCTCAGCTTCCTTCATCTGTTTTTACCTTAATTGATAAAACACCCACATATTTAACACAAATCAGAATTTGCTACCAGCAGTCATTCAGACATTCCCTGGGGAGAAACAAGGTCCTACCGGTCAGGACGCAAGAAGCCAAAAGGAGAGTTTTGCTAGCAATGTAATTTCACAAACAGGATTTCACTTTGGATTGGAAAAGCTTGGGCGGCTGAAATACAAACAGAATGCTGCTACTTGATTAAGTATAGACGCGAACTTACTTTATAAAATAGCTAATATTAGAGACAGTTTCCAGTGGAAGCTTTATGCCCCTACAGCTTATTTCTGTGATGATAAATATTCAATAATCAAGTGATTACTGAGATAGAACCAAAAGGCACAAACAAAACAATCAGAAAAGACAGGCACAAGAGCAGGAACTTCATGTGCCGTTGGTACAGAGCCAATCATCCGCATTCCACATGTGTAGACTCTTCTGTTTTCTTTCCTGTTCTTTCCAGTGCAAGCAGATCTGGCTAAGGTGGAACACTGGGTATGGCTGACACACAAAACAATCCATCCTTTAAAATAATCTTTTAAAAAACCTTCTTATTTTTAGTACATTTAGCACTAAACAGGAAGATGAAAAGTCAACAGGCTATTCCATATCCTCGAGCTGAGATGGCAAAACAGATGACTGCAAGTCACTCCCATGACCCTGTCTAGGGTGCCTACAGCACCTATAACATAAGGCCAAGGCTGGATCGGTGGGGGTGAATGGCCTGATCAATGCGTCATGTCTGTCGAGGGTGAGGAATAGAACAATAGTACCTGCCCCAGATACATTTCAAATGGGACATTCAAGTACCAGGCTAGATTAAACCTATTTCCACAATGCTGTTCTAATATGTCTTTGTTAGAACTGCAAATTAAAGACAAAGCAGGGCTTTGTAGCTACATGTAGAAAATTAAAAGTTTTGATTCTGACACCTATGCTTATTGCACTGCAGAAAACAGACTTAACTGGCCACTAGGAAAGGGAAAAAAAAAAGCTGCACTGTACTATCTTCCACCTAAAATTCTCTGGTTTAGGCCTTTGGAAGCTTATCCATGCATGTAGAAAGATAACGGTCTAGTATCTGCCTATGAGTAATTAACAAGAAAAAGTCCTGAAATTATTCTTTAAGAAACAACTATTGCATTGGCCTGAAACAATTTTAATTTACTTGTGAGATAATTTAAATGGATTTACTATTCCAAATTTGACTTTGTATTTTTCATCCATGTAGTAGTCATTTTTCTTTCCATTTTTTTCCACTAATTATGTTACCATTAATTCACATTTTGTTTATACTTGTTCTCTCTCTCTCTCTCTCTCTCTCTCATACACACAGTGGTCAAATATCAATAATTATAACAACTTTATCAACTTTAAGCTGAAGCTTCATAATAGAAAAAGTTCTCATCATAAAAAATGATGCTTATTACGCTCTGTTTAAGAAACCAAGGGCCTATAGAACACAACAAATTAAAGATACAGACTTAGAATTTTTGGAAAATATGCTTTGTGGAGCATTTCATTGCCGCAGTGGTGCCTGGCATGTGAATTGTTAACTCTGCATGTGTCTTTCACATTCATATTTGTGCAGGAGCACACACACATACATGCATCCCAACAGCTATAGGAAGATGGCGATCTCCACCACCAACAGGGAAAGCATGGAAACCTAGGAGGGCAGGCCTTCGTGGGGCAAGGACATGGAATCCAGAGTCTAAGATCATTAGTTGGTCATTTTACCTTTGAAGCCTATGTTCACTGAAAACAACATTATCCATTCAACAAATGCTAAAAACATAGCAGCTGCCTCTTTCTGATACTCTGATGAATGAGAGCTACTCGAAATCCTAGAGCTTTTGAACAGACTGCACTTCCCTTCCCCAGCTTCAGTTTGACCCACAGCCAGGTTTTCTAGTTGGGTTTGTTCCCATTACCATGTTTAAGGGGGGATGAAAGCCATTATATACATCATCAGGTACCCCCAAACTTGACATGATTCTGCATAACAAAGGGTATGATAAGCACTGCAGGGTGCCAAAACGATGATCTTATTGAACTAGATAGACAGTCAATTTTACGTAGGAATTCTGACATGTAAAAAGGATACATCTTGCCCTCCACCAAACAAAAGAACCACATACATTAAAACAAAGTCTAAAATGGGACTCAGTCAGCTTTTCAAACTTGACCTTCACACCATGGGGGACGCACAGGGAATCTAACTTACTTACTTTTTGCCTTCTTAGACTATGAAGGACTTTTTTTTTTTTTTTTTAATAATAGCTGTTTGGGTAGAGATATGTTACTTGATCACTTATTAAAATAAAATTTTAATAATGCATAATATTTTCTATTGGAAGCTTTTAAATTCTTTTTATTAATTTTTTTTGTCAGCAAATTCTCAGGAATTAGATTTCTGGTCAAAAGGTGGGTACAGTTTTCTGGCACTAGTAACATATTAACATATTGCTTGAACAAAAAGATGGATAACTTTATAATCTTTATAATGATACCAGCTGTGAGTATTTTTCATAGCTTCCCAGAGCTACTGTATCATTTTTCATATTCAAAAAGTGTAAGCTGGTAGCTCATTATTCTTTAAATTTACATGTGTGGTTGAACAATTTTCACCTTATTTATTGTGCATTTGTCTTTTGTGAAATTTGTATTCACATGCCTTGATCATTTGTTTACTGTGGGTTTGGTGTTTTTTTTGCTGGGTAAGTTCCTTTATGTACTTTAGGTATCCTGGTTTTACCTAACACATTCTTTAGAAATCTTTTCCTAACATCCACTATTTCCTCTTTTAACATTCTCTTTCAGGTTCATAAAAGATCTAAATATTTAAATACCTTTATCTGACCATATTACGTTTTGTATGTTCTCTCACTACTCCATAATTAAAGCATAATCTTGCTTCCAAAACGGTAATCTTACTCTGAGTTTTTCTAAAATTGACTTTTAAAATACCTAAATCCAAATGGACTACATAAATTCCTTTCCTACGTAACTCTTAAATTCAGATTTCTGTCTGAACTCTTAATTTTTCTTCAAAAATTGTTTTTTTTTTTTTTTTTNTTTGAGATGGAGTTTTGCTCTTGTTACTCAGGCTGGAGTGCAGTGGCGTGATCTCGGCTCACCACAACCTCCGCCTCCTGGGTTCAAGCAACTCTATTGCCTCAGCCTCCCGAGTACCTGGGACTACAGGCTTGAGCCACCATGCCCAGCTAATTTTTTTTTTGTATTTTTAGTAGAGACAGGGTTTCACCATGTTGACCAGGGTGGTCTCGATCTCTTGACCTCGTGATCCACCCTCCTTGGCCTCCCAATCTTCAAAAATTCTTAACCCTATTTTTGAATTATTATGCTGTTTAAATTATTATTAAGTTATAATAGAACTTTTGGTTGAATATCGTTTACCTATTTTCCAAATGGTGGCAAATTTAGTTCTTTAACTATTTTTCTTGAAACTGCATGAACTCTACAAGTTAATTCAGGGAAAACTGTCATCTTTACTATGAAGCTTTCTATCCATTTCTAGTCTTACATATTAAGACTTTTCGATATTAAAGTGTTCCTTGGCATTCTCTCATAATTCTGATGATGGTTTACTTCTCAAAGAACATGTTCATTCAATCTTACTGATGTATCTAAGGTGTCTTGTGACTATTACAGTGAAGAGCTGTCTGCAAAGACAGCTGCCAACAACTCCTCCCTCCCTGTATGCACCTGCCACTCCTGCCATCAAGAGGTAGATTCTATCTCCCAACCCTGGAATACTGGCCTTGTGAACTCCTTTGACCTAAATAGAAGGTGGTGAATATAATGTTCTGGGACATCCAAAACCAGGCCTTAAGACATCACAGACCTTCTGCTTTGCTCTTCTAATTCCTTAAGTCCCATATGAATAAATACAACAACTCTGCTGAAGGCAGGGGTCTCACTAGGCCTCAGCCATTCCAGACAGACAGGTTGAGTGAAGTCTCCTTAATGCTCCAGATCCAGTTGAGCTCCAGCTGCACACAGCTGCTTAAGTGACCCTGGCTAGGAACATATGGAGCAGAAGAACCACCCAGCTGAGCCTAGTCAACCCAGAGAATCATGAGAAATAATAAACTATTGTTGTTTTTAGCCATAATTTTGGGGGTGGTTTGTTATACAGCAGTAGATACTAAAAAATTTAACAACACTTCAAAATGATGCTTATAAAAATAAATTTCAAAATAACCTAATTACCTAGTTTATAATCTCTAATTAAACTTCATTTTGATTTTTCATATTTTCTGTGTAAAAAATCCTATGTAAAATTTTTTTTATCTCCAACATTGATTACCTTTTTCATTGCATTCCTTGTTTAAATGTCACGGATTCCAGTACAAAAATTAAAGGGCACAGTCTCAAAAAGTATACTTATTTAGTTTCTGGACATAAGCAATCTGCTTATAAACATTTTTCTATTAAGTACTATGTAACCATTTGGAATAAAGTAGATATTAGCCTTTGGGGGCATCTCTCAAATTTTAAGTTTTAGAAAAAATAGGTTCTAATTCTATTAGATATACTTTTTGGGGCAAATTGATATAGCTTTTAATTACTTCACCTACTATAACTTTTTAATAAAAGTTTTTCTTTTATTAAACTAAACTCTTGCCAATAACAATGCATAATCTTTTCAATTTACCACTGAATTTCATCTAAGCTTTCTCATACTAATATAAAGACTGATATTGTCTTATAATTATCTTTCATGTGTATCAGGAAAGAATCCTATCATGCAAGAAGGCTACTTTTGAATTTACACACATACACACACACACACACACACACACACACACACGGGTATCATTATTCTCTGAAACTCTGAAAACGATTAACTGTAAACTTGGTGGTTTCAAGTAATATTTGGTGTTTGGGGATATTCTTGGGCGACTTTTTCAATGCCTTCCACACTTTGGCCTTTGTTTCTTTTGCTCCCTGCCATGTTTTCTTGCAAGAAATAATCTAAGTACCTTATCCACCAAATGTACTCCTATATAGCTGCTTGACATTCCTTAGTAATTAAAAAAATCTGTATGTCTCTTTTTTTAAATGTCACCCAGAGAACATACTAATTAGAAAATATACAGGACTGAGATCCACGTGGGGCCAGAAGCTGGGGGTTATGACTGTGTACTTGTTTTTTGTGCAGAAGGAACCAGCCAAGTAGGCTGACAAGATGTGCATAACATTAAGTGATCAAGTGCATCATCTTATATCATTAAAGACAGAAAAGTAATTTTCTGGGTAAATACAAAGCCCCACAACTGGATCAGCTAAGGTGGGCAGGTTGTGTGTGTAAGTGAACTAAGGAGAGTGTTCTGAGCTTGCATCTCTAGACTGTCCTTTGACAGGTTTCCTTCAGCCTCTACAGCTGATTACTAATACTGTGCAGTTAGATATTTAGATTTACAGGAAACCAAGTTCTTGAGTAAGGACAGGGTCTCATCTTGACCAGATTTTATGGTTCAGGCTGGCCTGGTTTGCATTATGGTGGGGAGTGCAAGACTCCCATAATCCAAGCCAGGGAGAGGTAATAACATTCCTATCCTAGAGGTAATAACGAGTCACTGCAGTTGGTCTGGGGCTGAGGAGTAAGGCAGAGCCCATTGTCCTCTTCAGGGAGATGGCACAGTTCTATAGTTCATTTCAGTCCCACTGTCTTTTTCTCATGTTAATTTAACCTCCTTTCTAATTTGGTTCATTCGTACTTTTTATATTTTGGATCAAATCTGCTATTGGTTTATCAACATTCAAAGAAAAACAGCTTGTTAGTTTTATTTATAAATTGCAGTGAAATTTCATTTGCCAGTTTTTTTTTTTTTTTTTTTTTTAAATTTTTTTTTTTTTTTTTTTTTTTTTTTTTTTTTTTTTTTTTTTTTTTTTTTTTTTTTTTTACAACTTATTTCATTCCTTTGCTTTCCTTGTGTGTTTTTCTTTCACAGTTTTTGTGGATTCTTTTTGAAGTACAGTTAAATTAGTTAATTTCCCCTTTTTTTCACTGAAATACATGTTTGGGAAATATATTTTTCTTTAAAACTACACTTTCTCTGGGTGTAGTCCAGACTTAGGTAGCATCTTTTTCATAATCCTAAAAAAAATTGCTCATCATATTAATTCTTCCCAGAAGAATTATTATTAGAATTACATTTAAAACTTTCTAAATGGTCAGTTTTTTTTTGTTTTGCTTCTGTTTTTCTTACTTAATTCTATTACCACTGACTTATGGTCAGCAATGTGGTCTGGAAACATGCCTCCCTTTTGGAGGCAGCATACTGAGTCCTTGTGCACAGAATGCCTGGCTCTCACCCACAACCATACCATTTAGCATGGTCCTTGCACTAACAGAGTTTAAACATACTTAAGTAGTCATGATTTGACAGCTTAATTTGGTGCCTCTGCTCTCTTCTGAAGTGGTACAGTAAAATCTAAATTCTTAAACTCATATCCAAAGTCAACTTTAACCCTTAAATGAAGGTGAACATACTGAAATGTGTAGCATAAATGAGGTAGATCAATGTGGGAGAAACAAGTCTGCCAGGGATCAATTACACTATTGGATTTTATAGGGATCATGGGATCGCAATCCAATAGACAGGTAAATTCCATTTTCCAAGCCTGTTTTCAGATGAACTGACTGAAGTATGGGCACAGCATTATTCCAGACTAGTCTAAGGCAATATGCATTTTGAACTGCCTTTGTTAGTTCCTAACAATGATATAAACAAGCACATGGACATGTTTTGGATCATCTTTTCTTTATAATGTTTACTCTACCTCAGAAATGGCCTTGAGAACAGGTATAGAAAGATAAAGTCACAAGGAGGGCAACTGGGTTATCTACCTCAAGACATTTCTCTTTAAAGCGCCAAGGAGATTGATCACGCTCGTCACCACCATGCAACTCACGGGACAGTGGAACAGGTCACTGGGATGCTACCCGAGGCAACACTGATATGAGAGAATCTGATTAGCCAAAGGGGGTGTACATTCTCAACTGAATTTTCATGACATGCCACCCCATGGAGTAGCATCAAAAAGTAAACACAGCATTAACTCCTTCCACATTATCTTATCTATCAATGTTAAAGGTCAGATAACCAAAGTCGTCTCCTTTGGCAAATAGAATACTATGTTATTTTCTGTTTAATTTAGGCATTCATGTATCTGAGGGCAGTAGCTAGGGAGAATTTCCACATCATAAATTCTCCCCTCTGGGCCAACTACCACCTACATTCTTACTTCAACTTAGAAATATTTGCTGACAACAAAACCACAGAACTAGAGGTTTAGGACTAGATGATGCCTTCTTTACAGGTTCTTTGGTTCTTCACCTTATAGATGAGAAGACTGAAGACCAAATTAATTCAACACATGTCCCAAAGAATTACTATTTAACATTCACCGAGTTAAACAGTCATAAAAGTCTAGCTCAGGAACGCTAACAGGCAAAAAGTCATAAAAGTCACGATCCCAAGGGCCACGGGTTTACGTGGTATCACCATGAGGTCTGGAGGATGCAGGTGAAGCAAGCATCTTCCTTGTTTTGTCTACCTTCCTCTGCGAGCTGGACAAAGGTGTTCCTAAAGGAGGTAGCCTCAACATTATAATATTCACAACACCAAAAATGACAGAAGACAGTGTGGCAGCTGGATGGCCCCTGGAGCCTGGCTAGCCCACCTACCCTCACCAACCCACATTTTTAGAGGAAATGGCCGAGGCCCTGACAGAGACACTTGCATGGGTCAAGCCGATCACACCGGAGTCTGTGTTTACACCAAGTGACCAGACTCCTCAGCCTGTGCTCGTCCTGCTAAGCCCAGCAGCTCCCGCCTCCTAAATGTCTCCCCGACAACATACCCTGTGAGGAAAGACACAGGTGCCCCCTATACAATCACCTCTACTTTTCAGATAAGAAAACAGAAGTCCCACCCAGTTGGTGCCTGAACTAGAATTCAGGTTTTGGGACTTCTTGCCTAGTGCTCCTTTTACTAAATGACATGGTCTCCCTTAGGAAATGTTCCTAGTCATAGCCCAAGTCTGCCCTTGCTTGTTTTCATCATTCAACAGGGCAAGGCATTCAAAACTCTGACCAGACGATGCAGGACAGACATGTTCCCCTAAGATGCCGCACAGGCCCTGCAGGATCGCACTCTGGGGTAAGGGGTGAGGCCAGTGGCTGGTGAGTCTTTACCTTCAAATGCTCGTGCAGCATCCACGAGGTGGGTCCAATCTAACCCTGTGGCTGTGTCCGGGAGGGGCATCAGGCCAGGATCTGTGCACTTGGACTTATCTGATAAGGACCCATCGGAGAACCAGATCTCATCTAAACAGAAATAAAACCAGAGAGTCAGTCAGTCAGGCACAGCCTGGGCACCACTGCCCCTCCCAGAGTCAGTCAGTCAGTCAGAACATGGGCACCACTGTCCCTCCCAGAGTCATTCAGTCAGAATATGGGCACCACTGCCCCCTCCAAGTCAGTCAATCAGTCAGTCAGTCAGTCGAGCACAAGCAATTCTGTCCCCTCCCAGAGTCTGTCAGTCAGCACAGGCACCACCATCCAGTCACAAAGTGGCCAAGAAAATGTTTCCTGGTCTTAATGGAAAAAAGAAAACATGAAGCTGCAGTTGCCCAAAAGGCATACAGCAGGAAAAATGGAGGTCTGTAAAAGCAGCTGAGTCTGCACTAGTGAGACGCCAGCCAGCATGTAAGCACAAGGACTGTGGGGAGATTAGAATCACGCCTTTGTACACTATTATAATTTCACGGTTTTTCTTTTGGGAGTACTCAAAAGTACAGCTTTCTTTTGAGTACCTCCAGGGCTGAGTACTGAAGGATAAATTCTCATTTTCTTCAGGGGAGTCTTTACTCTTTTTAAAAGTGTTGCAGTGTTTACGTTGCCGTAAGAAGTATTGGAGCAATCTCTATTCTGATTTAAAAAGCTTACTGAGGAACACATCTAAGCTGGGCACCACAAACTTGTGATGCTTCAAATTATAAAAACGTAATAACACTTTGTTTTTATTAATAGAGGAGTTTGAGGATGCTATTTTATACATGAAGCACAAACATAGTGGTTGGACTACTTTTCTGACTTAGTAAGATGGTTTATCAATGGCTACACCAGAAACCACTCACCCGTCCTGTATTCAATGTTGGGTAGCTTTCCTTTGGCTATGAATGGACTTTCTCCCTTTCTTTTTCTCCGTAAACTCTCATCAAGGTACTTTAAGTGCTGATGTCATTAATAATACTAGTTGTTAAGAACTTATTATGCATCTGAGGACAAGCTCTAAAAAGGCTTCAACTGGACTTTCTTTAATGTGCCTTTTCTGAACCTGCCCAGGATACTGCATGCAGCTGCATGTGAACACATCTGACTAATTAGACCAATCAAAATAATGACCACCTGGCTGTCTGAGCCTGCAATTATGTCAAGTAAGGGGCATAATTAACCAAATGCACCTGTAATTTTTATTCCCACATCCTTTTAGGTAGGTGTGAAATACTGGCATCTGGACTAAGACAGATAGGTTAGTAAATTTGGCCTTGAAGGAGATCAACAGACTTTTGAGACTCTTGACAAATGCAGCTCTTAGCGGATCTCTAACAGTTACAGCTACACCAATTTTCCATGCTACCTACCACCTTTAGAAGTTGGGGTAATAGTCTACCTAATTGTTCCCTGCCTCTATTCTGAAGGGAACCTAGTAATGAACGTATCGTCCACATTGTTTCAACAACCCCCTTCACCATGTGCTCTTCTTTGAAACAACACTGGTTTTTCCTTGTTCTGTGTGTGATATGCTTGTCCTTGCCAAGACGTTAACCAGCAGAGGCGGGAGGCAGCAAACAGGAGTGGGAGGTGGGAAGGAGGGCACCCAGCACTCACTGTTTCCCAGGAGCATCCTTGTCCCTGCTGAGCAAAGGCTGGGCTGACCTGGCTGTCAGGTCCGTCTCAGTGGCTTAGGATTCAACCCTCAAGCAGAAAGGTAAAGAGGCCCAGGGATCTTCCTTTACTTAAAAAACCACTTCCTTCTCTCTCTCCAACTCATATGCTGCTTGCTCAAGGCAGGTTTTTTGCACCGAGTGTAAAGAAATTATATTTGGAGGCAGCAATTACTTTTGTCACTGATTTCCACATGGCTGAGCTCTTTGGGAAACGGTGCAAGAGCAGCATAGCTCTGTGAGGGCTGCGGAGGTCAGGCAGGCTGGAATCTGGGCCCACTGCAGCCCTGTCCTCACTCCTTCCCTCATCAGAGCGGAAGCATCAGGGAGCGGAATGGAATTTTATTCAGATATATGAACATTTCTACAGAAAGTACATTTTGTTAATCATGTTTTACTAAGAAATGACAACTTGTGAATATTCTTTGTGTTTATAAAGAAACAATCATTCACTGCAACTTCTGGCATTCTTGAAGGCTAAAATCAAACCTAACGCACATTCTAAGTGCTATCTACATTTTTCCCCTAAGACCACTACACAAGATCCTTACTTGGCGACAACAGGAGACGGGAAAAGAGAAAAATAACACAGTAGACAAGAGGGGTAAAATGGATGGAGAACAGATGGGACGGTGGCCAGTCCCCTGACTCACAAGCTGGGATATGAATGTCCCTTGCTTCCCTCTCCCCTTGTCCCTGCTGCAACTGTGTGCTCAAAGAGCCATCTCTCCCAAATACTCAATACAGTGGTTCCCTGACAGTCTTGGGTTAAATAATTAAAAGCTTTGACAATTCCCAAGCACCTCTAAAGTTCCTGATATGTGGCCATTCATAATTGTGCCAAGGCACAAACCTGAAGCTTGGCGTCACAGAGTACATGAGTGAGTGGGCCTAGCTGTCCACAGAGCAGCCTGACCAACCAGCTCTGAGGGTCTCTGCCTGCTGCCCCTACGCAAGGCACGCAGAGACCACACAGTAAGTGGCACTGATGGCTTTCGAATCTGAGATGGTCTCGGGGTGTACATTTCACAACCAAAAACAAGCCCGGGCAACCACTCACCACTTTTAATCTGTATAGCTGGTGAAGCAGGGAGAAGAAGCAAAGGACATTTGCTGGTGACATTTTTTTCTTTATTACAAAATATTGTCCCCTCTTCTCCAGTGGGGAATAGGACTTCTATCTGACACTGCAGAACTGGCAAAGAAGGTTAGCACAGATTAGACGTTTCCTTTTCTCTAGAGTTTATCTGGAGCACTGTCCACTCGGCAATCTACCCACAATGTATTTGATAAGTGACCACTGCCTGCCATGTGATGGGGGTATAACAGTGTGTATGAGAGGCAAGGCCCTGCTCTCATGAAGCTTTACATCAAAGACAAGACAATAGAGGAATAAACAAGAAAATACAAGGAGTGATTAAGCCTTTTGCAGAAAACAAAACAGGGTGATGTGACTGTGAAGCTTGGTGGCATGTTTGGAGAGGCCTGCCCAAGGAGGGGACACTTGGCTGAGACTCAAATGACAAGCTTCTTAATGAAGAGCATAGTTTAGGAACAAAAACTGTGAAAAGATGTGAATTTAAATCTAAAATCCATCATTTTTCAATAAGCAGGAAGAGCCTTATGTTAATGGCAGTCTTGTTAGACGAAGAAAGACATCTATGTATCTCCATGAATAATCAACATGAAAAACATATACAGTTTCTTTTCCATTGAAAATTACTATTCTTTTTTTGTTTTAGTTTCTTCAAGACTCTGACTTGTTTTGGATGTTGTCCCCTCTAAATCTCATGTTGAAACCTAATTCCCAGTGTTGAAGGTAGGGCCTGGTGGAAGGTGTTGGAGTCATGGGTGGATCCCTCATGGCCTGGTGCTATCATCGTGATGGTGAGTGAGGTCTCATGAGATTGGTTGGATGTGACATCTCGCCTTTGACTCTGTCTTGCCCCCTCTCTTGCTTTGTGACACTCCTGCTCCCCACTCTACCTTCCACCATGACTGTAGCTTCCTGAGGCCCTCACCAGAAGCTGATGCCAGCACTATGCTTCCTCAACAGCCTGAAGAACCAAAAGCCAATTAAATCTTTTTTTTAAATAAATTACCCAGCCCCAGGTATTTCTTTACAGCAATGCAAGAACAGCCTAACACAGATTCTAAATTAGCCAAAATTATTTACAGTACTTTTATCACTACCACCAACACCCAGGTGATGTTTACTGAGCATCTACTATATTCTAGGTACTACATCAGAACCTAGGGACAGAATAACTAGCAAGACACAAGTTCTATCCTCAAAGAGCCCTGTCATCAAACAGAATACTGCTGGTGTTGGTCTGAGAGGGGTTTGGATTAAGATATGCACAGTACTGGCTGGGCATGGTGGCTCATGCCTGTAATCCCAGCACTTTGGGAGGCCAAGGCAGGTGGATCACCTAAGGTCAGGAGTTAAAGACCAGCCTGGCTAACATGGTAAAACTCCATTTCTACTAAAAATACAAAAAATCAGCCCAGTGGGTGGCATGCACCTATAATCCCAGCTACTTGGCAGGCCGAAGCAGAAGAATCGCTTGAACCCAGGAGGTAGAGGTTGCAATGAGCCGAGACAGCGCCACTGCACTCCAGCCTGGGCAACAAGAGTGAAATTCCATCTCAAATAACTAAATAAGTAAATAAACAAATAAATAAACTCCATCTCAAACAAACAAACAAATAATTTTTAAAAAGATATGCACAGTACAGACCTGGAGGAGCAAGAGCAACTCATCACCTGTGCTTTGTGGTGCCACAGTGGCTGGAACTGTAGTCTCCTCAGTTGTGCAGTTTTACAGGAAAAGCACCACTTGCCTCAGGTATCAAAGCCTGTTATTTTAAATCCAGCTCTCCCAAGCCTCAGGAGCCCACACAGCTCTTCTGGCCAATTAAGACAAGACAGTGACCACTTCAGTTGAGTGGCTGGCTTGCCTCCCAGGTGCCGGCCCAGGAAAGTAGGTGGCACAAGTGTGGGGCACATTTGCAGGCTCCCCACACAGAGCACGGTGACCTCCTGGTATAGAAAGTTTCTCACAGAGTTTTTCCGATTGGAAACCTGAACCAATGTTGCATGTGGTATCACATACTAATGTCAGTAAGATGAGACATTTAGTGGGTAGAAAATAATAGTAACTGAATTTATTTTATACCCATAATACCTCCTGGGAGTTCTCAGGATGAGTTAAAAAACAGGAGGGAAGGGAGGACACTTTCTGAAAGCATTTCTTGGGCACAGTTGGATAGATGCCATCCTACCTCACTTCTGAAGAAGACGCTTCTCTGTGCTCATAATTCTCACTGCCCATGTTGCCTGTGGACCTAACTCAGCCTTTCAGGAGACTCATGAGTTCTGAAAGGTGGGTAATGTCAGAGAACCAACACCTGCCACCTGCTCTGGCTCGCGACACTGATCTGCGGCTTCCCATCTGTTTACTCAAAACCTGAAATCACAGTAACTGTCTTTACTGAGTCTGAGTTTATTGCTATTATTATAATTGCCAAAGAGCCTCCCAACAGCATTTCCTGGTGGTCAGATATCTGAGGTTTCACAATTAAACTTTTCAGAAACCAATGGACGTTTATTACAGGGAACACTGAGGACATTTGAAAAACGAGAAGGAAGTATTACACTGAATAATACTGCCTAGTCAAATACTGAATAGTTAAAACTCTGTTTGCAGGTAGAGGGACACCTTGCCATGCCACCCTTGGTAAGGATTCTCCTTATCGTCTACGACACCAAACCAACAAATCTACACATGTGGTCTGAAGCAACAAGTATTACATTACAACTAAAATACTATTTTATTTATTCCAAACTCTCCCACCCTCCCACTTTTTAACTTCAAGGGACATTCTTTGTGATATGTATAGGTCAGAACTACAGGATTTGAAACCACACATAAGCTAAGATTCTGTATTTTCATTTTTGAAATCTAAAAATTCTCATTATTCCATTCTCATAGGAAGATTTCACCATTCCTGGATAGTTTTGATCTCTGTTCTATAAATAGAACAAAAAAATTATCTTTAAACCTGTGAGCCTGCCAATGCTTGGGACTGTGCTGAATGAATCCAGGTGTCTATCTGCCAATGAAGAAAAGGAAACTCTTGACTGCTTTCCAATGTCACTGGTTATCTGGCCTGTGAACTGTTGTGTTCAAAAGCCCACTTTCATTGTTTCTTATCTGGGCCCTTAAATAAATTTTCTTCTGCAATCTAACAATGATAAAAAACGAAGGTCCTAAAAGCAAGGCAGAAAAGTTTGAGAAATATTTTCAACTGCTGGATCAGGTGATATTTGCATACCTCCAAGTTGAAGACATAAAGATACAGCATATTTCAGTAACTTCACAGGAAATATAGATGAATCATGACATGAATTACATCCAAAAGGAGCTTGTTAAGTATGAAGATTAAGATCTTAGTCTCAAGAGAAGAAAGACTGAGAGAGATTCAAATCTGTAACTTTTAAAAGCTAAAAATACCTGAATGAGAAGCCCATGACTATAATAATTACATGTAGAAAAAGTACAGAGATTAGGTCTTCCAGTATGCACCAGGAAGAGATGGGCAGTTACTGGCATTTTGCCATGCCACCCTCCCTGCAAATTATAAACAAAATCTGATTGAGTCTCTCCTGGTGAGATTCTCTCTTCCCTAGGAATGCTCTAAGTTTTAAAGTTTAAAAGAAGAATATCTGTGCTTTCTGAGTGTTCTGCCTAGCTCTATCTACACAGCTATTTAAAACCATCTGGAACCAACCTCTGCTCCAAGTTTTAAAGTGAAGCGATGTCTCTCTGAGAAACTAAGAGAAACTACTGGGCAACTTCAAATATTCCTCATTTCTCACTCAAAGACATCTTCTGGGCATTAACACTCACATTTCAGCTTTCTGGGCTGCTCTAGTTTTTGACTGTCAAACTATTCCTAAAGGTTGATGATATCTTCTTAGAGAGTGTCTACAGAATGGCCAGAAACCAGAGAAAGAAGAGGATTATTAAAATCTGCCTTGAGTAGATCTTAATGGTGCAAAAGTAATACACACTTGGTAGAAATCATAATTCAAATTTTGAATTTTGAACTTTTCCCTAGCTAGTGATATGTGGTATGACACTCTGTCACAATGCCGAACTGTGGCAGTGAGCCAGAGCTCCCAGCCAGCCATGAGATTCCATGGGTAAATAACTGATATTGCATGGTGTACTGTGTTGTGAGATGATTTTGCCCAATTAGAGGCTAATGCAAGTGTGCTGAGTATGTTTTAGGTAGGGTAGGAAATGCTATGACGTTCAGTAGGATAGGTGATCATATACATGGTCAACTTACAATATTTTCAACTTATGATGGGTTTATCTGGTCATGACCCCATCGTAAGTCAAGGAGCAGTTATAGTCACATAGGCGACTATGGTAGTCAGAAGGCTGGGGAACTAGAGACCTCCAAACAACTAGATTCTGGAAGCTTAAACTTTCCATGGACAGGGGGTTAAAAATCGTAAGTTTTTAGGGGATTAGACATCAACACGAATTACTTCCAGCCTTCTGATTTACATTTTGTTAGTTCATCCATCAAGCCTAGAGAACTTTTTCTGAGTAGCTTCTTATGCATAGCTATTGGAGGAGATGTATCACCAAATAAGAAGATTTCTTTAAAGAACAGCAAATGGCAAGGAAAACTCTTAGTGCTTTTTCTAGAGAAGTAAAAAAGAAGACAAGTAAGGCAGTTTTCAACTAGGACAGTGAATGAATAGTGTAACTTGACTGTTTCCTAATTGTGCCTTTGAACACATTAAAAAAGGATACAGTCCTCCAGTATACGAATAGATAAACTACAGTGCATCTAGAAGATGCAATATTATTCAGCTGTAAAAAGAAATGAGCTATCAAGCCATGAAAAGACATGGAAGAAGCTGAATGCTTATTACTAAATAGAAGAGGCCAGTCTGAAAAGGCTGCATACTGTAAGATTCCAACTACATGACATTCTAGAAAAGGTAAAATCATGGAAATGGCAAAAAGATTAGTGGTTGCCAGGAGCTAGAGGGGAGGGAGGGATGAAAAGGCAGAGCATAGAGGATTTTTTGGGCAGTGTAACTACTCAGAATGATACTATAATGGCAGATACATGTCATCTTACACATTTGTAGAAACCCACAGAATTCACAACACCAAGGATGAACCCTAATGTAAACCAGGGCCTTTGGGTGATATTGACCTGGCAACATAGGTTCATCGATTATAACACACGTACTACTGCCACTCTGCAAGGGCAGGGGCTTGTTGACAGCAGGGGAAACGTGTCGGGGAGGTATGTGGAAAATCCCTGTACTTTTTGGTGTCAACCTAAAACTGCTCTAAAAAGTATATACATATTTTTAAGTGAAGCTAAAAAAACAAAAATATATACACCTTTCACATGGAAACAAAAATGAAGGGTAGAATTAAGACCAACATAACATACAGAGAATTCACAAGTACACTTCAAACACTGTAAATGAAATAACACTTGCAGGAAAAGTTTTGTTGGTTTTACGAAAGCTTTTAAGAGGACATTAAAGTTGCCTATTTACAAAAACGGGACAACAGCAGGAGAAATATTAGGAAAGTGGGATAGTTCTGTCTGACATTTCACATGGTTGTCAAGAAGATGTTTAAAGGTTTCTTCAATTTAGGTAAATGGACTCTTTATAACAGGCAGGTTATTATGTTACTTAAAGAAATAGATTAAGAATTTTATAAGATAAGGTTCATTTCCAATTATGTTAAACATTAGAAACATTACTAGAATTTTGATTTCATTTAGCCTCGGAATTCTATATGTGTAATGAAGTTTGAATTGGTTCTAAAGATAATGTTTTCTGTGATGAAAAAAAAACTTGGCAATGAATACATTTCTGATTAAATTCCCATTCTCTCTGTACAATTTTTAAAACACACACACTAAGTATAAAGGAAATCAGGCTGACTAACATAAGGAAAAAAGTGCCCTGAAAAAGTGACATTAATGAAAACTTGACACTATGTAAAAATCAAAGATTTTTAGGATTTGAAGGAAAATCATCTAGAAATCATCAGGTTGACCTGTAACTAGTAAATTGAAATAAGTGGGGACACAAGAGAACACAAGTTATCTGCACAGGAACACAAAGCCGCCCACAGGTACAGCCCAGTCTACAAGGCAGGTCTCCCGAGGCACATGTGCCTCCTTCCCATCTCCAGGAACTGAACTATACAAAGAAACCGAAGGATAGAAAAATAGACATCCCTCCTTGCTGCCGCCCACTGAAAACCCAACTCCTTATATCAGGTTTTTTTTTTTTTTTTTTTTTTAATTAAATCAGGCTTTAAACATTTTTTTTTTCCTTTACAGATATGATAGCTGACATATGATACAGAAGTCACTATTGGACTTGACAGAAATATCTAATACGAGTTTCTCAATTTCTTTTCAAATAGGTAGCATTACCTAACTTTTTCAAAATGTCCACTCTGGGGATTTTATATTTGAAAGTTATTTAAAAGAAAAATGCCAAATGATGCATATTTAATTAAAACAAAACAAACTCCCAAACCATGCCACCCTCAGAGCCCACTGAGGCAGGAGTTGTGTGATCAGCCCACCCTCAGCGTTGGCCAGGGAGCAGCCAGCCCATCACTTACTTCTCAGGCTCCCCATGCTGGGTGCGGGGTGGGTCCGTGGCGGCAGCGTGCTGTGGTAGGGTGGGGTGGTGCTGAACAGAATGTCGTTGGGCAGGGCTTGGTCAAGCATGGAACTCCGGGAACTGCCAAAGGAGGACCCCCTCCTGTTGCTGCAGATGCTTTCATCAGACAGCGTGCGGTAAAGCGACCTCCTTGGAGACAGGTTCCCATAGAACGAAAACTAGGGTTTAAACAAGGTGAGAGGAGGGAACAGACATTAAAAAACAAATGCATGTGGCTTGTGTGACCAAGGCCAGTGGTTTCACATAGTATTGTGATACCCTCTGAGTTTTCTCTGTTAGCTCAGCATTGCTAAACGCGGCATGGAGGTGATCGAGGGAAATGCACCAGGGCTTTGGTGCACTTATTAGATTTTATGTTTTCCTCCTTTGACATTCTATGAAATATTACCATGAATTAGACATGCACAGCTTTATTAACTCTGAAATGTTAAATGAAACCTCCATATCCTTATAGCAGTGATAGTTCCTGGAATTATATAAGGTTGCCATTTCTGGCAATAGTTATTCAAAGCCACACTTAATACTGGTTTGATTTTAATTTGAAATGACTACATTGTAGTATTAGGCAATTTCTCTACCAATCAACTACATATGAGGTTCAATCCAATCTAAATAATAAGACTAATTTTGAACACTGGAGCTTTCTAGGCCACATAAACACATTTCAAAAAAATAGCAGCAGTCGAATAAAGTCTTACTGTCCACTTAAAAGTATCACTTGCAAAAGTCTGTATAATTGTTGAAAACTGAGTTACAGTAATGGATCATAACCAGACTTAAATGAACCATTAAAATTATTGTTGTGTTTAATTACAAATAGGGTAGGAAAAATTCTTACTAAAGAAACAAGTGGTCGAATACTCAAAAAAAGTTAAATCAAATGTGAATTTTCAATTACTTTCTTTGCATACCAAACCACATTCCTTTTAGGTAAACAACAGTAAAAGCCAGAATGTTCACATCAAACAAATAAATGGCTATTTACATTTATGAATGTAGAAAGAAGTCTAAAAATATTCCTATTGTATGTGTTCCTTCCATTCTGTCAAGTCTTTCCACCTGATGAATGGTAACTGGAACGTATGTGAGCTACAAAGTTAAATTTACACTATGAAAAGAAGGTGATTTGTCTTAGAAGAAAAAAACATGTCAAGAAGTTCAACCTTACAAAAAGAAAAGCTATTTACACTCTCCGTACAGCAGTCTGCCTTTGCGCCCAAGCTTATACAGTATCATGTACATGACTTAAGTTTTTTATTTTTTTTAAAAAGACTCGTTACGATGGAGTTCTTATGGGATTTCCTCTTCACACACCACCAGCAGGTTCTTCAGAACTTGATTACAGGCATATTAGATTAAAGCAGCTTTGCAGTAGTGTCTAATTAGTGTTGTTCTGAAAACACAATTAGGTTAATTGCAGAATTGTTTTACTATAGGGAAGACAGAAGCACAAAGACCTGCAGTTTATCCTGATCATGGCCAGTATGGCAATACCTGATTTCCTTTTCCCTTTTCATATGAACAAGAAGGAGTGCTGGATTAGAAGTGAGGGACAAGGACTCAGTTGCTGACTCTGGTACCAAATATTTATGAAGACTTCACATTTCATCATCTGGGGCCTCAGTTACTTGGTGAAAGAAGTGACTGGGCCGAACTGCCTTTAAGTCCTTTTTAATACTTTGAATTGTTTAGCAAAGTGGTTGAAGAGATTGTAAAAATGATGACACTAAAGCCAATAAGCAAGCTAACATTATCTAGGGAATACTACATTGTGAATGGCGAAGGTATGCCATTGAACTTGGGGTTGGTTTATAAGATTAAAGCATGGGCTTCCCTCTGATCTCTGCGTATCTCTAAATGGCAGCGTGCAAGTTCCAACCCTGTTTAAAATGCCCAGCAGACAGTGTGCTAACTCCAGTCCACTTCTGGAACAGGATTACATTTAAGGAGAGACAGCTTGGAGCAGAGGCTAGAGCTCTGAAACAAAAGTCAGGTGCTGTGAATTTTAACAGCTACTGTTCATGATCACTAGTTATGTCCAAGAGCTGTACTAGGCTCTTCACACTTTACTTCTCATCTTCCCTGAACTTCACAATTCAATTATTATGATCTCCTTTTTTCAGATGACAGCACTGAGGTCAAGAGGCCAAGCCACTTGCATAAAGTCATGCAGCTAATCATTGCTGGAGCCAGGATTTGAAGCTAGGCCAGCCTGACTTTTAGCTCTATCTGAGGTTTTAAAAACAGCCTTCTTAACCTCTCTCAGGCTCCCTTTACATACTGATAGAATCAAAACTGGCAACGGTCAGCTATGTGCAGTGGGTTGTTGGTATGGTCATGAGCGATGAAGCGTGTGGGAGTACTCTGGAAACTCTTGAGTTTCTTTAGACTTTTTTTTTTTTTTAAGTATTTCTGGTAACTTCAAAGCTCCATAAGTCACTAACCTTTCTTCGCCCCTCCTCCACTAAGGGGCTGTCAGGAAGCATCAATTTCAGAAAATCTTCTTTAGACAGAACATGTTGAGTCTCTGCAATGGCATCTCCCACTACTGTCTGATGCTGAGTTGCTGCAGACATGACATCCATCTCACTATACATCCTGTTGAAAACAATCAGAATGGAAATTAAGCCTGTTTGTAAAGTGCCTGTAGTGGTAGGAATTAAAACCTAGTAGCCAGTTTCAACAACCACAAATGCATACAAACAATTCTTAGGTCTTAAGTCAGTTCACTTTTGCTGCATTTGCTCCAAATTCCCATGCCATTTCACATTTGTGAAATGAGCTCAGCTACAAAGTTAGATGTCTGAATAATTCAGAAACAAATCAGATCCCCAAAGCCTAGGATGAAAAAAAACCACACAGCCAACTTTTAAAATACGACTATGTTTTCCCATTCCTAATCTGTGTCAGAAAACACAGTTTCAATAATTCATCAGAGATTATCATATGCCTTTTGAAGCAGCCCTTGTGCTTCTCAGAAATTGAGAGCCTTTCTCTCGCGGCTGGACAACCAGAGCCCGATGGTACCCAAGGAATGGAGAGGAAGCCACCCGAGGGAGCCGGGGTTTAAGAGTCATCAATTCAGTCATGTGCTAAGCATGTTTTACTATCAGCAATTTCACAAAGCTATTTGGATAAAGCAGCTGTCTCCCTTAATTATCAGTATATAAAAATCTATTTATAGACAACAAAAGAGTGTCAAGCTGAATTATTATTTTCAGCTCCTTTACAGGGAGAAAACTGGGGAGTCATTCTAAAAAGGTTTACTCTGAAAATACAATCTGAGCAACCAAATATTTCTGAGGACACAGTAAACAGTCAGTGGCTGCACTGTCAGTGGAGGCAAACGGTCTTTGCCACACAATCTGAAACATAACACTCTAGGAATTCATAGCCCACAGCAGAGAGCTAGAGAATGACCTGAATGTTATTGCTGTGTGCCTCTGAGATGACTATTTCAAAAGCTAGGCTATCTTGTCATTTTATGACAGCTCACTGGGAAATTACTAGAAGAAGAAACATACACAAACATGCTCAAAATTAAGAAGGATCTCTCTAAAATCCTCTATGGCTCTTGCTTTGTTCCTGAGGTAGGACCGGTTTCCCTGTACCTCTCAGTTCTTGAAGCACAAGCTACAGTTACATGAACAAACAGTAGCTGTAAAAAAAGAAGCTTTTTGTAACTTTTACAACACTACTGAAGATTTAGTTGGTTTGTGGGATGGCATGACGTGAAAACGGGAGCTGCAACAAGAACCCAAGGCCCTGGAGAGCTTTTGCGCAAGAGCCACATAAGGAAAACAAAACAATGTAACTTTTATGAAGAGTGCATCCAAGAAGACCCCAACATTTGATCCTGAAGTGAGTTAGGTGGTGCTCAAGAGCTCCAGTCCGAATGTGTTTTGGGAAAGATGCAGGGGAAAAAAAATGCATGGATAGTAACATTATATGTGTAATTATGATTACAATGTGCTGTTCTAGTTTATATGTGTTTCAATAAAAATCACTAGCTTTTTCTGCTAAACTAGTAATTGAAAGATATTATCCAATGATGTGTCATAAATATGTTCCGAGGGTTTACTCTGTGCCAGTCACTGTGAGTAGAGCAGTAAGCAGGACACAGGCTTGCACAGGAGCCCAAGTCCACGTGTGTGTGCATGTGGTGTGCATGTGTTGTGTGTGCTTTGCAGGCCGAGATGACTGATCAAGTGTGAATTCACTGTAGGAAGTACCGGGCTAGCGAGTGCAGAGAACAACCCCTTTAGGAGGGTGCTGGTTAGGCTCAGAAACTCACAAGGGGCATTTAGACAGAGGAAACAGCATGAATGGCTGCACAGAAGCCTGAGACAGAACTGCTCCTTTGCTTATATTATTTAAAAATGTAAGATGATATCATTAACAAAATTAATAGTAGGGCTTCCACAATAGGATTGTGAGAAATAACTGGTCTATGTGAAACTTCTGGAGGGCACAACTGATTTCTTTTTGGTGTACAATGAGACACTAATGTTAACTAATTCTCCATGGTGCAAATAAGCTGTACTTGTCTGACTGTTTTCTAAGCATATCTTTCAGTGATCTGATAAAACACTGTTTTGCTAAAACTTCAAATCTAGTTAGCGCAGTCTTGTATGATTGTCTTGCCTTAGAAACATTTTGTGTTGCTGGGCAGGGCCTGGGACACCTGCTACATCTGCCAGGCTGAGCTGGCACACTGACCAGGACCCCTGGTCTCGAATACCAGCAATGACCTCTTGTGATGACAACCAGTTTGAGTTATCATCTCAAATCCTCCCCATAAAATGTGAGTTAGGACAGAAGAGCTTCTACTGCCAAGAACATGTATGGGGACTGCCATTTGCCTTGCACACCACACAGGTCCCCAGGTGAGAAGCTCCAGCAGGGACATGCTCTCAGTCTCCTTTAGTGTGCACAGACTGTGACTCAGAGACACCACACCCCTTTCTCACCTCATTCCTGACACTGCCTCGCTTTCACTGAACATTGGTGCCATCAAATCCGCGTGTGAAAATGCATAAACCCCGGGCTTTTGCATGAAAACTGTCCAAATGGGCTCCTTTCACACTTCCCTGACTTTCCAAGAGAGTCCTTTGCCTAAACATAGTACTACGGCAACATACAAAATGCTTCTAAAAATATTTCATAGAATTTAAAACAGGCTTGGAATGAATTCCTGTGAAGCACTCAGAAGACTCTTATTAGACAGAAATACCAATGTGTCATTCTAACATTTTCATTTATAATAAAAAGGGCTAGTTATCACTATGAAATTCCTTCCTAAATAAGTCATTTGCAATGATTGATATGATTTTTTTTACAAAAGATTCCATGTTCAATTTAAGCACTAAAAGAATTTTTAATTTAGAAGGCATTTATCATACAATTGTTTTTAAGAGAAAAAAGTGACACTGGTTCACCAGCAAAACGTACAATCTAGCGGCGTTCTCTGAAGAGCCATCCCATGCTCAGCACCACACGCCTGATGATGCTATCGCAGGCAGGTACAGCAAAGCACACAGATAATTTAGCATGAGGATCTGTTCAGCTTCTTTACGATATAAGCAAATAGTTACTTAGCCCCAACCAGCCTTGCTTTGCATTCTTGAAATGTGATTTCTTTACCTGTCTCTTCACAGAGGCATCAGCTTAGTTTTCATAAGTGTTATAAGATGGATTATCAGTATTTTAAAATCTTTTCTTTTTCAAACAGATACAAAGCATCCTTCCCTACATGACCCCTGCCAACTCAAACCTAACATCTAAAAGGAAAATTGGAAGTCATGCTAAAATTAAGAACCATACTTTTTTGTTAGGATGTCACTTACACGGCAACTTTAAGAAACATACAGGAGTCTGTGGGAATTTGAACTGCCTTTGACCTTGTGTATTTATAGAGAATCTATCCTCACACATTCAGTAGCATGTTACCATGACTTTTCCATTGCAGGCAGATTTGAATATAAAAGCAAAGAACACAGATTTCTTTCCAATTTGTAAGTAAAAATCAAGAAAAGAGAATAATTTTATAGAGGAATATAAACATTGACATTTAAAGAGTTTAAGAAAGATGTTTCGACATTATTCTTTTTTAGAATGTATTTCCCTCGGGAGGAAAATATGTTTGCTTAGTCAATCCCCACAGTGAAAAATACTGCCCAGAGAAGAATAGCCAACCACCCTACCCGGGACATTCAGTCACTTCTGGCTCCTCGGGTGGTGGGCTGCCTTCCGATTTCTTCCAGCCGATGACATATTTGTTCACTGCCCCTTGTCTGTGGTAGGGCTTGGACATGGACCCGGGAACCTGTTGTCCGCTGCTGTGCGACACGATGTAGACTTTGGATGAATCCAGAGACCCACTATTTTTTGAACAGTGAGCTGAAGGGCTTCCTGAATGGTGAGAACCACTGAGGAGCAGAACAGACAAAAGCTGCAATACAATCAGATTTCAGCAGTGCTGGCACATGGCCAAATTCAGATCCACAAGGCTTTACTCAAGTCTTTCTCCGTGAGCAAAATCAGGCACAGGGAGGCAGGTGGAGCCTTCTTTCCACTATGGAGCTTGCTAGGAAGCCTCATTTTACATAGGCTAAGGTTAGTCACATGTAAGTTGCATGCCTGTGGCAGGAAGGATGTTAAAAATATGGCCGGGGAAATCTGATAGAAAAATGGCAACATTCCTAAACTGATGCTTCAAAAGAGGACATACTCAAATGGTGAATATGTTTATCAGAGAAGGTGCTCAAACTCCATTGTCACCAGGGAAATGCCAATGCAAACCATAATGGAATACCATTACATACTCACCAGACAGGCAAAAATGAGAATGCCTGACAATACCCAGCCACCTAGTGCTACTAAGAACTGGGGCAGTGGGTACTTTATTACTGCTGGCGGGAGTTAAAAGTGCATGAAACAGTTTGAGCACTGCCTATGAAGGTGTGTGCACCTGCAGAGCTCACGATACAGCAATTCCACTTCAAGTGTATACACACAATAAACCCCTGCTGCACGTACAACTGTAAACATGGAACAATGTTAATTGGAAGCATTGATTTTAAGAACTCCCCAATGGCAGCAATCCAAATTATCAGTAGTAGAAGGATATTCAGTTAATAACTATGAATGAATACATGGAATACTCTATGAATGAATGCACTGAGGCTACAGACGATTGGGCAATCTCATGAACAATGTAGAGAAGAAGCACGTCACAAAGAATACAATGATCCTGAGCCAATTTCTTAATAAAGTTCATAAACAAGTAAAACTAAACAACATGTCATTCAGGAAAATGTAAAGAAAATGAGGGGATGATTATCACAAAAGCCAGGTCAGTGGCTACCTCAAGGGAGAAGAGAAGGGGTTGTAATTGGGTAGGATGCAGAGAGCTTCCAGACACAGCAATGTTCTAGTCCTTAACCTGGTGGTAGTTACAGGGGTGTTTGCTGCATGATCATATGATACAACAGCAACAATACTGAAACAGACAGAGGCCCTAAAAACAATAAAAATTTTCAAGGTTAGTAATTAAGCTAAGGCCAGAAGGACTACCCACCCCCGGCTGACTGAGAAATTAAGTGGACAATATATCCACCACCAGAAATACCTTTTCCTTAAATCAGAAAGATCAACAATATGTTTTATGAAAAATGAATGTTACTTTACAAATATGAAAAATTTTTAAAGTTTAAATTATATTTCTAATCTCAGCATTCAGAAAGGCAGGCGGGCTCCACTTTGAGCAAACTTGACACGTTGAGTACAATGCAAGGATTCTGGGTCCCAACATCAGCTCTGTCCCTTACCCCTGCAAGGCCCTGGGCAAGCTTCTTAACCTCAGTTTTCTGATCTGTAAAATGAGGATAATAACAGTATCTACCTCTGAGGGTTTCTCTGAAGATTATGAGTTAATAGTAGTGAAGCACTTAGAACAGTGCATAGCATAGTGTAAGCATTATATAAATATGTAGTTATAGAAAGTGACCCAGGAAATGATTATTCATGAGTAGGAGTCTTTTCTCTTGAAAGAGTTTAACACAGGGTTCCTGAGGTAGCAAGCTCCCCAGTATGCTGAAATACAATCTTACTCTGAAACCCCAGGTGAAGCACAGGCCTTTTCTGATACATGTATAAAGCAAGTATCATAAAAGACGAAGAAAGTATAAAAATAAGAATGATATTAAAATGAACCTTTTGTAGAGGTTCAAGAGGAAATAAAACAAATCGACCCATTTTTGGGGTCTCTGCATTCTGGAAAATTTATTTTATTAAATAAAATTAAGCAACAAACGAAGTGCCTCATCTACTTCTATGAAGTAACTTAGTTGCTGGTGGCTGGTCTTGTGTCCTTGAGTTGGACTGGCGGGTCCCTCCCTCTGGGCACTAACTGTGGGCCTCAGGAAGATGCTGCACTGCCTCTCCAATGACATCCACACATGGAACACCAGGTCGAGAGAACAGTAAAGCAAAATGACCAAGACGACCTGAGGAGTGAAGCAAGTGATCAACAGGCCCGAAGAATAGGAGCCAATGAACTCTTCCCACTCACTGGGGTGCACGCCAGTTAGGGAACCCTAACGTGAAAACTCCATGTCTAGATAATGGGCTCTGAAGCCCTGTATGTTATTTTCTCTTGTACTGTGAAAAATTTCAGAACTACAGAAGAGGTAAAGAATAAACATCCACATACCCTTTGTCTAGATCCACTAATTCCTCTCTGAACCATCTGAGAATTGGTTGCAAGAATGAAGACATCATACTCCTATATTTCAGCATTTACTTCCCAAGAATAAGGACATCCCCCCAGTAGTTAACCAAGTGAAGGCAAGTACAGGACATCAGGCATGCATGCAATACTGTTATGTAACAGACAGTCCACATGCCAGTTTCCCAACTGTCCCAGTAAGGGTTAAGGCCTTAGTTTCTCCATTAAGAACCTGATGGGAGACTGCACTGCCTTCCACTGACTATGTTTCTCAAGTATTTCAAATCCTTTGATGATCCCCGAGATGTTTTGTTGGTAAAGGCCTGGGACACTCAAAATCATGGTACAGTTAAAAGGCTGCATGTGTGGAAGTTACTCACCTTTCCCCCTTAAAATGACCAAAGTGTATACTTTTGAAAATGTATAGGTAATGACAGTGTGACCACAAACTATGTATTTTTCCATTTGTTTTATAACGTTTTCTAAAAATTAGGTTTCATCAAAAATGTCTTTTATCCCAACTGTAAGATATTTTAAAGTTAACTTGAAGAAAAAAGGTACAGAATCCATTTGATGGGTGATATGGTACAATTCCTTGTTTAGTAACAGCCGTATCATCACAGAAGTGTTCCCTGAAGCTGATAAACATTCTAGAATGTTGCCCACAAACTTCTCAAGAATCCTTTCCTTCTGGACTAATGCTCTTCTTTCAGAGTTACACTGCTGACGGCCAATCATTTTTACCAGGAGAAAGGTATGGTGTCATGAGTAACGATAAACAGCACAACATCGTGTGTGCCATTTACAGGAGAATCCAGAACACGGAGTTTGTTTTTGCAGTTGATTTACTTCATTTTGCAAAGCCTTAGTTAGGCTAGCATAAATACTGCTTTGTATGAGCTCTTATCTAAGTGCCCGGCCCTAGAAGAAAGAAAAAATGTGTTTGCTGAACTAAAAGAACTGAGCAGCAGGAGAAAGCAGGCTAGATATGTGCCTGTCCTGCTTAATAGATGATTCCTGTTCACCTCCCTTCTTCCTCACAAGAGTGTAACTTGTCTTAAAGAGTTTTAAGTCCTCCCTTTGCCTCCTTAGTACAACCTTGGAACCATGCCATATATACAGTTCTGTACTTATTTAACTCCCGGGTGGCTGCCAAGGAACGTGTATGTGTGTGCTTGGGGCTAGAGGAGGCTGCTATGGTGTTGTGGTGAAAAACCAGAATTAAAGAGTTAAGAGTACACCATATGCTGACCGGGGCTCCTGACATTATGAACTGGGAATGATGAATCCCACATTCCTCCTATTTCCCTAGGTTACCCAGGCACTGGTTTATTAACTCCATCAATAAGCATTTATCAAGAAGTTTTCCTAGTTCCTTCCTTCATTCAAAAAATATTCAGATGCCTGCCATGTGCACAGAACTGTACTAAGTGCTGCGGATACAAGCAAACAAGACAGGCCATGACCCTATCAGCTCAAAACACAGATGCTCCAGTGAGGACAAGGTAGCAATACGTGACCTTCTCGTGGGAAGGAATATGCAGTAAACACAATCCATTTCAGCTAGGGGTGGGTGCTGTGAAGAAAGTAACACACAGGCCAAGGGCACAGAGCACTTGGAGGCAGAAATGTGGTGTTAGCCAGGATGGTCACCCGTGTCAGTTCCTGAAAGTTTATTCTGCTCTTGTTACCTGGGCTACTTGCTCCCAGTCACAGCCCAAGTCCTCCAGCAGTAGGCCCCAGCTCCAAGGGGACTGCAAGGCTGCCTGAACTGGGACAGAAGAGGGAAGTAGGGGGCTGAGGGAGCATTCCTCATGGCCGCCCATGCCCCACCTGGGGCTTGGCATTTCAGCGTTGGCAGAATCTTTGTGTCACTTGATAGGTTGGCCCCTCGTGCTCTAATGAATCACCTGCCTTTCACTCAGCACACAGAAAACAAGGCAAATGCTGTAAATCCCATCCCTCCTCCTCGCCTCCTGTGCAGGTTGGAGGGCAGGCAAGAGGAAAGTATTAAAAAGATTCCATTCAATGACTCAATTCCAAGCTGAGCAAAACCCTAGGATGCAAGTTGAAATGTGGCTTCAAAGTCACCATCAACGAAGAATTACAAGAAAAGGACAGTCAGGTGGTAAAGGATTCCACTCACTCAACATTTATCACTTCCACAACAGCTGGGCCACATTCAATTTAGGGTGGTGGAAGAAAGTAAAAGCAATCAGAAATCCAATCTAGCACTTTCATATACGTTCTAAGAGTCTAGCCCATTAAATTTGTGAATGGATAAGGTAGTCAAGAAAATCCATTTCAAATGCCGGTGAGTATCCCTACCAAACACCAACAAATGAATGTACTCTGAAGGCAGTCTCCATAGAAATTTTGCTTGATAATAATACAAAACTCTATTTGTGATGCCAATTACATCTGTCCAAAAAGGTGTCATAAAATTGGCTCTTTTACTCATCATCTAAACTTTGAATTAGATGTTAGCAGGATGTACAATCCTGAGATAGTTTCTACAGTATGACCACTGTTCCTGAAATTAAGCCAGGAATAATTCAGATAACCAAGTTCACTGATAATTCTTAATTATTATATCAGTTATTAGTAGTACTAAACCTATTTTAAGTCAAATTATTAAAAAGAGCTGGTAAAAAGTAGTAGGAATGTCTGTTTTGAAAATAATTTTCATATCCTAAGCTCCCTCTGCCCCAGCAAACAGAAGAAGGGTACACGGTGGACACACATGATTTCTACTCTCTGGTGTCCACACCTCCTTCTCCGAGACAAATAATGCCCTGTTTCTCTTCTGGGAGAGTGGCTGCATTTGCCATTCCTTAGCTGCATGGCTTGGGTGAGAGGGACTGACCCCAGCCCAAGCTGAGGGCTCTGGCTGCCCTAGGCGATGCTACCCCTAACTACATGATTAGAGCTAAGAACACGTGAAGAGATGTGGAGGTAGGGGGTTTGGCTTTGGAGGGGGCAGAAACCTGTTTCTTCTGCAAAAACTAGAACCACTTTCTTACTGTGGACAGAGGAGCAGGAGTGTGGGAGGTCTGCAGGTGACACAGCTGTTTCCAGCCAAGAGAAGAATGCTGAGATTCTGGGAAATGGTCAGGTGGAGTGGGAGGAAGGAGACAACCCGGTCCTGAGCAGTATCATTTTAAGCTGCTGGGTCAAACAGAACCTTGAAAGTGCTGGACTTGTTGGTTACATGAGCCCCAATATGGCTCTGGTTGCGTGAACCAATCAGCATGGAGTTTTCTTTAACTTGTAATGTAAAGGTCCCTGAATGACACTCAGCATCCCCTAGCAATGGTGGCGTGAGGGAGGACTCTGAAGGGGAGCCTAAGGAACATAAACAGCCTTTCAGTGTGACCTCTACAGCTCTGCCCTGAGCACCATCATTTGGAGAAATGCTCCCTCACGGCACTAGGTACCTGGAAGAAGTATTCTCATCCTTAGTTCATCTGACTCTGCCCTCTAGCAGTTAGACTCCGCCCTCTAGCATTCTGGGCAGGAGTCAGAGAGTGACTTGGAGCTGAATTGGGGATGGCCTTGGAAACAAGCAGAAAAATGATATTGGTAGTTGCTGTAAATAAATTCTGTCCATAGCCAAGTTCAATAAATGCATTTCTTTGCCCTCTGCCTAGTCTTTGAAAGTGAACAGAAATCACAAATTAGGTATTTTAAAACCACCTCAGAGTAAGTATGTCAAATAGGAGTTTAAAGCTACTCATAAGCAGATATTAAACACCTACACTTAGAGTACTTAGAACACAATTCCTTTACACTTAGCTAGTCTTTACTGAATGAACCCCAGCTGCAGAGCTGAACACACTTTCACTGTTACACACGATTTCAGGTCTCCCCTGCTGTCAGGGCTGTAGGAACAGGGAGAAAGTATGTGCGTGCCCTCCTGGCAGCAAGCTACGTGTACTTCATGCACACGCTGCCCTCATGGCTTCCCACTGCAGTCTGAAGATTAGTCAGCACCACCTCTTCTCCAAAACATGTAGGGACAACAGGTTGAATTAGGGAGAGACATAAGTGGCCTGACTAGAGCATTTCATAACTCTATTGACTTTTCGCTCAAACTTATGGAAACGGGGGGAAAATCACAAACAAGGGACTTATTAACATGCAAACTTGCACATTTTCATATTGTAGAAACAAGCCTTTCCTTTCCTCTGACGTTAGACAGCTAGGAAAACAGCACAACCTACCTTTTGCCCCTACTGCTTATATTTCAGGCTTCTGCCCTATTCCAGCAGGCAGGGCCTAGGTGGCACCAGCAGGTACTACTCTGCAGTGCTGCAGGGCTTACCTGGAATGAGAGGATATCTCACTGAGATCGCCCATGCTGCCTTCCGCAGCACTGCTGGCAGAGATGGCGGACGCGTAGCCATGCACAGTGTACAACTTGGCCGGCTCGTCATCAGGCCCCGAGACATCAGCAGTGTCAGCCCACTGCTCAGCTCGGCTGTGGATCAGGGACCTGCTGCCAGCCAGGTGCATGGGGCCAAGAATGGTGGCGGGCATGCACGGGGCCGTGTCGATGCCACTGTCGGTGGAGGCCCCTTTGATGTAGGTCAGCCCCAGTAATTCGGGATCCATCAGGTCGCCAGACCCAAAGTGCTTGTCGTCACTGTTGCTGGAGGTGTTGCTGGAGAGTGTGTTGCTGCTGGAGTGGCTGGAGCAACTTTTATCCCCAATCTTGAGAAGAAAGAGGAACAGAGAGCCTTCAAGTGAATCCCGAACTCTGCTGCTTCTCTCCCTGACTCACAGAGCTACAAGCCAGGGGCTCTCACCCAAACCCTTTCTACTCACTCTGCAATATGGGCAATGACAGCATTTCCTTTTTCAAAAACAACAGTGCCAGCTTTGAGTTTGGGGCAGAAGATGCAAGTTCCAGTGACAAAGGTAGGGATTTCTGGCTAATCTAACCCTCTCTGTGCTTGTAATATGGAGCTTCTGTGACTCCTGTGTGAAGCCAATGGGATAATATACGCAGAAGCACTTTGGCTGCTGCAAAGCACAAGGTAAACACGAGCTCTCTCTCTGAGACAGCCCCAGTCAAATTATGTCCCAAGTCTTTAAGAGATGGGACTCCCTTTCAAGTAAACAGGTCTGAAGAAGAGTCAATGCTTGGGGGGGCGGGTCAGAGGGAAGGGTCTCTAGAAGACAAAAAGCAAACAGAATAAAAGAAATGTCCCTGTCGGTACAATGTGTTCATACAGACATGGCTTCTCTTCAGTCTGGGAAACGCAACAAGATCTGAAGCATCAGCAAAGGGCTTTGGAATCATAAGAATGAGCCATGCCCTGGTAGATTTTAAAGGGGTTTGGTCTTATCTTTTTTCATTCCATCCTATCAGATCCTTAAGCAAATCACCTTGACCTTTTCATCATATACCGACATTCTCCAAACTATGCCCACACCCTGCAACCCTCTGCTGAAACCAGTAATGAGAACACTGTAAAGGTGGATTTAAATAGATACGGTGAGGCTGACTCAAGACAAGATAGTGGTCACAGCTGAGAGAAGAAATGTCGCATGTGTTCACTAAGGGACAACTGCAAAGCTGGCTGATGACACATTAAGATACAGGAAAGATATCAGTTAATTCAGGACGTTATAAATTATCTTCACCTGCAAATTTTAAAAAATAAGCCACTTAAAAATGTTGGCTTTATTTGTGATAACTCATCGTTCTTGCTTCTGCATCTAAATGGAAGTTTTGTTTCATTGAGCTAGTCTCCCTGGAGGCTCACCTCCTAGGGTTTCTTCAAGGGGTAAACATGGCAACACATGCAAAGGACTGAGAACTACCACGTGGGTGCTGTTCTAACCTGACAGGCGAGACGGGCGGCTGCGGCTGTGATTATTAAATTGTCTGTGACCATAGAGTAAATGGCTACCTATGGGCAGAGTTCCTCTGACCACACACACTGCTTAGCAGTTTCTGCTTCTGTTTTGTGCCACTAAATTGGTAAGTGGTTAACAGGTTACAAACGGGAACATGATTTAGTAACTACTGCCCTGGATATTGAGCATCAAAAGGCTGAGGATATAACCTTGGCTTTGCCACTAGTTTGTTGTATGACCTTTCTTTGGGTCCTTTATAAATCGGGAAGATAGTTTCCTTTTTTAACCTCATCTCTAAGAGCCCCATGAGGTAATGCGCTCTTGAGCATCCCCAGGAAGCAGGCTGTACCACTGTGTGCCGAGACAGAGCAGTCCTGGCTAGGTGAGTGAAGGGCTTATGAACAAAGGACTTACGTGAGAAAGTTTATTGGGGGAATCTTTGCAACTTCCATCTTTCTGCAGAGCTCTTTCCTTATAGGAACTCAGGACCTTGGAAGGAGGGCCATGCCATTTGGTTTCTGTCACATAAAGAGAAGGAGCTGAATTTCCAATTTCCAGTGTTAGCAAAAGAGTAAAGAAAAACAGAAGTTGGACAAACGGTTAGGGAAACGAACCAGGCTTGTGGTTCTAAGAATTTCTGGTCTTACCAATAGATATGCCACAAAAATAGACAGAACCACCACCAGAAACTAAGTGTTTAATTTCTGCAGGTACCACAGCCACAACCAACCGTGACCACACCCTCTCCTGCATCTGGAGACCCAGCTGATCACCTCAGCCTGGTGCACACAGGCTGAATGAATGAATGAATAAAATGAACGAGTGATGGAGAGGGGGTCAGGGAGGAAGAAAGGGGAGCAAGGGAGGTCAATTTCCAGGAGTTCCTTATTACCCGGGTGCCTGCTTGCTTCCATGGAGTCTTCCCTCTCCCTGGCTCCATCACACTCCAAAGGGCCTGAGCCTTGGTGTTCAAGCAGTAGAGGGGACTGGCACCTGAAAAGGACACAGATTTGAGCCTGTCCTTTCTCACCATGCCACCTGCCAGCAAGCGCACGGGAATGTCGGCTTCCAAATGGGATATGTGAGGGAAAGCCCTATCCAGGAACTGGTCTTTTGGCAAATGAAAATGCAAATCATCAGTTCAGCCTCGCCAGAGAAGCTAAAAGCATCCAAAATTGTGGGATGTGGTTTAACCAGGTCAGTAAAAGCAGCTGGATGATAGCCATTTACAGATAAAGAATGGGTGCTGACACCAGCAGGCTGAAGGACTGTCCAGGATCGGACAATGTCCCAGTAAGCTAAGGTGGAGGTCGCTTTTTACCTTATGCCTAGAATACATGGCACTGATATATCTTTATATTCAGTTTTTCTTGAGAAAGAAAAAGGGCTGGGTGCGGTAGTTCACACCTGTAATCCCGGCACTTTAGGAAGTCAAGGTGGGCGGATCACGAGGTCAGGAGTTCGAGACCAGCCTGACCAACATGGTGAAACCCTGTCTCTACTAAAAATACAGAAATTAGCCAGGCATAGTGGTGTGTGCCTGTAATCCCAGCTACTCAGGAGGCTGAGGCAGGAGAATCACTTGAACCTGGGAGGCAGAGGTTGCAGTAAGCCAAGATTGCACCATTGTACTCCAGCCTGGTGACATAGTGAGGCTACATCTCAAAAAAAAGAGAAGAAAAAGAAAGACTACATTCAAGTAGGCTTTGTTTTATGAAAACCCTAAATATGAAAAAAATAAATAGAAGAAAACTTATTCACATTACAAAGTGATCCTTATTTACAGAATTCTGGTTTAAGACCCTGGTTTATAGAAAAAGCCAGAAAAAGTTTTTCTATTTATACAAAAGAAAAAAGAAAAAGAAAAAGAAAAAAAACAGCATCAAAACCACTTCTCTTAAAACACAATGTAATTTAGAAAGCTGCTTGACATGCAACTTTTAAGAACTCCATCTATTATCTAAGGGGAAAAACATATAACTCAGACTACAAATGCAGAGAAAGTTCCCTGTGCACCTGCAGGAGCAGTGATGTAAGCGGCTCCTCACGGCGAAGTCCTTCCCACTGACTAGCCATTCTCTCCTCTCAATCAGCGCAACCAGCTCCTAACTCCAACCCAAAGCAGCGTGCCAAGTCACCGTGGCCCTGCAGACCACTCCTCAGGAGCGTGCCCGGACGCCACGCTCGCTCTTCTTTTCCCAGAGGTGGTGGGACCGGCCAACCCAGTGTCTTTGTTCACAGAAGTCCTCGGGCTCTGCCTGAGCTGCTGACTCCTGGAGACTGCATGGATACTACAAAGGACAGCTCTCAGCTAGCTGTGCTGGGGCAACCTCCCAGTGCTTCTTGGACAGGAAGCAAAAAAAGCCAAATGCTAAACCTGCTTCTCTGATTTTGGGCGGTCTTTCCTCATCAGCAATTTAAGTCCAGGGCAACTAAGCCCTCACATCCTTAATTTTCATGTTCTGAAAATCTTTCCTCATCAAAAAGGAAAAAACAAAACCAAAAAAAAAAAAAAAAAAACGACAGGCTGAGAACATAGACAGGTGAGCACTACCTACATAGTAATAATGAGCTTTCTAACCTGGACACGTCACTTGTTAAAAGCACGTCTGGCATTTGTTTATTCCCTAAATGGCCCCGGGTACAGCAGGAGTACAGTAAATGCTTTTGAATGAGTCACAGAAACACGTTCCTCCCGGTGGATAGCAGTAAGGTAAAAATGAGTGGTACCCGTCGCAGCCCACTTGTGGTCTCCAGGGTCCGCTCCCGCCAGGTCCGGGGTCGCTGGAGGATGACTGGTTGCTGGGTGAGCTTCTGAAAGGTTGACTAGAGTCATTAACAGGGCACTGAACTATCTGCCAAGCCCCTTGACCTGGCCTGTTTTGTTTCTCAAATAAATGTACTTTGAGAATGACAAAGAAAAGGAAGAAAAACATACTGCCATGTGAAACAGAATAAATCATGGAAAAATAAAAAAGAATCGGTGATGCCAGGAGAGATCAGGTGGTTTATGATTGGCAATTTGTTCTAGGAAAGAGATATGACAGGACAAGCCTTCACTGTCTAAAGATTTAGAGCACAGATTGATTCCCTCCCAGAGAAATAAAGAAGAACAGCAATACAATGCTCAAGAATACAGAATTATGAAAACATTACTAATTCTTATTATGTGAAATATAAAACAAGTCACGTTTTAGTTCTATACTTAAAACTTATGCAAAAAGATAAACCTAAATTTGGCAAAACCATTTATTTTCACACATCTCTTGAATGTAATCCTATTTATCTTTTTTTTCAGACATGCAAAAATGAAAAATACTCATGAAACCTCACTTGATGAAGATGTGCTTGCCAAGTTTCCCTTTTGCTACCAGAATACTTCTGGTTTTTTTCTATAATTTACTTAAATTAGAATTACTTAATTTTACTTTAAATAAATTTTAATTTAATTTACTTAAATTCTAATTATTTAAATTTACTTAAATAAGGGAGGTTCTGCAAACTCCCTTCCTTCTACATGTTGCTTACTGTCTGCTGCCTCTTTTACCAGGGCTATCTATGTACATTTCTTTGAATATGGGAAGGTTATAAACCCAGCTGACTTTTGAGTTAGGAGACCCAGAGCCAAGATAATTTAATGTCAAATTAAATTAACACCATTCCTGCCTTCACTCTGGAAAGAATAAATTGGAGAAGGCAGAGGATGACCACAATGTTTTAACCTTATCACTTAATTCCGGTTAACATTTACATAAGCTTACTAAGTGCCAGGCCCAGTTCTGAGCACTTTATATACATTGACCCATTCAATCTTCAAAATTTCCTGCTATTGTTTGTCAGGCGAAGAAACTGCAGGTTCAGAGCTGATGGTACCAGGCCCATGGTTACAGCACATCAAGTGAGTTAGAGCTGTGACCCAGCCTGGCCCCCAGTCTACGGTCTGCTGGACCAGAGCCTGACATGTCATCACTGAGAAAACTCACGGCATCACCATAGCTTATATGCCACATAAAAGTTAAAAGAAGTAGGAATTTACCACAATAAGAAATTTATTATTTTGTTCTGTTAAAATGATCTATGCAAATTAGGCATCTGAAAACCCTCACCAGCTTCTAATGCTATTAGATTTAACCTTTAAACAAGTGTATGCACTCTTTCTTTGAAAAAATAATTTTAAACTCAACTTAAAAGGAGAAAAACAAGGAGAAAGTCTTAATGATCTGGGAACCTCTTAAAGTATTCCTCACATTATGATGATATTTAAGCACAGATTGTTCAGTTTTGTTTTATTTGTATTCAAACCTGTTCACACTTTTCTAAAGGCTCCAGCAGAATAGTTTCTGGGGTACCTTTCCCATCTTGGGAAGCCAGTGGACATGGAGGAAGGATACTGGATGAAGAGGAAAAGCTGTGGCTCTGGTGGGCAGGACCTGCATCTTGCCAGCATCATCTTGGGGCCAGGAGAGTGCCAGACCCCAGGTACCACCGTGTCTGGGGCCTGCCCTGCTACCCTGCTTGCCAACTTGTGAACAGGCTAACTCAGAAGTGACCAAGCCAAGTGAAAAAATCTTCCCTACAATGCCAAGTTCTCGCCTCAGTGATTTACAAGGGCCGCCCCTGAGGAAATGAAACCAGCATTACCTCGTGCCATCGGGCAGCTTCCGGTCGAAGGAGGTGCTTCGAGGAATGGCGGCCTGGGCCTGCTGGAGCAGCTGTTGGCACTGCAGCCGATCGGGCGTGCCGGGGATGGGGGAAGCTCTGGAGAGGGGCTGCAAGGCAGGGGTGGGCACCCGGTGCCATGTGGTGTTCCTCCTGAAAGGGGTTTTATACTCGCAGGGGGTGCCTTCACTGTCGAGTTTGTATTCCACCATGGGGATCCTGCAGAGCTCTGAACACCCTCTGTTGGGCCAAGAAGAGACGGTGAGAAGGGAGGCTTGCAGTTGAGCCATCAGCATGGCTTACTCACAGCTGCGCCCATCAACACACATCATGCGGTGTGTGCCTCTCCCGGCTCCAAGTCAACGATGCAAAGCGTTCCACCCTTGGGAGCATCTTACCTATAATAAAACCACATTCCCACACTATTCAATTCCTCTTCTGCCAGCAATGCCTGAGTCTAGAAATGAGAAAGGCTGTTTGTGGCTTTTTTCCTGGCTGCTGTGCTGCCACCCATCATCTATGCTGGTACCTGTTAATATAGCTGTATGGTTATTAAAATGCTCAACTATCAGTGGGTAAGGAGCTGTTGTCCCAAGACCCCCGATACAGTTAAAAAAATTAACACCTGGCACAGCAGAGGCCTCCAGGACTTGTAAGTTAAATATTTTAAATATATTTCTGGAGATAACAAGTACTATCTATGATAATTAGAAATCAAAAGTCTCCAGAGACTGTAACACCTTGTTCACAGCTACTCAGCAGGACCAAGACCAGACCTGTGGTCCTCACATTCACTACCAGGCACCCTAGAAATAAGACGCACTAAGCAAATGTTCATCACTTTTAGGGGTGATGGAAATGCCCATTATCTTGTTTGTGGTGACTATTTCATACATGGGCCAAAATTCATCAAACTGTATGCTTTCTATATATGCAGTTAATTGTGCATCAACTATACCTCAATAAAGTTGTAGAAAAAAACTTATTAAATAGAAAGAGAAAGGCTTCCTTTTGTCTGATGCTTTATTCTTCAAGAAAGCCTTTGGTTAAATGCAGCATAACCAGTTTAGTGACCAAAAGTACTAAGCCATGTCTGTGTTCAACATACGGGAGTTGGTGGAGTCTAAGGTCTCTGTCTATAGTTCCTCCTTATTACAAACTTTCTACGAGATTTATTTTCCTGAAAACTTCAATGCCTCCTTACTGTCTTTCAGGAACACCGTGTGCCTGGCACTGGCGTGGCCAACCCAGTCCCTCCTGAGTTACACTGCCCACACAGCAGTTGCCGGAGGTGGCTCAGAGGGCCACTCAGAAGCCTCTGCACACCTGAAATGGGCTAGTGTCATGGAGGAACACAGTGATTTCACTTCATTAATTTAAATTTAAAAACTGATGCTCTGATTCATTTTTTAAGTGTTTAGAATAACTTGGGTATGTGAATCTATGTTTTCAACTTTAAATTTTATGAAATATAAACACAGCAAGTACTCAGGATATAATTTAGCTTCTGATTTGAGATATGCTGTAAGTGTGAAATGTACTCCAGACTGCAAACACCTAATACAAAAAATAATGTAAACTATCTCATTAATAATTGTTTTAACATTTTTTGGATGTTGATAGTATTTTGGAGATATAAAGTTAAAATATATTACTAAAACTAATTCCACCTATTTCTTTTTTCTTCTTTAAACATGGCTGCTGGAAAATCCAGATGGAATCTTTACATTGGACAGCGCTCCTGTAGAGGAACCAGTCTCCAGCCCCACCTCCTGGCAATCACATCTCCCTGTGTAACCCAAATCTCAACTCAAATCTTGCCTTCTCCACAAGGTTTGCTGACTGTGCTACACAGTGCAAAGGACGGCAAGCGATGGTACAATTTTTAAAAAGGTGTGTACTCTGCACAGATGCTCTGACAGATATAGGCCCATGTGCAGAGACTGGCTGAACCTCAGTGGTCCCTCAACACTGCAGGAAGGTACCTTTCTACACAAGCCATGCAGCTGCACGCAACAGCCCCATTGTTGGCTACAGTGGCCTTGTCTATTTACAACCAGGATGAATCAGTATGATCAGTATCATGGTTTTGGCTCTGGCTAACTGACGGATATTGCTGTTAGGCATTTCATACATAAATTCTGTCTTTCCAGGTAATTAGCAAACTTCTAGGACAGAACTGACTATATCTTTAATATGCATATGTGGAATCAAGAACGTTAAACATGGGTGATAAATAAATTTGAACAGATTAAAAATACTTCATTTATATAATATGAACAGATATTTTAAACTGTAGTCATATTAATATAATCAGGAATCAGAGTTACAAATCACTTTTTTATTGAGTCTGAGAGAAGAGAAAAGCACAATTAGTAAAAGCTGTCACAATTCAGGAAAAACCTGAGTGCCCATCATGTGAAAGTCAGGTGTGGTTTTTAGTTACCACAGTTACTCTCTCACGGTTCCCTAAAAGGTCACCTCCTAGACAGCTTTCCCATGTGCTCAAACGATTAGTCAGGTACTTAAGACTCTTTAGCTTAAAATGTATTATTTAAGTCAGCTGTCCCTAAGGTTCCCACCAATTGCACAGTGCAAGGAATACTGTTAACTTGACTAAAGTCTGCCTACAAAGCTAATTGGTGTAGTTTGGCAAAAACACAGGAAGACTGGATAAGTCTCAACTTTTGAGGGCTAGGGCAAATAATTTCAATTTACCATGTTGCCAAAGCAGTCAGCATCCCAAACCAGTGCCTCTCCCAGATATTCCAGAATCAACATAGAACAACAGCAACAATAAACTTCCTAATATTTGCCCTTTGAGAAATCTGCTAGAGCAAGGGATCACTATTTTAAAAAGCAGAATTCCACTGTCAGCACAGTATAGTAAAAGTTTCAGCCTTTTCTGAAAATCATCACAAAAGAACAAGAACAAGAATCAGAAACAACCACAACTGCCAACTGAATTTAACAGACAGCAAAGCTGGAGGTGAATGGAAGAAAGGTTATGGTTTAGCAGAGCAGAGGAAGGTGAAACCAAGGGGTGTGCAGAGTGAAAACTCAGTAGGAAGGAAGACCATTGCCCTTGCAGAACCCCAAAACAGTGCAGGGACAGGAAGCACCAAGCACTGCAGAAGACCAAGTGAAAAGGAAGATTTAGGCCTACATGTTACTTAGAAGGGAGGAAACAGAAGTTTGGCCCTGGGGGCTGAGGTCCACACAGGGCCTGGCCCAGTCAGGCAGCAACCAATCCCCGACCACTGCGGGACAAGAGCAGTAGTCTTTAGAGAACAGAAAAGATGCAGAGTCAAGGGTGTGAGGTGCAGAGAAGAACAGGAATGAAAACAAGCCTGAGGCAGAGATGAGACCCAGGGCCACTTCTCCTTCCTCCAAACCTGTCCTTAGAATGCTCACCACCCATAGAGATCAAAGAAGATGGTTCTCTAGAGAAGAGACAAGCAGATGTAAACCATCCAGTCACTCTGCAGTGAAGCTCATGGAGCAACCAGATTGCTGAAGAAAAGGAGGAACTTATGAGAGTTAAAATTAAACATTAAAAAATCCAGTAAGATAGTTGGAAGGTAAACTGAGAGATTCTCCCAAACAGTTCTGAGAGAGAAAAACCTAAGAAAACAGTTTAATCCAAAAAGTCCAACAACTACCAGACAGAGCTATCACAGAAGAGAGGGGAAAAAAGTGGGGGAGAAAAATTAAGAAATAGTATACAGACATTTCTAGAACTATATGTAAAACTAGATTAAAAGGTCCAGAGAGTACCCAGACCAATGAAAAAAAAAATTGTCCACATGAAAACACATCATTGGGGAATTCAGACTCCTGGGTTAAGGAAGTAAGCCTACAGTACTGGGGATGGGATGGGTAGGAGCCTAAGTGTCTAAGAATCTGGGAGTGGAATGGCTCCATTCTTCTCAACTACAATACTGGAAGGCACAAAACGTAACAAAGGAAATACCTGTAAAATTCTGGGTGAAAGTTATTTCTAACTTGTCAAATCCATAGTACTTGGAGCTTCAGACAAAGAAAGAGAACAAATAAAAAACAACACCCTAACTTTTGGGTTGGGAAACCAAATTGATGGTAACGGTATCCTTTGATGGTAGTGTTGACAGAGAAGAGTAGACTGAATACGCTCTCCTCAAGAAATTCTTACACCTGTTTACAGAACATGAGGTAGTGATTTCTCTGTGCATCAGTAAACATTAGTTCTTATCTTTTCACTCTATTCCCCCTCCTGAAAGTAAAATTCATCTCTGTTAGTTGACATGACTCTGGATTTACTAGTTTAACAGTTACATTATTGGTCAAACTGAGTAAACCCAAATTACATTGGGTTGCATTATTTTCTTATAAAATACCAAGGCTCTACAAGTTTTGTTCATGTATTTATATTGTTTCCAAGTGTTCTCTGTTTATTAAGATACCACATCCTTAGGACTACTGATTCATCCCCATAGCTAATAACCTAATTAAAAAAATCCAAGGTAAGATACGACAATAGACAACAAAACATCAAGAAAATCTGCTACTTTTGTCTTCCACCCAAATTGATGTTCTAAGCAAGTCACTGGCTGTTGAGGTGAACACCAGGCTTTGGTATCTCACGGGTTCCAGCTGCCTGAGTAGTGCACATCAGGAACTGTAAGTGACTACATCCAAGTTAAAGATCCTGGAGTTATATGTTGAGTGAAAAGAATGTGAGCCTTGAATCTTGTGAACCAAAAGGCAACTGTGCATTTCCAATGCTTGTTTGGCCTTCAAGTTTGTTTGGTATGGTGAGAGAGAGAGAGAGAGAGAGAGAGAGAGAGAGAGAGAGGAAAAAAAGAAACAAAGAAAGAAAAAGAAAGAAAGAAAGAAAGAAAGAAGGAAAGAAAGAAAGAAGGAAAGAAAGAAAGAAAAGACAGATGGCTGAGTAGTGTGGTCTACTTAATTCATGCCCATAGACTGTATTCTTTATAAGACACTATAATTTAGCTTGAGGCTTGGAAGAAACATGTAATATAAATGCATAATCATGACTCATATTTTGAGAGAGTGGGCAAAAATCTGTGTAATCTATTAAGTTGAGGAGGGAATCTGGGTGGAATTATTTTACCTCCAACCTCGTGCAGAAAGTCATACAAGAAAGGTCTTCTAAAATATTATGAACTGGCATTCTTTTGCCCTAATAAAAACTAGCTATTCTGCAAGAATGGTTTTATCTTAAAATCAAAACTAACTTTGTTATTATGTGACACTTTTATAGCAACTACTCTTGTGAACTAGATTTTGCTTTGTTTACTCCTATGATTAAGGTGCCAAATTAGTACTACTGATATAGCATAAGCAATCCTCAAACCTAGTCAAACTCAGTTCTGCTCCATATGTATGAGAAATTCCTTAAAGGATGCATAAGGAAAATTCAACCAATGTTTAGAGAAATGGGACAAGGCATAAAAGAAGAATGACAAAGGAGCCCAGAGAGATCCTCAAGCTGCAGTGCCCATCAGAAATGGATCTGCGTCCTCCACGGCATGCATCCTCTCTCCCTCTTGAGGGGTTCTAGCACAGGACATCAGGCAAGACACTCCAGCTCGTCTGGAGTATCAAACCTGGGGCTGCTGTGGATGGGACACATGGCAAATATTTTGATGAGTAAATAAAGGCTAACTGAAACCTGAGCAGACCAAATGCCCAAAGACCTAGCACAAAAAGACATTTCTAACAAAACGAGCTGCTCCACCTTAATGTAATTCAAATATTTTTAAAGAAAAAACTTTTGCTTTCCTGCTACAGTAGAAAAATTCAGACCTCATTGATACACATGCTTGGCTTCCTCTCGACATATCAAATCAAGTCAATGGATGGAAATTGCATTTCCAGCTTCTGGCACATTCCTTACAGTTTGCTTGCCAGTAGGAGATACTAAAAAATGTTAAATAAGGCTGTGGGATCACTTTTATGTATGCAGATTGATTTCGTCTTTGCTCCATAGCAAATGTACACATCATCAACTTATTCTCCTAATTACCATGCTATGTAGGGATCAATACAAACTCGGCTTCAGGGTTAAAAATAAGTGTGATTTTTCACATTTCTTGTCTAGCCAATAACTTTTCTGAGTCTATTCTCTCTTCTCTCTCAAAAACATACACTGTAAGGCAAAATACTCTGTAGACCAAGAAGGTCACTGAAAATGTGCTAGTTAAAAATGTGGCATTATCAAACTATAAGAATGATAAGTAATTCTATTACATGGCATCCTCAGAGGATCTTATATTTTACTGCTGTATTCTAAAAACAGTACTACTTGTCCTTCTGAACTCACCAGCCTAGACTTCCTGGGATGGCTTAATCCTGTAAAAGGGATACTCTCATGAGTATTCATACTTATTGGCTTTCTCCCCTGCTTCCTGATGCCTAAAGCTAAGTTTTCCACCAGAAGATTTCTTGGTTACAGCTGCCACCACTTCCCAGCTTCCTGAACATGATCAGCAAAGAAGGGTTGTCCAATCTCGCTCACAGTTAACAGACAGCATGGTCACTGCCAAGTACTGTAGTGTATGGGCCCCACAACTTCAGAGGCATCCAGAAAGGCCCCCAAGATGGTATCCACCCACCCAGGCCCATTCCTTTCCAATGACACCTTGAGTTTCTTGGAAGAATCTTCCATTTACCAACAGTAATTTGGACACTGAAAGGTAGAATTCCTGCTGGCCAGGATATGGACTTGGTTCTAAAGCATGGCTTCAAACTCTGCAGGCTGACCATCAAGACCATCACTGTTTGAGTCCAGTCAAGCCATATAGTTTCTTCTATTTGTTCCCAACAGGAACCCTAGACACCAAACTGTCTCCATTAAAGAGAGAGTTTGCGTTCTGTGCTCAAAACTCAGATGTGATGATCTGTAGCTTAGAAATGTGACAACCTCTTAGACTCTCCCCTTGAAAACAAAACAGTAACAGCAAAGGGTGCATAAGATTAAATTATACAAAATATGTAAATTTCTTCAAGTGACAGCTTCAAAGAAAGAAGTTCATTACAAACAGACATTATTAATTTTCATTTCTAGACAAAGGGGGAACCAACATTAAATTGCAAAAGGCACGTAAAATTTTATGAAAATTTGAGCTAACAGATGTTTATAGAGTTCTGGAATTTTAAAGTTTAACTTTCAAATTGAAAAAATCTTTAGAGCTATAAAATTTCCTGAATCTACATTCATCTATAGAACAATAATATCATTATCCTATTATTTCTTTCATCTTACATAAAAGAAGTACACATGACTTTGTATTATGCTACTTCAAAACTAAGAAAGGAGAGGAGTCCTAAGGGAAGAATGCATATTCTTACCAAAAAAAAAAAGAGGGCAGTTGAACAGTTAGTTGGATCAGGTACCATAGACTGTGCGGCTACAGCTTAATCTAATCCCATGATTGTAACTTGCATTTACCGGACTCTGAAATTCCCTATTGGTTTTACTTTACTTGGCTGCATCACAGAGAACCTTTAAGTTAACCCAATAATCTAAGGAAAAGTCTTACAAAATATTGAAATGCTATTCTTTACTTCCGACCCACCACCTTGGCGTGTATAACACTTTATAGTGTTCCACATATATCATTTGACTTTCATAAAAATTTTTGAGGTACAAAGAAAATCTCCATTTTTCAGAAGAAGGGCTAGAGAGGTTGGAAAGATGGTACAGCTCATCAGAGATAGCTCTGATCATTTTAGACCAGTAACCATCTCACGGATAGCTCTGATCATTTAAGACCAGTAACCATCTCACGGATAGCTCTGATCATTTTTGACCAGTAACCATCTCATGCTTGACAGGTTACACCATGGCTACCATAGTGGACAGCCATTGGACGTTCTCCCTCACAGAAATACATTCTTCAAAAATCAGGCATCAGATAGCTAGCTATTGAGAATCTGCTTGGTATTATTCTGTAATATTCCAACATTCAAAATGAAAAAAACACGTGGGCACTAAAGTGTAGATTATTAATTGGGGAGGGTGACAGCGTTTTCTACACTACTTTGAGACATTTATTATTAAGCAGTAAGCTGTTGCTACAGTTTGAGAAACTCACTTTTAAATAGCCAAAATATAAGTACTACTGCATTTTAGAAAACCAGAAATACTGAAAGGATACCTCTGACTCTAAGCTCAGTGTTCTTCCTAAAACACAGGGCTATATATATATTTTTTTTTTATAAAGAAAATCATCAAAGAACAGTTAATGCAGCCTACACTATGTCATATTTTTCAGAAGGTGCTAAAACAATCTTTGGAAACAAAAGCTGATCCTCTAAAACAAATAAACATTTTAAAAAATATTATGCATTTTGTAAAAGAATCCTTTTACAGCCCTAGGGATTAATCACTAATATTTTAATCACTTTAATGTCTGTTATGCTAATAGTCTGCTAATAGCTAAAAGACTCCAAATTATCCAGCAAGGTGATGGGGGTAATTGATGCTCATTCATTTGAATCACAAATTCTTTCTGGTACATAAAAAATCAAAGGCTTCCAACAGGGACATAACCACATAGTATAACTTACTGTAAAGGTTAGGGCAGTGTCATACATGAAATAGGCACTAAATGAGATAGTATTTGCTTTTCAACAAATTCCTTAATTTACAGATAGAAACAGAGAGATACCCAGAATAGGTAGAATAAGAGACATCTGGACCAGAATCCCATTTAACCAAGCCCTCTTACAAAGGTCATGAATTGAAAAGGTGTTGTATGAATAGGAAGTGAGGTTATGCGGGCATTGACTAATTTATCAGCTTCCTTCCATCCTTTTCCTCCCTCACCAGAAGCAGACCCAGGGGCAGATGGTGCCTTTGTACACCCAGTACCTAGCAGGGCACTGGACAGAAGCTCAGCATGTTCTTGTCCAAATCAACTGCTTCTTTTGTTTCTTAGAAAGCTTGAGAGCAGGAATAACATTTTATTGCACCGTAATACTTCAAAATTATACAGAGGAGATTCTCAGTAGTTAGCTATCTGATGCCTGATTTTGAAGAATGCATTTCTATGAGGGAGGACACCCAATGACTGTCCACTATGGTAGCTGTGGTGTAACCTGTCAAGCATGAGATGGTTACAGTACTGGTCTAACACAATGCTCACGCTTTACCGTTACCCTCTGCATTCCTCCTGCTGTGATGGTGATATTGCAACATTCAAAATGAAAAACCATGTGGACACTGAAGTGTAGATTATTAATTGGAGAGGCTGACGGCATTTTCTACACTACTTTGAGAAATTTATTATTAAGTTGTTGCTATCAGCTGAGAAAATCGCTTTTAAATAGCCAAAATATGAATAAGTACTACTGCATTATAGAAAACCAGAAACACTAAAAGGAGTCCATGAAAGTCAGATTACAGCTGTCCTATCCATTTTAATAGCCCTAGTGCTCAGGCCAGCTCCTAGCACAAACTGGTTAAGAGTGAATGATTGAATGAATGAATGAAGGAATGAGCAAATGCAAAGCAATCTACTTTAAACTCTATAATCCTATGTTCTTACTTTAGGAAGTGAGAGAACAATGTGAACGTTACATTGGAGGAACTGGCCAGAGGACTCAGAATAGTGATTGTACTTTAGGTTATCTTTGTTCTGCATTGTTTTCACATTTCTTATCAAAATTCATTACTAAAGCATCCATAAGACAATACTAGACATAATTAATTTTTATTATCCATACAAATACATTGGAAATCTAATATAAAAGCTCCCTTGAGACACATGCAAGCATATATTCATTGCAGCACTATAACAACAAAGACATGTAATCAACCTAGATGCTCATCAACAGTGGTCTGGATAGAGAAAATGTGGTGCATATACCCCATGGAAAACTACACAGCCATAGGAAAGAATAAAATCATGTCTTTTGCAGCAACATGGGTGGAGCCAGAGGCCATTATCCTAAGCAAATTAACATGGGCACAGAAAACCAAATGCTGCCATGTTCTTGCTTACAAGTGGAAGCTACACACTAAGTACACATGGACAGAAAGAAGGGAGCAATAGACACCAGGGCCTATTTGAGGGTGAAAGGTGAGAGAAGGGTGAGGATGGAAAAACCAGCTGCTGGGTAGCATGCTGATTACCTGGGTGACAAAATTATCTGTACACCAAACCCCCATGACACACAATTTACCCCTGTAACACACCTGCACATGTACCCCTTGAATCTAAAAGCTGGAAAGAGAAAGTCGGCTTTGTAATGAATAATAAATGGGATAAAGCATGGAAAAAAATTTCAAAAAAAAAAAAAAAAAAAAAAGCTCACTTGAGTCCAGATTTCAGCTCACCATCTATTTTATATATGTATGTGTGTAGATATACATATAAAAAAAAACCTGTTAAACTGACAAAATTGAGTTTTCCTTCTATTTCCATATTCTCCTCTTGGCATACTTCAGGGAGTTGAATGATCAGGCAACATATAGCAAAACAGGAGATGAGGACATAAAGTTTTAATTTTATAGAATGATGAGAAAATAATAATTTAGACTCATGATAACATGAGAAAATTTCCAATGTTTTGCATTATACAGAAAAATGTCTTGGATAGTATATCAACAAAGTATGAAAAAAATCACACAAAACAAATGCACGGCAGCAAGGAATTTCATTTCCATTTTTATTGGACATATTTACTAAATTCACTCACATTATGTAACAACTCATGCATAATTCTGATGAGTTGTTATTTCCTTTAAATCAGCCTTTTAGGTTCATATGCTTTCCTTAAAATGACAGTGATAGAATGTCAGTCATCTTTGACGGCAGAGGCCGGGTCCATAGCAGTGGCTGTAAATTATCTCTTGCAAAAACAAGAAAGACCTTAAATGAGCATCTCTAGCATCAGCAACTCTTCATCTTTGCCACAGAGACTGCTTGAGAAACACTCTAGTTCCCCTTTCAAGCCTCATTTCCATTTGAAGAGTGCTATTCCCAAACTGCTTCTTGCCACTCATTCCCAATGTCTATGAATTCACTCCAGGATCCAATCCCAGCACTAGATCAGTTAATAAGTGTCCCTCAAGGGGTATTCTCCCTGCTCAGTGTTCCCTGCAACTCCACAAAGAAAACTCAAAATGGCTCTGACTTCCCTTCAAGCTGAGGGACAAGCTGGACTGTCACCTCCCTTAGGCTGGCAAACAGGATTTCAAAAACCCAGGTAGCTTTAGATTGAACATAAACACTTTTCTGGGACTTCAAAACACTGGTGCCTTGGATTCAATGTATTAATAAGTACTTTTCCTACTAAAGATTTCATTTAATCCATCAGCTTCTGAGTCAGAACCAAACACCTTTTGACCTGAGGACAAGAGAAACCTTCTATTAAATGATAGGCTGCTCATGCTGCCCACAGGAGCAGCTGGGCTCCCGTTCAAATGATTTTCTTAATGATATCCTGGTATGATAAATACGGAGTTGATAAATGGCAAAAAAGAACGAAAGCATTTTTCACAACATTTATGAAGACTAAAACGTCTCATAATTCCTTAATATGGCTATTTTCGTAGTCTTCATAGTGTTTATATTAAAAATGACTTGCAAAATTTATATGTATATATATATACACATACACACAGAAACACACATGCATGTACATATCCATTTAAATAATATTTCCCCTCCCTGACAAGCATTAAGAGCCCATTAGTGAAAGAAAGAGGTAATTTTCCAAGCCGCAAGTCAAACGTATAGCTTTAGCTTGAGGCACACCCTGGTATGTGTTGCTATAAGGGTTAATGGTACTAAAGGATGTTTAGTTTAAAGGGTTTGTATTTTAAATTTTAAAATGAGTCAAGTGCTACCCATTTCCCCTTAGCCCCTCCTCTACAGTTTATCAAATCTAATAATGCAGCAGGCTAAACATGCTGAGTGCAAAGGTGAAACTGAAAATGACATTTCATACTTACACTTGTGGTCTAAGGCAAAGGGCTGGTATTGCAAGGGTGGTGTCTGGTTGTGAGAGGTTGTCTGACAACAGCAAGTACTTTTATCAGGGCACCCAGACAGTTGCAGGCAGAAAACAAATCAAAACTAACAAAAATAAGGATTTAAAAATTTACAAATTCAGATTCACAGAAAATTGGAAAACTGAATTGAAAGAGTTTTAAATGATACAGGCTAGGCTTAAAGCCTTCATGACTTGCAGGAATGTGGGTGATGGGTGTGCCAATTTTGGAATGTTGCTACTGGGCAAATAGCTAATTCTAATCCTTCTGGCTAAGGTTAAAAGACAGTTATTACAGATTAATCGGGAGAAAAAAACTTGTATGTTTAGGGAATGACATTAATGAGACTCCTAGGAAGCAAGGGCAAAATCTTTAAATAAATATCTTGCCTAGTTCCAATAAGAGAATTTGCATTTAAAACAAAGAATTAATTATGTGTAGACCAAGGGAGATAACTGACTCCTTAGAGGAAAAACATGTCCTTGGATAAAAAGATAACAGCTGCTGCAACTTTTACATTGCAGTTGTTTGCTTTAGTTGAAAAACAATTCAGCATTTCTTAGAAAATTCTATTCTCCTAAATCATATTTCTAAATACCAAATATAATGACAGCTTTACCATTTTTATTAAACAGATCTCTTGAAAGCTTTAAAAATTTCTTACTAACAGTAGACCAACACTAAAATAGGCAGGAAATGTTATTTTTCAACCCAAAGAATGTGCATTTTTGTCCAACTCTACAGCAATCGGCTGCTGGGACAGACAAAAGACTTGATACAAAGGCAAATAAAAGCCTGATTCTCATCCTAAGAATTAAAGATCTGTATTTCTACTAAGGAAGACGACAGAAATCTTACTGTATGAAAATTTCTAATAAATGGCTGGAAACTATACTGTAAAAATATATATACAATATTTTAGCTTCTAAGGCCCAAAAGATTTGCCCTTTTGGTATTTCCAAGACTCATTGTTAATAAATTAATTTTTATCTTTATTTTCTTTGCACTGATAGTAGTACATGTGATTCATGGGACTCTCAAAGAGCAGACAGATTCAACCAGATAGAATCAGGCAAGGCAATAAAAAACATCTTCACATGGGATTGATACTCTAACAAGAAATTTTAATTTCTTAAATCCTTATTTTATAAACATACCGGGCAATTACAGGAAACAAGGACACAGAAAGTGAGGCTGGAGGCAAATGGTAAGATAACCAATAGAGATAGATTTTTGCAAGATTTTGCACATTAACCACAGAGGAAGACAGTATAAGCGTTTTTGTTTGTTTGTTTGTTTTTCCTAAAAGAAGATTGTGGTTTAGCTGATCTATACAATATGGCAGCCACAAGCAACACATGTCCAATTAAAATATAAATTAATTAAAAGGAAAAATTTGTTTTCTAACTTGCGCTATAGTTCATGTATGTAATGGCCACATGTGGTTTGTGGCTACTGCTCTGAACAGTACAGATACAGATCACTGCAGAAAGTGCTAATGGATGGCGCTGGCTTAAAGGATGAAGAAAGGAGACAGAGAAAGGAGAAAGCATAACCTAGGTTCATAAGTCCAGAAAGTAGACCCAATAATCCTACTACCTTTGGATAGTAAGAATTTCTTTTTTAATATGAAACAAATTAAAATGAATGTGCTAAAGTCTTATTTATTATTATTATCTGAGATGCAGTCTCACTCTGTCACCCATGCTGGAGTGATGGCATGATCTCAGCTCACGGTAGCCTCAACCTCCGAGGCTCAAGGGATCCTCCCAACTTCCCCTCCTGAATAGCTGGGACTGTAAGTGCACACCACCACACCTGGCTAATTTTTGCAGAGATGGGGTTTTGCCATGTTGCCCAGGCTGGTCTTGAACTCCTGGGCTCAAGCAATCTGCCCATCCCAGCCTCCCAAAGTGCTGGGATTACAGGCGTGAGGCATAGTGCCCAGCCTAAAGTTTTATTTTTAAAAATAAAATGTGTGGGGTAATTATGCTAGAAGGTTCTAAGAGCTTTACATTTTATTTAATATTCATAGAAATCATAGGAGGTAGGCAATATAATAATCCCATCTTATAGAGAGTAAGTGAGGCTTAGACAGAGTGTATGAGTTACCCCAGGCCACTCAGGAAATGACTGGATTCCAAGCATGCTTTCTCTCTCAACAGCCAGAGCTCTTAAGGCTGCCTGCAGGAACTCCATTTGGGAATGAAGACAGAAGGTGCTCTAGATACTACTACCAGGCATGCACTACCACAAGTAGTGGGCCACAGCCTGAATGAATGGCTTCTTCTAAATTAGCATTCTTTCTCCTTTTGGTCTAAGATTCTCTTTATGTTGGGCATGATTACCTTCTATTAGTAATGGACAGTATTGCTTTCTAACCCCATTCTTATCCGAGCCCTCCACCTATCCACCTCTGAGCCTTCCAAGTCCACCATTTCTTTTCACCTGTTTCTCCTAACAGTTTACGACAATACCCAAAACCAGTTCAATACCTCTCAAGCTTTGATTTGTAGAATGGAGTATTCACCACACAGAGTACATTGGCTGTTCCAATCTTCTTTTATACCTACAAGTATTGATCTATTAAATATTTTTTTAATAATAAATTACTTCAAGCTATGGAAGGGAGTTCTAACTGCACACTTAAGTATTTAGTGTGCTCAAGGCTGAGCTGTGATGCGGGGTATCTCCTCTTAGATATGTCTGACACGGCAACTGAGCAGGTGTTCTTCGCCTTAGTTCAGAATAGCTCAGCTCTTATGGAGTCAATGTCCCATTAAATTGCTTAGAAAATTACTTTTTATCACTTATTATATATTTTAAAGCTCTTTTTCAATTGCTTGAATGAGTAACATCCCAACATTGTACAAATGAGTGACATCCCAACAACACTGTACAAAGATGCACCTGACTGCATTTTCTGAGGATCTTGCAGGAGCAGTCAGGACAGCCACCTGCTACAGAGGCAAAGGAGGAATGCGCATTACTTGTGTGCCGCCCACACCTTACCTTCGGGGCGAGCCATCATCATGGGGCTGGATGATGACCACCTTCACAGTCACAGAAGTACGGAGCAGGTCGATCATCTGCTCATGTGTGAGAGTGGCCACGGCTACTTTGCAGATCTCCACGAGGCGGCTCCCTTGGCGAAGGCCAGCCTTCCAGGCAAAGCCAAAAGGTTCCACATCTGCAACAATTCCTTCAAAATTCACATGGAATCCAAGCTGGCCCAGCCCGTTCCTCCTTAGGGTCATTTCCACAGTCTCACAGCCTCTTGTCACTATCTAAAAGGGAAGGAGACTTTTAGAGATGCCCTTCTTGCATCCCAAGCTGCCACGGGGCTCTATGAAGCAAAGGTGCACGTACAGGCCTCCATGCCAGCCCTCTCTCTCCCTTGGGCCCTCACAGCCTAGCCCATCTCTCTCTGCCTTTTCCTCGAACGGTCCAAGTGACAGGAAAAGGACATATTTAAGTTCAGAGCTTATCATGATTAACATCAGCATCAAGTGCAAATAAAATAACAGAAGTACAACAGTGGTTTCATTCTTCATTCTAAATCATATCTCTTCTTGATACAGGTATCCTGCTTTCTTAGATGTCACTGACCCAGAGCTTGGGAGCTTCAGATGGGCTCAGGTAATTCTCCTACTGACTTGGCTTTTAAACATACAAATCCTGCTGTTCTAGATGGATTATAGAAATGGAAAACATGTAAAGACTTTGGAGGCCATTAAAAGTTTCAATCAGCAAGCACTAAAAACCATTAGACGATTTATTCATCCCAAACAAAGAAAAATGTCCCATGGCACTTGAAAGCTAACACTCAAGAGCCCACTCCTAGGTTCAGGAAGGGCAATAGCAGAAAGAGCCTTAAGAAAATTCTCAATGTTCTCTATGCCCCAGCCCTGGGGACATACTGTGGAGGTACTGTTTTGCTCCCTAAGGTCCCTCTCCTGATGACAGACAATTGCCTGTGCTTGCCTGGGTGGTGACGGCCATTCAGATCCATAGTGAGGGCAGGCCAGCCAGACTCCTTGACCATCTGTTCACAAGGCAAGTGTGTAGGATAGAGCTCTGGCAGGCAGCAGAAAGACCCTCCATGCCTATGGGCTGCCTCTCCTCCACTGGGCCTCTCCCCTGGGGGCTGAAGGCAACCCCAAGCAGTGAAAGCCCCAGTGTATATATCTTACCCAAGAGAGAGAGAGTCAACAGCAGTCCCACGAAAAGCAACATGATAGAATGGTGGTTTGCATCCCACTTGGTACATTAAAGCACTACAAATGCAGCCCTCAAAAGCACTCACTGAGGACACTTTACATGCAATAAAAGAAAAACATGGGCTCATTAAATACCATTTGATGACTATGACATCATATTTGTGGGAAGTTTCAAGTTGAGAGGTATGATACTCCTATTCCCAAAAGCCCAGAGGCAATGTATGAAGTTTCAGTTTAATGAATGCTCCATTTCTATGAAACATGCTCTGAATACATAGATACCTATTTAATAAGACCTATGACAGTAAGTACAGCTGTGGGACTGGGGCTGCTTCATGTATCACTACTATATCTGATGTTTCTATGGTTACCCCAAGTGCACACCATGCCAATCAGCTTTTCCCAGACAGGTATGACAGTTCAGGACTCAGCAAAATGTGGAAAGGGACTGCTGATTTTAGTTAGTGGTAAAGTTTTAGAATATTGACATTTCTAAAGTCATGAACTGAAGTTAACTTAAAAACTTGAAGAAGTATTTCTGTAATATGCACAACACAAATTTTGTTCACTTCTTTTTCAACTTTGTTTTAAGCAATCCTATTAAAAGACTACACATAATGTACTCAGCCTTCTCTCAAATACCAATGCAATTGTCAGTTAAAATTTATCAGCCATGTCTTAGACTGAAGAGTTATTGGCCGAGCCTTTCCAGAGTCCTCCAGCTCTGACTGTTCGGCTCATTTCCTCCAATCACCTGCCACCTCCCCTACTTTGTCTTTTTGCTATTTCTTTATCCCCTCTGTTTATTGCTTCCTAACATCCCCAAAGTCTGAAGGAAGGTGTTCTCCATGTATTTGGACTTCCTCACATACTTCTTCCATGGACCCAATTATCACACAAAATTGTAGTGTCCTAGCCAGGACTGGCTAAGTAATTTGTGGGGCCCCATGAAAAATTAAAATGGGGGGCTCTTTATTAAAAAATTATGAAGAATTTCAAAAGGGCAATAGCAGAGCATTCAACCAGGCATGAACTCTTCTGAGAGCGGGTCCCTGTGTGACTGCATGGGTTGTACATCCGTGAAGTGAGCCCTGCCTTGCCTTCTGGGAACAAACTCTCATTCCTTTCCTGCCCTGTTACCTGCAAGACAGACACCTTTAGTTCCACTTTCCATCACCTGAGAATGGACACTGAGTTAACCATCTGCCAGATGGGCAGGCATTCCCAGCATCTCCACCACGACTGCATCCATCTCTTTCTTCCCATTTCTGTTACTACCACTCTGTACCAACCCTTACAATCTAATCCTTCAACAGTCTTTGCTTTGGTTTGTTTCCAGTAGCTCATGTTGCAAGTCATCCTAGACACAGAATATAATTTCTAAAATATATTTGTAACATTGTGCATCTTGGTCACACTAGCAATACACTTTTCTAGGAAAACAGGATTGGGTCCATGGAATAGCAAATGTGTAAGAGCCCATGTAAATATCCATGGAACATACATTTTGGTGGTTGGTGAAGTGGTATTTGTGTTATATTTTCAGAAGCAGAGATTATGATGATTTGGTGGATATGCTAAAAAGAAGTATTTGCAATCAGCAAAAGCACAATGCATCCAGAGACTCATCAGTATAATTCACATCAATTCTCTAGGCATAAAAACTAATCATTTACTTAATCCCCCCAAACTCATATCTAGGCTTGCACACATATACCTGATTAATACTGTTGAACATACTGAGGCCCTTTACTGTAAATAGTCATGAAATTACTTTTCCAAGGCTAGCAGACACTCTCCTGATTTTACCTTCTCTTATACACGGTATCTAATAACAAAAGGGAGATTTATATTTGGTGGGAGGAAAGGGGGCAAGAAATGGATATAATTTCTCCTTTTTTTTTCCATGATCCATAATGAACTAAACCTTTTCTAATTTAAAAAAAAAAAAAATCCCTCTTGGGAGAAAATTTACACACAAGAAATTCTATTGTCAAAGCATGTTTTTTTCTTATATTATCACACAAAAAAACTGGAAATAGTTTGATTTATTCTTACTACTTTATTTTATATGCTCAAACTAAAATCTAAATCTTATTTTGTTAAAATTGGGAGCAGAAATTGAACACCATGGATAAAATATAAGGGTTTTGCCTAAAAATCGCATACATGAAAATCTTTTTTATGTCTGACTTTTAAAAAGCCTTTCTAAATTAATGTGTAATTCTGAAAAACTTCCTTAAGAAACTGTGGTTCTAAGACTAATAATATATTTAATCTGGCATATTAAACAAAAATACTTGCTGTATAAATATGCACAGAGCTGAAACGGCAAACAGGACTCATCATTCATATAGTCAACAGCAATTCTGTTGTTAATTACCCAATGGGAAGGTATGTATGTCAGCCTTCATAAACAGACATTCCATCCAGACAATTCTGTTTTTCCTTCAAATGCTATTAAAATACATCTCAATATTCTCTTTTGCAGGTTGGCTTAACTTTTCTTTTCCAATCAATTTATGATGGTTGCTTCTCCACCGTTCTTGTATTCAACAACTCCTCAAAAGGATCCAGCATTTAAAATTAAGCTCTGTATCCACAGCAAATAGTAATGCACATTCCCTAATTGCAAAAATCATGGTAGGATTTCCCAAGTGAAAGTTATTTTGAATCTGGAATTGAAAACAAGGATGGTGGGAAAATAGAAAACAGGTACTTACTACTAATCGCTGAACAATTTCCCGTATGTCTTCAGCACAGTTGTCTACTGAGGACAGGAGGATACATTCTCCTCTTTCGTAAAACACTTTGATACTCATTAATCCAGATGTCCACCCAATAACATCCCTGCAGGAACAGTTGAATACAACATTCTTGGAATCCTTTTCAATCAACATGATGAACTCATTGGAAATCCCAAGAAGACATTCGATGTCAGCAGACTGGCCGAAGTCCCGTGCTATCACATGCCACATGATGGCTCCAATGCTAAACAAGTGGGCATCCTTCCTTGGCTTGACTTTCTCCTTTTTCTTTGCACCCAGCGTAATGAAGCTGAACTTCACAGAAGTATCCACAGTGGCAGTTGTGACAAAGTTCTCCGCCAGATCTTTCAAGTACTCTTGCCTTGTTCGAGTGGCCATCGCACGAAACTTTTCCGATTTATGGGCTGCATTTTCTGCGTTGATTACTTTGGCTAAAAGGAAGTCCCGGAAGACAGCTGACTTTGGAAAAGTTACACCTTTGGGAATCGGTGGGCCAAATGGTGGCACATCTTTTGATCTGGAAACTCCAACACTGAGGAAAGAAAAAACAGAAACAAAATGAGATGAGCTATGATACCATAATATTTACGTTTTCAAATTTGGCATACATACACACTTGGAACTTAACTGGTCTATTCCGCAGGTTCTTGTTCTCCTAGTTTCTGGAACCCAGGGTTTGTTGCTGTTATTTAAGCAAAATGTTTTAAACTTAGTAGACAGGAGGTGTAATGGGCTGAATTCTGTCCCTCTCAAAATCCACATGTTGAAAAGATAACCCATAGTTCCTGGGAATGTGACACTATCTGGAGATAGGACCCTTAAGGAGGTGACTGAGTTAAAGTGAAGCCATTAGGGTGGGTCCTGATCCAACTGACGGGTATCCTTATAAGAGGAGAAAATTTGGGCTTACAAAGAGACACCAGGGATATATGCACACGGAAAGAAGCCATGTGAAGACATAAGGAGAAGATGGCCATCTGTGGAAGTAAAGGGGAGAGGCCTCAGGAGAAACAAACCCTTGCTGACACCTTGATCTTAGACTTGCAGCCTCCAGAACTATGAGAAAATAAACGTCTACCATGTAAGCCACGTAGCCTGTGGTATTAGTATGGCAGTGTTACCAAACTAATACAGGGGTAAGAGATCCACAGCGTGTGGAATAAGCGGGTTGGCACTCTGTAACCCTGTGGGGCTGGTTATCACTGAGAAAAACAGTAATACCTCCGACCAAAGTGGGTTTAGCCCAAGTTAGCTGCATGGGGTTCAGTGACATGAGACAGAGTGATCATACTTACAAGGGCCCAAAATTTAAGTATCACTTTTTTTTAAAGGAAATGCTCACTTTACTTGATCACATTTTGAATATCTAAATGAAGGTTTTATGGGGGTAATATTTTAAGAGATCTCAGGGTTTGAAGAGGTCAAATGTATAGTGTTAATATAGTGTTAAAAACCATCTTAATCTATTAAAACCAATACTGCTCCCCTACATCAGAGAGTCACTTTAGTTATCTCACACCTTCTTCTGAGTAAGATAAATTACAGATTGGATTCATGAATTAACAAAGGAAGGATTAAGGCGAGTAGGTGAATGGATGGATCCTCTATCACAGGCAGCACAGGGAACACCCCAATTACTTAGTAGCTACCACAGACCAAGGATCTGTACTAATTCCATATCTGCCCAGGCTAATACTTTCTATGTTGGGGTAAAGAAGGGAAGCAATCTTTGTTTTGTTTTCAACATTATGGAAAATTCTAAAAAAGGTACATTAAGGAATAAAAACATTTTATCCAAATTTGTTCTGTCAGATGCAAACCCCTCTTGTGAAATGTGGTTGGTTAGGCTTTAGAAAAATCATAAGTTCCAGTGTCTCTCACTTATGCTTTAATCTGCACCCTCTTCAGCAGAGTTAATCACCTCTAGCAGCAAGACAGACAGCTGGCTAGATGGGGACTTCACCGAGATGAAAGGGAAAGGAATGACTGCTTTGCTTTGGGACAGATAAACCAAACTCATGAATAGCACCTGGTGGTGCTTTATGCTAGTGTATATACTACACAAGATGGTATGTGTGAGGGGGAACTTGACTTATGTCCTTAATATGAAGGGAAGGTCCTTAAAAACATCACAGAGGTTGATGCTGCCAGGGATCAGGTGTGGCCCATTTTCCCCTCACCACCATCCTCAGGATGCCATTCACGACTGGGAATTAATTAATCCTCCATGATAACTCTGGGAGAGTGATCCGAAAGCTGCCCTTTTGGACTTGTGATTAGTCTAATCATACCCTGTGGCTTCTCTTTTCTTCACTGTCAATGAGCTCAAAGGGCCTCTCTGTTCACTGCAACCTGCCCTGCAAATACTGGGTATATGCCAATATATCACTGCTCCTAAATTTGGTTCTCTCTTCCAACAATGAGTACAGATTTCTAGCAATATTTGACCCACGGAATGCTGAGGTGGCCAAATGTCATCTGGCACTCTAGTGTATTCCTTCTTTACATTAACTCTTCAGATCTCATGCTAACCTCTGACTGCACCTTGCATGCACTTAAGTTACAATATCAGGGGAAGTTTTTTATATCTAAATATGCTCCACTGTGGTGTCACATAGTGAATAAGAGAGACACAGTGACTCCATTATATATTAGGGAAACTCTTTTTGTATCAAATTATAGACCCTAACATCTAATTGGAGATTCTCTCTACAATGTATGCCATATTCTTGTTTAATAAACTGTATTCTTGTACATCTCAAAGTGTATAAGAAAAGCAGTAGAATGTAAGCATGACTATTCCATGATTGTTATGACATTGTGGGTATGGGAATCAATTAGAGATCATTGGTTACAAAAGCTCACATGATTTCTAACATTTCAAGTAGAGTCAAGTTCAGAAGAAATATTCTTTTGCAAGATTCTGATAATTCCCAATGTGTAGAAACAAGAACTTATATCAGAGCTCCTTATTTTACCCAAATGATTCGACAGCATTTATTAATGATTTAGATATTTAAGGCCCCTCCAGCAAAAGCAAACATAGAAAGATAAGCATTCCTTAATATGCACATGAAAGGGTTTTAATAAGGCTTCTGGTGTTGGAGCAAACTGGAGTCAGGTAATGGGAATTCAGCTCTACCACCTCCTGGGTGACTGAGCTAAATACGGAATCCTTCAGTGCCTCACTGGCCTCATCTGTAAAGTGGAAGGTAAAATAGTATCATACCCAAAAGCCCACTGTCAGGATGACAGAAAATAATGCATGTAAAGCTTCTATTATCCAAATTGTTGCTGTTATCACTATTACTCTCACAGACATAGCTCTGTCACCTAATTTTTGTCAGATGTTACATATTAAATTTTCTAAGAAATGACAGTCATCATTTTCTGTAGATATCTCTCCACTTTTAATTCTCTGTGAGCTACCAAGCCTATTCTCATTCTGTTACTGAGCATTTTGCAAAGAGTTTATCTTGGACAATACATAAAAACATAAATCCCTCAGTTAAACGTTGGCTACAAATTAACAAGTCTTTTTATAAAGCAATGGGCAATTTGTTATGTCTGCTTTTTAAAAATTTTCAGGCTAAAAACGAGATGTTTCATGAGGCTTTGGGGGCGTTGTCTCATTTCTCCTAGTTCCAGTGGACTCAGCAGGACTGCTCCAGCCTTCTGCTGTGTTCATGGGGGAGGCCTGACTCCCTCTTTAGGGTGGGAGTGTGGTCTTCTGCTCAGGCAGGTACACCTGACAGGCTGCACAAATTTCATTAGAGGAGGTGATCTCAACCCCACAGCCCTTTTTGACAGCTGTAAGGCCCATGAATTGGCATTGGTGCTGTGGGTCCCTGTCAGCAAGAATATCCTGCCACTCAACACCCGCACAAAGCTCAGGAGAAAAACAGCTTTCATGGGAGCTTGCCAGGGTGTGTGGGAACCATCCAGTCGTCTTTAAAATACATCTCTGGGTTAGGACATAGCAAAATTTAAGAAAACTATAGAGCTGGACTGTATCATTTCCCTGGAAATTATTTTAATAAATTTATTTCTCCATTGGAATATTTAGAAGAGTATCACATGAAACAGACCACTAAGGTGTTTTTAGAAAATGTGGGCATGCCAACCATATTCTGTGTGATAGGAGTAAGGCTAGCTTCATGAAATGTTATGGAATTCATCTGACTACAGGATTACTGAAGGTTATTACTGCTTCTTTAAGAAACACTACTGATACTTTTAAGCAAGATCAATGACGCTGATGAGGCACTTCCAAAAATGTTACGCACTGGAACTGATGTTACATTTGAATCTCATTAGTCAAAGTTAATTTAGTAATAACAATGTGGTTTCTCAAAAACCAGTGAGTCCATCTCTGAATGATCTGCATATGCTATCCTTATCATAGAAAAAATAATGCAATGCACTTGTTTATATGTAAGAGATCTCTGTACTGGTTTCAAAAACATATAGTCTCAGTAATTTAATTAAAACCAGAAAACCTAAAAGAAATACAGTGACTAGATACTGCCTATTTTACAATTTTTTTGTGTTAATGAACTACCTCATGATATAAGCATAAAGATAGAAAGTAATTTAAAATATTTGATTTGACCTAAAAATAGCCACCCATAAAATAATGCCAAATATAATACAATAAAGCCTTATGCTTAAGTTTTCCCAATCCATTAGGAAGGTTCATTTTATTCTTCAGAATTACCATTCACTGGGTGGGCTCCCAGGAAGAAAGGCCAACTCACCACGTTTGTACCAAAATGTATCATTTGTACAGAGTAAATACTATATTCTTTCAAATATCACTGTTAAAAAGTAGTTCTGAGCATTCAGGCCAGTGGTCCTAAACCCAGATGTGTGTAAGAATGACTCTGGAGGAAAATATAGAGATGCCAGGTGTACTGCATTAGAACACAGCACAGTAGAGCCATAGACTCGGGCTATTTTTAACAAGGCGACTAGGCAGCAAAATTCAGAGTAAGAACTGCTGGTTTTCAGACTGTTCTAAAATCGCTTGGGTATCTGTAGGGTAGGATGTAAACTAGCAACTTTTTACATACAGACTAATTTCTCTTTTGCCTTTAGGGGGCAATCGCTGTAGTCTTCACTCTCTTACAAGGAATATTCATGTCTCTGAACTAAGCCCAGTGGGCAGCTGAATTGGCAACTACTGTTTTAAGACGATAAATGAAAACAACCTTGGATGAATGCCAGGAACTGTATTAGGTGTTTTACATAATGTGAGCTATTTATTAGTCATAACCACATATTGAAGTAGGTACTATCATTATCATTATCTTCAATTTTAAGATGAGGAATCAAATGCTAAGAAAAATAAAGTAACCCACACAAAGTCCTATGACAAGTGGTAAAGCTGGTTTCAAACTCAGGTCAAAGGCCCATTGTTTTACCAATACCCTGCGTCACACCATTCGGCTGCAGTTATTTCCTAAGACAGGGTCTGGGAGTAGCGGTTAAGCATAAAAGCAGGCCTTGTCAGAGCCAGTCTGGGGATTCCAAGACACACACATGGCCTTTTGAAGTCACCCAACAAGTGTCAACTCCTTGTTTTGGCAGCCCAGCAAATAGTGTTTCCAAGGTCTTTGATGAAAAGAAATGTTTTACTGCCACAATACTTACTCCTCCTAGATAAGCACTTAAACAGCCACTTCACCAACTCAGAGGCAGGTACCAATTAAGCTATTGGTTCTGGCAGAAGCTGAAGTTTTTAAAAGAAAAACAGAGGAAATGTGTAATCCACCATTTTAAAGTGCTAGGGATTTCACTTTTTCAAGAGGGCAAAATGGAAAGAAGGCAATCATTTCTTACAGAAACTGTTTGAGTAATCAGAATATCACAAAGTTGAATATAATAATTGGAAAACAAAGATATTTTTGGGAAAAGATGCACTATTGACATAAACCTGGGACAGTGATAGATCAGAGATTACTGACTCACCTATAACACACATTTTCGGTACATGGATTATGCACTTTGACTATGACAAAGACATGCTGAAAGTGAGACCGGATGCTTTTTGGAGTAAAAGGAAGTGCCCCAGGCTCCTGGAAGACGATGGTGACGATGTCATTTCCTATGTGCCTTTTCCTCAGTAGCTGTGGTCAAGAGAGTGAAGAGTCACAAATAAATTTTTCTTTAAAACAAAATATATAAATATATACAATTTCCTAATCTTTTTTTTGGTTTGTTTTTAAAGGTTTTTATTTTATGTACAAAGAACTATCATGGTTTTTCATGGTAGATGTCTTTGATAATCCTTTGAAGGAAGATCATTTAGTCCAACTTAATGAAACCGATATCCTTCGCATACTGATGGAAACACCGGCAGCACATATTGAGGCCATATTTCTGGATCGGACCGCGCCAGTTTGAACAGATTCAACAAGAGTGAGAACCCTGGAATTTTCACGGGTGGCTCCAGTATAGCTGCTGGTGACCCATCTTGCTCTCAGGAGTGCAACGAGGTAAAAAGCAATTCACTCATCTTTCAATTTGAAGGAATTATTTTAAAAAAGCACAGTCATTCTTTGGAAGTTAGTGCTCCTAAATTTGGCGTAGAAAAAGCAAAATGAGTTTCATCCAAAAGACCCATGAGAAAAAAAGCCTAAATATTTAAGTTTATCTCTTTTATTTTAAAATTCAATTTGTACTCTCTCTCCTTTTTGTCTTTATCCAGTTCCTCTTTCTAAACCCCTAAAATTATAGCACATTAGAGCTCACAATGCTTTAAGAAATTTTGTAGTTTAAGCACTAGGAAGAAAAGTACAAGACTGGGTACAGGTTTGCTGAAAGGTCCTACACTATCACCCTGGCATGCCTCAGCTTGCATCCTGTGATCCCACAGTAACGTGCATTTCTGCAACAAAAATACAGAACACTGTCATTTTGGTGGGCAGTAATACAAACCAGTTAACTGAACCCTGGCTGTTTAAAATGTAATTCAGAAACACAGAATTCCATCGGATTACTCACCAGAAACCCAATCGTTTGTAATTTTATAAATCACAAATCTGGCAGGGGGAATGAAGCCCAGAGCAGTAACACTTTAACAATACCTTTACTTTTGATGTTCCTTCTGCCAGGAATGCCCCCTGCATTCCAGGTTTCTCCCAGAAAATGCAGTTGTCTCTGTAGGTCTCACCTCATCTGAAAGAAACTTCCTATTTCCCAGGCCTATTTCTATTACACTGGTTGTTGTACTGTCTTCTAATGGTTGGTTTACTTCTGCATCAGGTCATAACCTTCATGAGGGTGGAGAGTGCCATACTGACTTTCAGCTTCCTGGTTTCTAATGGTGTGCCAAGCAAAGAAGGTACCCAATACACATTTGTTTAACAAATAAACAAATGATCCAAATATACATTTATTGACACATCACATTATGGGTTAAAATTGTGATTAAAATTCTTTCCTATGAACACATGCCAATAAATCCACATAATAGACACTCTGTAAGCTTATGCAAGTGAAGGCATAGATCTGTGCTCTCAAAGTTTGTGATCTTTGGTTTTGATACATAAAACAATCCTTACACAACTTGGTGATGTCACTGCTGGAATGTGACAATCTCAGATAGTAAATCTCTTTGTACTTGTAATATGAAAGACCACAACCTTACTCTTAAATTTATTTGGCACCTACGGTGCATATTCCACTGTAAAGAGCATTAAGTTCAACTTTTAAAACCTTTTAAACCCAGATACAAAAAGGATTTCATTGTTAGGTCCCTGACTTGTGATTTAGCATGATAAAAGGCCTGGAAAAGTGGGAATGAAATGTTCATTCTTTCAGTGTTCTCTACAGGCCAGTTAAATTGTGGAGTCGTATGCTAAAAAATTCCTAGGTAAATCCCCATGGTCAAAGTTATAAACACACAAAAATCATCTTACTGTCTGAGTGAAGTTTTGAAACATACATGAGTACATCATAACACAGACCCAATGAGCCACCTCATTTAAATAAGAAGTTTTTAAAAAGTTTGCTAGATATTTAAAATGCGGCATTTCAAATGCACGTAAATAATCAGTGAAAACTTTGGCAATAACATTCTTTGCTCTTTTCTCCCAAAACTGATATATATGGTTCTTACGTACCGTAAAAAGACACGGAAAAATCAGGATCAGTTTTTAAATGCCCATTTTTGTGTTCAATGTATTTGTAGAATACAAAACACAGCAGTTCACACTGTACTTTATTAAATACGCTTAACACAGGAAATCTCAGATTGACAAAAGATGGAGCTCACTTTGGTCAAGGCCAAACGGTGAGTTCAGTGCCTTCTACTTCCTGAGTGGTTGCCGATGTGGCTTCATGTTGGCCAGCCCTCTCAATTAAACACAGGGGGCAGGGAGGGCCTCATTAGTCAGTGCTTCATGGTTGCACAGACTGCAACAGCAAATTGGACAGTTATTCCTAGCCAATTTCTTTTCCTCCTGAAGAAAGATGTTGGGTCTGATTCTATATATAACATACAGGAATATTTAAAGCACAAATTAAAGGAAACTTTAAGGCTGGTTACCTTGACAACATGCCAAACCACTGTTGTCCCTTTCTAGGCATATTCTTTTGCTTTGTAATATGGGCCAAAAAATGTTTTCAAAAATCTAGTTAATTTAACCATGGTCACATAATGCACATTGTAGGGAAAAAATAACCATTGTGGGTGGAAAGAAGAAGATTCACTAAGAAAGGTAAAATCTAAAGCTCTTTGAAGGAGAATAAAATAAAAAAAACGAACACTATCCATTAACAGGATGCTTGAATTTGGTTCAGAGACTGAATAAAATCTCTGAACAATTAACAGAAATATTATTCATGTTTTTGTTATAAGATTTTGCCAAACATGAAATAAGTAACTTCTTGAACTTCTTAAAGGCAATGTTTTATTATTTAGTTTATGCTTTTTTTCTAACTGGTCAATGAAATTCTATAGAGTCTGTAAATGGAGAAGAAAAGGGATGGCAAACCACAAATAAATGCAGCCTGGCAAAACCTGACGGTACTATTTGAGGGAATTGTAGAAATGACATCTTCTGGGGCTAACTTCTTTCTAGGTATGTAAAGCTAATGACAGTTTTCAGTGATGTCAACAGGACCAACTTATTAGTGTTTTCAACTGCAACAGTGAGTTAATAAATACTGTATTAGATAGATTTTCATAGTCATTTCTACTAAATTTCGAACACTTGATTCCAGCTGTGAAACAGGAATAAGCTCTTGCTGGACAAGGAAAGTGAAAATGCGAGTCTTCACCCAATTCATGGCAGAAGCATAAAGATGCTACAGAAATAGCGTATACAGCCGTAGGTTTAGTCTCAGTGCCTTAAACAAACCATGATTTCGCAAGACCAGCTTTAACTTAGTGCAAAAATATAGTTAGACAGGAGTAAGTTCCCATATTCAACAGAACAGTATGGAAACTGTAATTAACAGTAATTTATTGTATTTTCAAAATAGCTGCAAAAAAATTTGAAATGTTCTCAACACAAAGATAAGTGTTTGTGGTAACAGATAACCTGATGTAACCATTACACATTGTATATGCAGGTATCAAAATATAGCATGTACCCCCAAAATATGTACAACTATTATATATCAGTAAAAAGAAACTTAATGAGAGGCAAAAAATCAAAAAACAAACTGAGAAGAAAAAACCTAGGAAGTGAAAATGAGTATCTGACAGTACCCTTGGATGACAAATGAGATAAAGCTGAATTAGATAATATCTGCTAGCTTCCATGTATATGGGTTCATTTGTTAAATTATTATTTTTTTAACCCAGTAAAATGAAACAAAGTGTTCTGCACCTAATGCTGGGGGAAAGCAGGCTGCACATGAAAGAGAATAGCCAGGGTATGATTCAGAAGCTGGTAAGGGTCAGAGAAGAGGAAGCTCATCTGAAGCTGGAGAAGGCAGGTCTCCAGAGAAGGTCTTCAGAAAGAAGCAAATCCATATTCTGTAAGAAAGCAATCACAGGCTCTCAAGCCTCATCCTGTTACTAAGAAGGGGGCTGAGAAAGACTCCTCTGACGTGATTGATCCCTTCCTAACTCTCCGACCTCATCACCTGCTCCTTACCATCTAGACAGCGCCTTGGCCCTCCTACAGGACAGCTTGTTCCTACCCAAGAAACTCTGCTGTTCCCAATCCCTGGAAAGCTCTTTGCCTTCACCCGGAAGGCTGGCTTTTCCTCCTTTAGGGAGATGGCCCTAATTTTGCACTCATACATACAGATGCATGTACATAAACACACATATCCCCTCATATACTCTATACTTGACAGTTTGCACCAGTGGTTAGAATTTTGCCTTGATTTTTAAGAGGCGTCTAGAGTTGCCCATGAAAAAAGTTAATGTAGAAAAGCATTATAAATAGTAACTGAGAACGGGCAACTTATACACCTTACCATAAAAATACAAAAGAAAGAAAGGTCTTGCCCATCTCCTGCAAAAAAGTGAATGCTAGTGAACTGTTCTTATTTCAGATGGACAAGAAAAAGATATTACATTTAATTATGTTTCAAGGATTTGCCACTGATTTACCATTTCATATAATCATGATATTTTACCAATAATGAGTAAATGTGCAAATGAGTTAAGAAATGCTGAACACTTTGCAAATGAAGAAACAAAATAATCTAAGAATGCAGATTTTTAGTGACTTCGTAGCAAAGTAAAGATGGTAACAGGATTATGAAGTTATAAATATCTCAGATTTCTGACACTGGGCAATACCAATCCTTACTCTAAGCAGCAGTCTCTGTGATATGGTATAAGTATATGCTCTTACTTAGGGTCTGGGAATACAGCTACTCACAGAAAGCTAAATAAGCATTTTATCCTTCCAAAATATTCTATAGTGTTATGCCTAGGTGAACCCAGGAATAGTCAGGACCCAAGTGCTCACAGCACTTAGTGAGGCAGGTGCTTCCAGTATTTACATGAGTCCTTAGCAACACCAACTAGGGATTTAGGGAAGTATACAAACTCTTTAAGTCAGGAGCTTACAATCAGTCCACCTACTATAAAGAAAAGGGGTGCAGGATTAGCCCAAATATAACATCATTACCTCTCTGGTGTCAAGCCCATTGCTAGAATAAGATCAGTATCCTTTAATTAGCATTTCAGAAACCTAGGGACACGGTTGTACTTAATGATACCTCCATGAGGCATCAGGTACCCCTTCCCAAAAGAGCAGCTAAAATGTTACGCATACATTAAAAAAGAAATAGGTTACTGTATGCCAGGCACTGAGGCAGCTCTACTTTATATGCCTACTTTGAAGGAAGAATTTCTCTGCCAAAGTGAAGTTTAAAGCTAATTTATGAAGTTCTTCCCACTGATGACATCCCATGATGGCTTAACCGTGAGTTGCAGAAGGAAACAGGGCAAGCAGAAGGAAAGTACTCAGGAAAAAACAGCCCTGGGAAAAGCGGACGGACCGCCAGACAGATGCAGAGAGACTTGCAGGACTTAACCTCTGAAGAGAAAATACTCCAAGAGTACGGTTTGGTTTCTTATCGTTCTCTTGGTCTGGTGAGTTTTTTGATGACATTCCAAAGATTAAAGCTCTTTTGCAACTGTGGTAAACTTTCTGAAGACTTTTAATATATCTTGGAATCAGCATCCAGCTTGATTTATTACAAGAAAGAACACAAGAAATTAAATCTGATGTGGACGAGTCTGGACCAGTTAAACGGTCACAAACTGTGGTGTAAGAAGCCAAGGTTACAGGCACAATTCATGTAGAGGCCAGTTAACTTTGCTAAGTCCTGTGGCTTCAAATTGCACTCATGAACCCAGCTGGTTATTTCAGACATTTCTGCTCTTGGTATTAACAAAATTTGTGGACATGGGTGGCGAGGGTGAGAGAAGTGGAGTCAATATAACTCATAACAAATTTAGAAAATCCATGTTCCAAGGTTGCAAGTAACATTATTTATCCACAAACAGAACATTCTGGTGACAGCTTGTGATTAGCAAAATATTTTATTAAATGTCAAAGTAAGAATAATTTTCTGAACAAATTAATAAATTTAGTCTCTCACTTTCTTAACCATTCAGAGTCTTAGCTTCTCATAATAGATCTTTAGGACTGAAGACAGGAAAATAAAATGCAAATTAAGTCATCCAAAATACTAGTGACTCATTATCTAGTTAATTATAAAATAATAAAAACTAAAAGTTAGTTCCATGCTTGGAACTATTTTAAGTGCTTTACATGTATTAATTTGCCCAATTCTCTACCACCTAAGAAAGGTTCACTCATTCATTTATTATTCATTCAGCAAACGTTTGTTGACTTCTTACCTTATTAGCTAAGGTTCTAAGGTTCTGGATACTGTTGTAGGCACACAGGGACCTCTCAGTGAACAAAACAGATACAAATCCCTGCTTGCAGGAGTTTGTAACGTATAGCCTCAATTTACAGGGACTTTTCTTTTACTTTCCAGTTGGGGAAGTTTAACATACAGACAAATCTTCTATCCCCCAGCTGCCATCTACATTTTCACTTCTTTGCAGCCCTGATTTTGTGCACAGAATTTTTTCAAGGTTAGTTTCAATGAAATAAAGTCAGGTATACAAAACTCTAACGCCTACAGATTTTCATTACCCTCCAATGAAAGGGGGTGGGAAAGCCGGTCTTAAGGTCTGGTAACAGTAAAGACTTCAAACCTCTAGAGGTTGGCGCTTGTGAAATGTCAAGGCCAATTCAGCCTGAAGTCCAACGACTCGAGTAATTAGGGAACTGGAAGGGCTTTGTGGTTTGAATACTCGATGACGGGGGTCAAAAGTCACTGGCTCTATTTCTGCTAAAGTCCTGACAGATTTTCTTGGCGTGAGTGAGCCCTATCAGTTTTCTGAGTAACAACTCCCACAGAGTTTAATTACTGAATGATTCACAAGTATTTGCTGGACAACTGTCCTGGTCTAAATTAAGCCTCTTAAGATCCAGTGAATCTGTTTGGCATTATTGCAAATAAATTTTTGAGAACTAAAATCCCTTAGGTTAAAATACACATAAATACATACATGTGATCAAGTGATTTTAAGTCTATCTTAAAAAATATAGAGATGTGTAATCTAGAGATAAATTTTTTGAAGGTAGTAGGAAGAACTATGATTATCAGAAAACACTAGAAAATTCAAAAAGGACAAGGGACTGAGATAAGCATGAGATGGAAAATGGCAAGAAAACCCAGCTAGCAATTACCATGAGAAGAAACTGGGGGTCAGGGACCCGCTTTATCTTTCTAGCTGGAGGATCTGAGGCTAAGGTGCTTCTTCCAGCTAGTGATGGGAGAAGGGGAGGTACGTGACTGGTTTCTTCTTTGGGAAAAAAATGCAGAATTAGACTAAATTTATATACTTTTGTGAGTATTTTTTAAATAGGAAAAATTCACTGAGACAATTCAGTTTCATTCAATTGACAAATACCTACTGAGCAATTCCTATGTAGTCCTTGGTGCTTTAACATATTTGGAGCAAAGGAGTATCAGTTAAGTGACATCCAGAAAACTATCTTCTAAGTGTGAAAACAAACTTTACCTCCAGATTTAGCCTAAATACAATCAAATCTCTAAAATTAAATTACGTCAATGAATTAACTGTAAGATCCCAGTAATGCACAAACCTTTCTGTAAACAACTCTTCAGAAACTCAGTCAATATTCTTTAAAAAGTCTTCAGCTTAACATGGGCAGAGCCCACGAGATTTTAAACAAGATGTGAAATGGAGCCTTATTTATCCCATAGATTCTCTCTATCCTAAATATAGGTCCTTTTCTATCCCAAATAATCCTCCAGCTCCTCCCAAGCTCAGAGTAGACAAAGCATTTCAAATATTTCTGGCACAAAATTAAAAATGGCCATAATTTCTAGTAATCTTGGCAAAAACCTTACTCTACCCATTTTACTGTTATACTAAAAACTAAATTATTTTACAATCATTTATGCATCATTCAAGTTTTCAAAGGTTCTTAATTCTTACTGAGTGGCTGTATTCAAAGCATGATGCACTCTGATTTTTTCCCCTTTAAAAGGGTCAATAAAGTTTGCCCAGTAAGTCCAATTAAAACAACAAAAATGGAATGGAGAGGAACAGCTGAAAACAGCACCAGTAACAACTGCAAATAGTATTCTCTATAAATAAGCTATTCACCCACATGCAAAAACCGAAGTCCAGTCAACACAGTTGGCCTTTTCGTAATTAACATAGTTGAGACAAATTTCTCTTAAGAAAAGGTTTTGTCTAGCAAGCAATAAATCTGAGTGCGGAAGAGTTTCTAAGTTTTATAAGAAAAAAGTGCAATAATATTCCCTTTAAAGCCCAAATACTTCCAAATGATCAAAGAGTCAAAGATGATTAATGCTATTCAAACCCCCACTGATTCTTTGCAAGTTCTCAATGCATCAATATCATCAGTGGGCTCACCTCAGATTTCATACTCAGGGTAAAAAGCTCCAGGCTGGGGAAGACATACCTGCTGTCTGTTGTTGGGCATGTAGGGAAGCAGGGTCGACACATGGAACATGAGTTCGTAGTCTTTGTATGTGGTATAGAGAGAGTGCGTGCCCGTGGAATCAGCTGAAAACAAAGATGAATTAAAGCAGCAAAGTAAGCCACTACAAAATTAGTGCTTTAATATTTAAAAGGTTATTGGTGCAAAAAAAACCCACAAAAAACACCAAGCTATACCCAACCAGAATCTGGACACTGCCCACCCAGCTCTCACCAAGCACCGTTTCTACCACCTCCCGCTCCAGGGCTGTGGACTGAGGGGCTCCTTTTCTTCCCCACCGCTTTCTACTGCACCTTCAGTTTCCTCTCTTCTCTGTTCTTACCCTCACAGTATGGATTCAGGTGACCCACTGAATCCATACTTCACTGAAAGTGAAGTGCTTTTGCCACCAAGTATACAGGTGAGCAGTAGAGGAGAGACGCTGGTGCAGGTCTGGGTGCAATTATCTGAAGGCCGTGACAAATTGGTGGATAGTCTGGCCGCATGTGCACACGCGCGTGTGTGTTTATAGTTAATTCTCAGTTAATCTTGGGCACTTGATCTTCCAGAATCCAGAAAGATGAAACAAGGGTGTGTGTGTGTGTGTGTGTGTGTGTGTGTGTGTGTGTGTGTATTTGTTTACAGTTAACTCTTAGTCATTCTTGGGCACTTGATCTTCCAGAGCCCAGAAAAATAAACAAGGCTGATTGAATATGGAAATGAAAACAAAAAATGTTATTCTGAAGATATCCTTCCCTGAATGATGTAATTAATTTTTTTCTCCTTTCAAGAAGTATAGTGATATATTACATGACTTAAGAATATGGAGAATGAATGTGATCACTTATAGTATATTATGCAGTGATAAATGTTCAAAAAACTATGACATTTCAACCCCTATTAATCATAAAACTATTCATCGTTGGGAAGGCAGAATGATTCTTTATAAATTCAAACTCCATCTGTATTATAAATAGGAGTATCTCAGAGTTTCACATATTAAAACTAACCTGGTGACGAAAATATTTAAGTACTTTTGGAGTAAACTTCAGAATGACTTTTTACGTATGGATAATGAAAACAAAAAGATATACAGAAAGGAAAATGTAAACGGAATTCAATTTCTTTGTCAATTCTGGATCTACATATAGGCTTACTTTTCTACTTTTTAAACAGTAAGAAACAGTGTTGTTAACATCATTTATTCCACTGTGTTTGTTGGAGAAACCTCTAAGTAGTCATCATAAGTTAATCTTTATCTAAAAATTAAAATTTTTACTTTAAAAGCACGAAAACATTCAACCTTCGTGAACTTATTATTTTTTTTCTGAATCCTGTAGTATGTCTTTCTTTCCAATACTTATATCCAATTCAGAAATAGACCTGAAAACTGTCTAGAAAAAAATATCCTTTAGAGTTCTTAGATGCTCTGAAAAGACATTTATAAAAGGCATTTTCTTGAATAAGGTGAATACTTAGTGTTTACATATAGTCACCAACAAATTAATTTAGAGATGGACAGAGAATATTTATCTAAAAAGTTATATATGTCGGTCCCAAAATAAAAATAAAAAAACTTCCTTTTAATTATTCACTAAATACACAGTTGTTATTTTCAAAGGACTTCTTAGAAAATAACATTCCATTTTAATTCTCTTGGCTCGGAACCTTGACAGTGAACGTAGCTTTCTCTGGATGTGAGAAAGCACCCTCCCAGGGCAGGATGGATGCTCCTTCAATGAACAATGGACTCACTGATGACAAAACCGAAGGACGGGTGATGAAAAGGCCTGGTATGTTCAATGACACCCAACACAACACTGCTAACAGGGTGGTTCAAATTCAGAAAGAGAAATGCTGACTGACATTCTGTTTCAGATTTAGGAAACTGCAAGGAAGGAAGGAAGACGCATCGGGCGGTGGGGGCAGGGGGAGCTATATTTTAAAATGTGACAATAATTTGTCTATCTCAAGCCATATAAAACAGGAATTTCTAAAGGTAATGGAGAATGTAAACTAACAAGGCTAGTTATTCTGGGGTATGCTATAAATATTTCTATTCAAAAAGGGATACGGACTATCAATTTTATCCTTCTCTGCACCTAGCTCAATAAAGGCTTTTCATGGCTGAAATTGTGTACTCTGCTCCAGTTAACAGAGCATCTTAGTGGTTCAAATCCCCTATGTTACTACTCCGTTTCATTTTGTGTTCAAGTGAGAAACAACTCATTTTAACGCTGAAAGGGACATCCCAGATATTCTAGCCCAACATCCTGAACCTTCCTCAGGATGAGGAATCTGAGGCGCAGATTCGACCTAAGTCTGATGGCAGACAGAGTTATAACTAGAACTCAATTCCCCCAAATTCTAGAAGGAAGGTTTTTATTTGTCTCTTCCTTGAGAGACATAATTTTTATCTGACCATTCTCTCATATCTAATTCTCACATATCTCCTCTCTACCAAAAGAATGTCAGACTTCTTCGCATCTCACAAAATGCCTAGCTCCTAAAAATAACATACAGATTTATTATCAAAGTCAACATATCAAAATCTAGTTATGTTCTCATCTCCTTGAGCTAAGGTGTGCAATACTACATCTGCAAAGTATCAAGGATATTGCCTATGTCATGAAAATGCAAAGCCAATGTCAATTCTATATGTAAGAAAACATTTGGGTTGTCTAGGTTGTTTGTAGTTTTACAGACAACACAGATCAGAAATTCTTAAAGTGTTTTCTCAATCCAATTCACCGAAGAGAGTGAATTATAACACACGTAGTAATAAGAGTTCACGTCAGCAGTGGTTTTCCTGGAAGGACATCCTTAAGGGAAGAATATCAGCATCTCTCGTGGGTAAATGGTTGTTTACAGGAAACAGGAGTTTGAAAAGAAATAAAGAAGGAAAATTGAAAAATGGCATGTTGGTCTTTCTTAAAATATATGGATATTTGTATTTTGGGTACCATGAATTATTTCTGAGACATGAGCATTATACATTTAACATAATAGTCAAACTCCATCCCTGGCGTGCGTAGAGGACACCCAGGGGGCCCATGTGTGAGTTTACACATTTGCAGGGCCTTGTGAACTATCTAGTAACTGCTACTTTCAAAAACATGTCAAAAAACAGAACTGACTACAGACGCCACCCTCATCCAGATGGAGTGTCAGTGATAGTCCCATGTTGAGTAGACTTGGGGACAGCGCTTGGTGACTAAGGAAGGAGAATAGAAGGCAGGAAGACACGGCATCAGGTCACCTCGGTTCCAATCCCAGCTCAGCCACACCTGACACTCCCAGACAGAAAACTTCCCCTTCACCCCTCCTACTCGGAGTTGGGACTAGATGCTTGTTCAGATCCTCCAAGTTTAAACTATCTGTTCCTCTCTTTTTATTAAAAGAGGAAATACAATTTTTGATAATAAGCAGAATTCTCCAATATATGTAAAATTACTCTGCCTGGTATTTTAGATACTCATAGCAACTAAATAACAGCACAGAGATAAAATATACAGAACTTACAGACATCGTGAGAAATAAGATTATGTGTAGATATCAGACAAATTCATGTATCCTAGGAGGGCATAAAGCCCATGTTTTGGATTGGCCAGTCAATCTGCCACTGTACGGCCAGTATGTGCTCCGCTCAAGGGGATCTAACTAAAATCCTTGAAAAATAAGATGCAGCAGTTTCGTTTTGTTTTTTAATTTTAGACCTGGGGGTACATGTGAAGATCTGCTATAAGGGTGCACCGTGTGAAGATGCATTAGCTTTTGAATCACTGCTCCAACTCCCTGGTTAACATCATGAATCTGGAAATGAACAAAATAAGCCCAATAACACAGCATGAATGGATGTGTTAATATTTTGTCTCTTAGAAATAAATGCAGTGCTTGTCCTTGGTATAATAGAAGAGGTTAAGGTAAAAGAAAGAAGAAAATATTAAAAAATTCTTCATGAAACACTGGGGAATCTCTCTGCTGATGTTACAAAGGAAAAAGAATTGACCCTTTGAGCTTATGCTGTGAAGCACATACCTCTTGAGAAATGTGTTTCCTTTGTTCATCTGAGGAAATCTAAACTCCATTCCAAATAAGCTTCCTAGGCTGCTTCTGGGGTCGGGGACAGGAGGGCATGTGATCACTTACTTCGATTTATACAGCACGCCTACCTTAGGAGAATTAAAACTGCACACACGCACAAACATTAAACTTACTCTTATTGTCTAGCTGAGCTCGATATTTACTAAATCCTTTCAGTCGGACTCTCTGGCCCAGCAGATCAAGGAATTCTTCAAAAGCTGGTCCCGCTGTCTCATTGTTATACATCTCTTCCTCTGTGCTCTGGCCTGCTTTGCAATAAAGGATCCCGATCTTGTGCTGAAAGCTCAGCTGAAATGGGGGAGAAATATAATTACTTGGCAAAGCATATCAGACAAGCTAACTTCCAGTAAAATTAAAACTACAGAAGCTGAGAACTGTTCTAGGAAAGCATGCCAGAACAATTCCCACAAGCGAATAAGCAAAAGAGCAGGCAACTGCCACCGTGTGAGATGCTACAAATAATAACCCAGAAACCCCAGAACACAGCTGGAGACATGTCAGAAACCCTAAAACATAATGGCCATGGCCATGTGGGATTTGCCAGATTTCCAAAAAGGACAGGAAGTCAAAGTTCAAGCATCTACTTAAAAATAGAACTGTGGAAATACTTAATCTGATACACTTCATATAGTAATTAGGATTATCTTCCAAGTTGGAGAGAAAAAAGGCTACAAACTTTTAAAAGTTTCCCTCTCTAGTAATACCTTTTTCTTCTTTATTTGAATTTTATATATTTCTTGTAAATATGTTAAGACTGTCAGGAAAAAACAAATCAAATTAAGGTCTGGTAAGGGTAGAATTCCAATGGAAATTATGATATATGCATATAAACATTAAAATGTTTTGTTGCCATAAAAAAGTAACTGGCTGTCAATTTATATTCATTTCTTACATTTTTAACTATTTTGAAAACATCTGCTAAATATACAGTGTACTACAAAAAATTCTAATAGCAACTGAGGAGCTTTTGCTATAATCCTGTCTTAGGTCAATGTCACGTTCATGCTGGAAGCCATGGGACTTCCTCCCAAGGCCAGTAAGAAACTGCATGCATTTTTATAGCTTTCTTATGTCCCCCAAAGAGGAACTACTTCTCACTCACGCAATCAGAGCTCTTAATCTTACTAACAGCAATCTGAGCCTCAAAGGCTGACAGATTATCAGACATCGCCAATTCCCTAAAGACATCCATCCATAACACTGTTCACTTTTATTATCAAGCTGTAAAATGGAGCCTTTAATCAAAATTCATAGCTGACTATCTTAGTAAAATAAGGCAAAATGATACTCATTTCCCTGGAGCAGCAAAGTGATGACAGCAGTCTCATCCATATTATTACCTAATGACAACATGCTATGCAAGAAAGGACCGTGACATCTGCCTGGGTGATCTCAGCAGACATCAGGAAACATTTACTGCATGCTGGTTAAACTTAGAGTTGAGCAGGTAGAGTCAACTACCCGTATATTCTGAATGTATTCCGATCTTGACTAAGCGCTATGAGAGACTACAAAAGGAAACATCACCTGTTTACAATCTGACTGAACCAGCTATCTATACTGATGGATGCTACGGCATTGCAGTTCATGGGCCTTGGGACCCTGTCAAAGCCAGGAGATCCCCAACTGCATAGCGAGGAAAATGATCTGTACCTTCACGGTGGGGATATGAGATGGTGTTCATACACTACTCAATACCTAACATTATAAATTTTCTGAACTACTACTGTAGTAGGGTCAAGAAGAAAACTTTCTATTTACCCAGAGATTGAGGAATCAATGTTTCTGATCAACACAGTTATTTAAATCAATGAGATAACACATTTACTGAGAATAGATGATCATCTTCAAAAAAATATTAAGTACAATAAAAATGCCTCACCTCATTTTATTATGAACATTATTTGCTCCTAAGTGACTCACAAAACATTTCGGCATCTTAAAGTGCATTAGAGAAACCATCATGATTACTAATTATTACACAGATGTTGGTGACATCTGTAATGGTTGGAATCTGTATTAATACTAAGACGTGGCCTGAAAATGACTGCTTCCCATCATGGACACGATGTTAGTTGACTTCTCTTTCGCTGTGAGAAGAGGATTTCAGCTCTCCAGTTATTTGGCCCTGGCTGTAATGAGAGTTCACCATTAATACTGCAGAATACTAGAGCTGCTATGCTAACTCCAATTCCTGTGCACCTCAGTGCCCACTGCTTCCTCTGCACCCAGTAGAATTGCTGCACCATGATCCTCATCCTTAAAGGTCACTCTGCCCTGGTGGCTGCTGTCCCTGTTTGCGCATCCTCTGCTCCTTCTTACCTGAGACCATTGCCAGTGCCATGTGCCGCGTCATCTGAAGGCCACCTTTGTCTCCAGTGCCTCAGGACAAAAGACAGCTTGCCTCAGTATGCCCTGGCAACTCCAGGAGGAAACGCCCTCCTCTTCTCCTGTCCAGCTCTTTAATGAAGAGTTCTGGAGTAGAGTTGTTTGGGAGCCCAGGGTGTGCACTGTATGTCAAGAAGAGCCGTCACTGGACTGGCACACTTTCTCTCTGACTTGGAGAGTCCTGTGGGCTTGCTATTTCTCGTGAACTCTCATTCAGGCAAAGACCAAACAACTGGGGAACTGAAACCTCATAAAACCTCATTGCTGACTGTTTTGCTGTTAACTTCACACCCTTTTCTTCCCAGTCATTGGACACATCAGCCTGTGTCTAGATCCTAACCATGAACAGGATTTGCATTTCCATCCAAGAAGCTCCTGGGCCCGTGGGAATCAGTGGATGTGGCTAAAGCAGATTTCAAGGCCCTCGGGTGTCTTAGGATAGCTGACATACCCTGGTTCCAAAGAAAACACCTTGTTACACACATGGCATGGCATGGGTTTACCACTCACAGGTATTTGCCAGTCATGCCTACTTTTGATCAGTTTGCCAAGTGAAACTTATACAACAGAAATACCTCCAGTGACTTAAAGAATTGTGGCTTGTTTACAACAAGGACTGATTCCAGTAAAACAATAACAGAATAAAATGTTCAGTAAAGAGACCTCTCTCACCAGTCTTTTTCAGAAACCTGGAAAACAATCAAAATGTGGTATCAACTACAAAATACGGCCAGGGTATTATCAGAAAGCAGCAACATGCTTCTTCAGCTCCATCATAATATAAAGTAAACAAGAGACTCCAGATTCCATACACTAACATTCCTCATTCTCTCAGAACAAGGCTTCATTAAACCTCAAGCTAAGCCTAATACTTAGTCTAGTGCACCAACCTTTATTTAACTGGTCTGATAAGAGCTACGCCAGTCCCACACTCCAGGGATAGAACTAGGCTTGCACTTGGACATAAGTACTGCTGCAAACTAAAAATATTCACTTGTCAAATTTCCCTATGGCTTCAGTGCTGACAGCTGGACATACATACATACATACATACTGCCCAGACAGCAGAGGATCCAAACCATGTCCCATTTTCTGAGACAGGATAAAAACTGGCAGCTCTATTTCCAAGGCCAGAAGCTTTGTCATTATTGACAAGAAATTTACATTCAAACGAAGGTCAGAAAAAACAAAGCCTCAGAACTGCTTTCAACGTATATTTGAGTGTGCAATAAATCCCTTCCACTCCATTCTCCTGACTCAGTCTACTTGTTCTAGGCATGTAGTCTCATTTATTTAGACCTGCTTGACTTCAGTTAAAGCAAATCTGATATTGAGTAAACATACATATCTGGGGTGAGTGGACAAGAGGGGAATGGGGTAGTTGACCTTAAGAACCAATTAAAAATTCTATTAAGAATTTCATAATATCCTAAGATAGTGAGCTGTCATAATTCATTGAAATAACACTTTGTTTACAGTCAACCTATATACTTGTGAGTTTACCTATTAAATACATTGGGATAGTCTTTTTAAAAAGGAAAAATGGAATTTTAGAAGTGGAGAGGTGAAATTACGTAGATAAAGTAGCAAAACCATCAAGGCCTTGTTTAATAATTACTTTCCTGAAAATTCTCCAGTGTTCAAGTCTTCCTACTCAAAATATCTAACCAAACTGAAAGAACAGAAGGAATGATCTAAACACCCACAGAATCTCCTACTTCTGAAACCTGTCTCATACAGAGCACATATACTCAGTGGCTATATGACAAACCAGATGGACTGCAAACTACAAAAGAGTAGAAGCTAACAATATGTAATTAGGATATATATATGTAATTAGGATATATATATATACACACACACACACACACACACACACACACACACACACACACACACACATATAATTTTGTATATATATATTAGGAGAATATATATATAGTTTGTTTGTTTGTTTTTTTTAGATGGAATCTCGCTCTGTTGCCCAGGCTGGAGTGCAGTGGTACGGTCTCAGCTCACTGCAACCACCACCTCCCAGTTCAAGCAATTCTCCTGCCTCAGCCTCCCCAGTAGCTGGGATTACAGGCACCCACCACCACATCTGGCTAATTTTTGTATTCTTAGTAGAGACAGGGTTTCATCATGTTGGTCGTGCTGGTCTTGAACTCCTGACCTCACAAGATCTACCCACCTTAGCCTCCCAAAGTGCAGGATTACAGGCATCAGCTACCAGGCGTGACCCATATGAGGTTATACTTTAAATATATTTTCAAGATTAAAAAAACCCTTAGAACAATAACAAAATTGGCCCATCCCTTCCTGGGAAGATTTACTATTAAGAAAATGAATTAAAAAACAGCATTGGTGTCTCCACTACCCTAATAGGCTACTAGCGATTTGTTAAGAATTCTTTAGACACTGGGATGTTAAAAAAAAAGCTGTTCAATCTCTTATAGAAATGAACATAAACAGTGTATTTTCCTCATGTATAATGGAAATCTGATACCATTCAGAGTTTTAGGGAGTTAAAATGCCATACTGTGCTTAAGTCTGAATAGCATTAAGAACGTATACCAAAGTCAAACAAATATAAAATCTAGAGAAAAGCCCATGAACTACTACTAGAAATATGAAATGCAGTGGTTTGCATCAAAGCAGAACCCCATTTTCAAAATTCATTCATTGACATCAGACTGTAAATAGATGTTCAGTAAAAATACTTAAAATGCCTGGTTTTTAGAATCACCTGGCATAGCTTTGAGACCTATCTGACTGCACAGACATTCCAAGGAGCTTGTACTTGATTCAGAAGGCAATGGGGGACATCGAAAATTTTCCATTAGAATGTGGCATGATCAGAGGTGTATTTTAGGAAGATCATTCTGGTAGAAGAAAGGTAGCCCACATTCACTGATGCCTAAAACAGGCTGATAAGGATAGAAACTGATGGTTACATCAATCAACTTGTAGCGGCCATGATGTCTTTTTTCACTGCTCGGCAAAAGAAGCCCTCGATGGTAGCAGGGGCAGAGCCTTGAGGGTTTCTGGGGAACATGGACCATCTATAAAACTTTCTAGAGCAGCCTCAGGGGACCAAATGAATGCCTCACCCACCAGGCACCTGCTCTGTAGTACAATGATATATTTTAAAGGGTGAACCAATATATCCTACAAAGGTATAAAGAACTACCTACCACATAGGTGGCAAGTTCTTTTCACCAGCTCTCTTACAACATGAAAATAAATGCTATTCTTCACATCAAGCCTGCCTGAACTCCCAGCACTTTCAACCAACCCCGCTATATCCTCTCTAACCCGCCCTAATATGTTTTCATCAACTCTTTCATGAACATTTCATATATTCCACATACTTTACCAGTCATAATCATGGTAAACCTGTTCTGTGTATTATGCAATTTTAGAAGTCACCTGCTCGAGATTAGAGTTTGGTTTGTTAATGTCAGTTTTCATTCCTGAGACACAGCTCAAGATTATTCATTCTGAGTGTTAGAATATCTGCTTCTTTTTGCTATTAATGCAGTGTTAACGTTTCATCACTTTTAGAATTCTAGCCATCTGAGGTGTCAAATAGTTGACTTTAACCACATTACTATCCGATCAACCAAGAAATACCTCATATTCCCTCTAAAACATACAGAAGAATGCTACTTGGGAAATTCTGAAATTATACATTGTCACTGTCTTTTTAAAATCATGGATTTAAAAACAAATCCACTCATTTAAAATATATTGCATGCACTTGAGCACATACTGCTCAGTTTCCTCTATGAGTTATTGTGCAAATGAAACTTAAATACCTTTTTCCATATTCTGAAGTAACACCTCAATTCTGTCCATCACTAATTCTCTCCTGGACAATGTCAATAATCACATAATTAATTTCCACTTAGCCATCAGTCTCTATCTTCATCAGCCTGTACAATTCCCTTTTATCAGAATAATCTTCCTAAAATACAGTTCTGATCACTTCACATCCCAACAGAAAACCTTCGATGGCTCCCCACTGCCTGAATCAAGTGCGAGCTCCTTAGGCTAGCATTCTAGGTCTCATTTGTTCTAGGCTCAACTTACTTCTCCCACCCCACCCACCTCACCACCCCTCTTTTCTTTGTAAAGAAACTAGTCATAGTTCCTAAAACAGCACTCCTCATGTCTCCCTCTTAGGATTCTATCCAAGTCCAAAGGCCCAGTTAAAATGCCACCTCTTTGGGAGATTTGCCCAGTCAGATGTTATTTCTTCTTTCCCAAAGTACTCACTGCACTGCATTTACACCTCTCCAAGATCTCTTACCATCTTCTGCAATGCAGAGGCCTTTCTGCTCTTAATCTTACTGTCCCCATAGACCAAGGACTAGGTCTTAGTCAGCTTCGATCTTTCTAATGCTTGCTGTTCACACCCATCTGTCAGCATGATGCCTTCCACATAGGAGACAAGATTAAATGCTGGTTCAGGGAAAGGGCCAACCTGAGATTTTTAAACCTAGGAAAAAACCACTACTGACCTCCATTAATCATGCAATCAGATACACTCTTGCAAGCTGGGACACACCAAAACCTTGGTAATAACAAAAAGTCACTACTCAGCAGGAGGTGTGTTATATACTATGATGGCATCGTGTTTCCAAACTAGTATAAAAATATATTTGGGAAAAACAAAAGAGAAAATGTTCTGAGGCATTTAAAATAAATGATCTTACAAGAAAGACGGATGGGAAAACTCCAAAACTTTTAGAAACTGACAGAAATTCACACACAAACATACAATCTCACATTATACACACCCCTTGTTCATCAAGCTTAAGCAGCTGCTCTGAGACCTTGGGTGAGTTGGAAGCCTGTCGCAGGCACTGAATGCTCAGCTCTGGAATGACGTATTCCAAAACTTCTTTGAGAGGTAGTCCTCGTGCGGTACCATGCCTAGCAGTGGAGGGTACAGCATCTTCTAAAATTGCTCCTCTCAGAGTTGTAAGCTGCAGGGACAAAACGTAAGACTCCGGTTAAGACTGATTCTCAATTACCCACTTAGAGCCTAATCATTTGGCTGCCTTAAGAAAGGAAAAAAAGAAGCAAGGCTCTTTCTGAGTGTGGCAAAAAGGGCTAAAGTGCTCCATTTGAAGAGACAAAATCAATACTCAGAGTCTTTTTTTTTTTTTTTTTTTTTTTGAGATAGAGTCTCGCTCTGTTGCCCAGGCTGGAGTGCAGTGGTGTGATCTTACCTCACTGCAACCTCCGCCTCCTGGGTTCAAGCAGCTCTCCTGCCTCAGCCTCCCGAGTAGCTGAGACTACAGGCACGCACCACCATGACTGGCTAATTTTTGTATTTTTTGTAGAGATGGGGTTTCACCATCTTGGCCAGGTTGGTCTTGAACTCCTGACCTTGTGATCCACCTGCCTCAGCCTCAAAGTGCTGGGATTACAGGTGTGAGCCATGCCTGGCCAACACTCAGAGTCTTTAAAAAGTAACAGTGTACAAGGATCAGGAACAAGCCAGGTGAAGTGGAAATGAGCAGATGTATGCCTAAGAATGAGGAGAAGCAAGGCAGAGCAATGCTATGAAAATTAGGACATTCCTACAACTCTGAACCCACATGAGAGGAAACTAGATATGATATCCTGGACCTGGCCATAATCACTCTTCTTCCATCCTCCCTTTCTCCTATCTCTCCATCTTCTTTTCTTCCACTCCCTTTCTTATCTTCAATTTTCCATAGTGACCATTCCTGAGGCTGAACAGGAGAACAAGAGCCTGTGGCATCCATGGGCAGGGTAATTCAGGGCTGAGAAGATAACCACTAAATTTTGTCTCATGTTTTTTTAGGTATCCTCGAATTCACCACTCAAACATGCAATCTATATTTGGAACATGTGCCTAAGATCTAATACAATGAGAGAGAAAACCCTAGAACCATAAATGAAGAGACCTGATTCTACTTCAATCTCCTTCTGACTCACTCCGTTGCCCAGAGCGAGTAAGAGAGTCCTTAGACTACTAACAACAGGAGCTGGGTTGATGGCAGTCATAAGGATACCTAACATTTGCATAATGTTCCATAACACTGGCCAACACATGAACTGCAACGAGAACAATGTTCTCTATCTATGCTAATACGGGAGCCCCTAGCCACATTAGCTACTGAACACTCAAAATCGCTAATGCCATGAAGGAAAAGGATCTAGTCTTGTTTAGTTACTTTAAATTTAACATTTAAATTAAATTAAGCATTTAAATTTCATTTAAATAGCCACCTGTGGCTAGTGGCTACTGAACTGAACAGCACAGATCTGTAACTTAAAATATGTCACTTTAAGAGAGAGACTTTACCTCACACATACCTAGAATAGAGCCTATGTCACTGGGACACCTATGTATTAGGTAAGATGAACAGGGGTACATATGTTCATACAGCTGGAAACTAGAAAAGGGCTCTGTGTTGTCTTTGATCTGGAAGCAGTTAACCAAAATACATGTTCTGGAGTATCTGCCAAATATATATCCTCTAATTAAAATGTACTAAAAGGATAAAAGCTGAAGTGCTGGACAGATCTAATTCTTTTCATTTTTAAGAGACAGTGTCTTGTTATATTGCCCAGGCTGGAGTGCAGTGCCTATTCACAGGTGCAACCATAGTGCACTATAGCCTCAACTCCAGAGGCTTAAGCCATCCTTTCACCCCAGCCTCCTAAGTAGCTGGGATTACAGGCATGTGCCACCATGCCCAGCTTCAGACTTAATTCTTTATATAAATCAATATCTCTACCTATTTAGCCATACATGTTGTGTCATTCGTCCAACAATCTCATTTTCCACTAAAAGCAAGACAGGCAAGAAGCTAACCTGGGTCCTCAGTGTAACAAAGTGTGGGTAGTAATGACTGTCCTGGTGGGTTCTGGACTTGCATGGGACCTGTAGCCCCTTTTTTTGGCCAATTTCTCCCATTTGGAACAGGAACATTTACCCATCCCTGCAGTCCCATTGCGTCTTGGAAGTAATTAACTTGTTTTGGATTTTACCGGCTCATCAGCAGAAGGAACTTGCCTTATCTCAGATGAGACTTTGTTCTGTGGACTTTTGAGTTAATGCTGGAATGAGTTAAGACTAGGGGACTGTTGAGAAGGGATAATTGTATTTTGCAATGGGAGAAGGACATGAGCTTTGGGAAGGACCAGCGGTGAAATAATATGGGTTAGATTTGTGTCCCTGCCCAAATCTCATGTCAAATTAGAGAAAGGGCCTGGTAGGAAGTGGCTGGATCATAGAGGTGAATTTCCCCCTTGCTGTTCTCATGATAGTGAGGTCTCACAAGGTTTGATAGTTTAAACATGTGTGGCACTTCCCCCTTTGCTCACTCTCTCTGTCCTGCTCCATCATGGTGAGAACTGCTTGCTTCCCGTTCACATTCTGTCATGATTGTACGTTTCCTGAGGCCTCCCACTCATGTTTCTTGTTAAGCCTGCAGAACTATGAGTCAATTAAACCTTTTCCTCATAAATTACCAGGTCTCAGTAGTTCTTTATAGTAGTGTGACAATGAACTAATACAGCCACTTAATATCCATGACATGTTTCCGAATTTTTCACTTGGAATAAAATGCTACAATGCCCTTTTTAATTACCTTAAATGTTGCAATCATTCACATTAAAAAAATAAACTCAGTACCCTATCTAAAGCACACTCAAGCAGTAACATCAAAGGAAGTTTTAGACTTTAGCCCATAACAATGGCAAGGAATTCCATTACCTCACTTGTCCTGAAAGCCACCCTATAGTTGAACTGGGATCCTTCTTTCTCCTTGGCATCTTCCACCTTCTCTCTCCGGATGCTAACTGCCACTGGACCAAGGTTTTCATCTATTCCAAAGTAGTTCTGGTGCTCTGTAATGAAAGAGAGAGGGTGACATCAAAAGAAAGAGAAAGGGACAAAAAGCGGGATGGATATCTCTTAGTCTGTGTAACGAATCTCTGAGGAAATACCACACAGCTCATACACAACCATTTCCCTGTATTTGTTTGATCAAATCTTCTGGTTTCCAGTTTGGATGCACTTCTACATCTCATTTTCAATTACTTCCTCTTCTCATTATGCTTTTCACTAGTTCCTGAACAGCAAAAGCCTCCCTATCCCAAAGTTGTTATTTTGTGATTATGTGAATAGCATCATTAGAAAGAGGTACTGTCATTCTTAGAAACTGTCAAATGAGGAACATGGATACTTGAAGAATCTATACTGAAAACAGTTTCCCTCTGTCTGGGAAAGTCATCATCTTTGACTCAATGAGGGTGCCAGAAGTGATCTAAGTAGCCATTCAGGCCAGCCACATTAATCTTGGTGATCAGTAGTGTAGCAAAGATCGCCTTTTCATTACAATGTCACTAAAACAGCATAAGGTTTCTAAAGTTTATAATGTTCATAAAGTCTAAAGCACAATTTAGGAACATAAAATACATAAAAGGTCAGCAAGGTGCTAAAGTCAAATTCTATCTACAAATCCTGTAACTTGGTTTTCAATGCCATCAGCTAATCATTTCTTTCACATAAAATCACTGGTCTTTGAGGGATCTAAAACTCATACCATCTACATGGAAAGGTGGAGCCTGAGGCCATACTGTTCACCTAACACAGGGATCCCTCCAGGACATCTTTCCTAAGAGACAGTCATTATTCTCTTATGAATATGTACAATCACTACATGTGGGCATCGTTTCAGCCATGGGGAGAACATTCCAGAAAATAGTCCCTACTTATGAAGCAAATACTCTATTCTGAACCCTTTAAATGATATGAAGCTTACTGCTCTGTAAGCAATTCCCTCTAGACTGCTAGTTTCTTGTCAGTGAGCTCTGTTAAAAGCAGCCAAAACACCTCATTGCAACTTTGAAACTTTTAAAATGTTTCCTCTGAAATGACCCGAACTTAACACAACATTCAAGATACGGTCCAACCCACACAAAATAGACGGAGGAATTACCCAAATGCTTATGAATGCAGCTTAAAATTTTATCTATTTTTAGCAGCTCCATCCTACCAATAATTCATGTGAGCAGGTGGTAAACGCAAACCTCCAGGTGTTATTCATTTATTTCTTAATGAACTGCTGCCAGGTCAGTTCTCCAAGGTGTATCCTTATAAAATTATATTTTTTTTACCCTGACTTACGGTTTTTTTTAGCTAAAAAGAAAAAAAACAGTGAACATGTACAAGCTTGAAGAAAACTTATAGGTATTCCAAAGGCTTTTGGTTATGCCAATGCTTGCCACAATGATTTTTGAAGGAATAAGAAATGTTGCTGAGAAAGTAGAAAACAGAATGAGATCAGCAAAGGAAAACAGCACCAGAATCACTCAGAATACACACTATCCAAAGCCACTAATGAATACTGGCTAGACCTTGAAAAGGCAAATCATTTACCTATTTGCTGTTTGCAACCAAACGGGATTAGGACTGACATTATTTCCCTTTAAAGTCAGGGATAGAAGCAGCAAGCAAACTATTTTAAAAGATGAAAGGTGAATTATTGACATAGTATAGTCCTAGACTGGCACAAAAGGAAACTAGCCTATTTATTTTAGTGAGTAATAAATCCCTCGGGCATACTGCAGTCACGTGCTGCGTAATGCTGCTTTGGTCAGCGATGCAGCACATATACCAATGGTGGTCCCATAAGATTATCATGAGGCTGAAAAACTACTATAGTCTAGTGACATTACAGATGTCATTACATGGGAATCCAACATATTACTCAAAACCAAAAAACATTCTTAAAATAAAAGTAAATTAAACAGAAAAAAACGCTTACAGAATAAGGATATGAAGAAAGTATTTTTGTACAGTTGTACAACGTGTTCATTCAGTGTTACTACAAAAGAGTAAAAACATTAAAAAAATAAAGCTATAAAGTAGAAAAATTACTGTAAGCTAAGGTTGATTATTAGTAAAGAAACTTTTTAAATCAATGAAGTGTTTCCTAATATAAAGCGTTTGTGAACTTTAATAAATGCAGTGTTGCCCAGTGTACGGTGTTTATAAAGTCTGCAGCAGCAGAATGTCCTAGACCTTCACATTAACTCACTACTCAATCACTGACTCACGCAGAGCAACTTTTAGTCAGTCCTGCAAGCTCCATTCATGGTAAGTGCCCTGTACAGGTGTACCACTTTTGATCTTTCATACAGTATTTTAACTGTACTTTTTCTATGTTTAGATACAAAAATACTTACCATTGTGTTACAACTGCCTATGGTATTCAGTACAGTAACATGCTGCACAGGTTTGTAGCCTAGGTGCAAAATGCAATACCACAGAGCCTACATGTATAGAAGGCTATCCCATCTAGGTTTGTGTAAGGATGCTCCATGGCATTTGCACAATGATGATATTGCCTAAGGATGCATTTCTCAGAGTGTATCTCTGTCGTTAAGTGATGCATGGCTGTATTGTGTGCTGATAATAGCCAAGGTAGCTATTACAAACATAAAAACTCTAGTGACATTAAGCATATATAAACAACGATCTGGGATTAGGAAGAGCTGATCCAGAAGCAGGCAAAAAATATATATATATTCAGTGAGAACAGAGACTAAAAGTTAATTGTCTACTTCAGACTACTAAGTACACTGTCACTGTACTAAGTTGGCATTAGTGACGACTGGACCCACGACATTAGATCCTATGGAAAATGCATCTTTAAACTTAAATCAGTTTAGAATATTCTCAGTTGCAGTTAGTTAACCATCCTGACAATAACTTTTGTTTTTCTCTCAATGAGTCAAATGCATCATAAGCCAAATGCATGAAGAAAAATATTCAGAAAGCAAACAAAAATACAAGAGTCATAAGACAAAAGCTTCCTTCTTATAACACATTTCAAAAAGTTACCTGCAAAAATACTCAATTCTATATTTGGCATTTGATGAGCCCTATAACAAGATCAAAAGAGTTTCAAATTATTGTAGGTATACAAGAGTAAATACATAAAACTACTTTTTATGGTAAGATTGAGAGCCTCAGATTAAGAAAATCAAATCTCTAATTCTAATAGATGACAACATAAAATGATCATATGTGTACTGCTTTCATACTCAGCAGGTGCCACAGGGACAGAAAGCAAGGGCCATGGCTGCCAGGGGCTGGAAGGAAGAGCAAAGGGCTGACTACAGAGGCGGCATGGGAGAATGTTCTGGGGTCACAAAGCTATTCTACACTTATTGTGGTAACGGTAACACGATATTTATTTCTCAAAACTCTCAGACATGCGCATTAAAAAAAGTAAATTTTACTGTACATAAAATACACCTTCAGTTTTAAAAACTGGAGGGAGGTGGGTTCAATGGAAGGAAGGGCTGGTGGTCCTTGCAAATGGACAGGGCCTTCTGCGCAGACAGAAACCATGACTGTTTCACTCCCTCACAGCCTGTCAGTGGGGATAGTACCTATTCCTGAAGTCATCATTCTCTCTCATTCCTGTTTCCTTAATTAGTATTTAATCCTCAATCCACGTCAAACTTCTGCCAAGCTATTGCTCCACTCAAGGTCTTGTTGCCAAATCCAACTACCTTCCAGGCCTCCAGCTGCAGCAGCTGTCTGCTGTGTGACACCAGTGGCCACTCCCTTCTTGTCGGGTCCCTCCACTCCTCCACTTCTATGACATCTGTTTTTTCCAGGTGAGATTGCTTCCTGGTCTTTCACTCCAGGTGTCTGGCATGGCTCCTCCTGTGGCCTCTCCTTACAGCATGAGTGTTTCCCAAGACTCCAGCCTTAGACCTTTCTGATTCTCTGTCTTTATACTTACATGAATATCTATCTTCTGACTTTCCATCTATTCACCCATCTTCTACTTCATGTTTGTCAATGATATCATCCCAAACTTTTTCCAGGCTCTTCTCTCACAAATCCCTGGACTAATAAAGGACTAGAGAAGCATACTCCACCATTGATGGGATCAGCCCTGGACTTCACCTGCTCCCTCTGCCTGGAATGTCTTCCACTCTTCTTCACTTGACATTCTTCTTACTCATCATTCAAGCCTCAATCCAAACGCCATTTCCACTGGAAATACTCCTCTTACCTCCAAAAAGGCCAAATCCTTCCAATTTTACATCCCAGGCCTATTGATACAGCGCCTAATAAATGAGAGGTGCCTAATAAACTGTTCTTCAATCACTGAACTGTAAAAGTAGGCTCCTCTGGTATTGTCCAAAAGCAATGGTTGTATTTGACCTCAAGCAGGAATACAGAGATAAAAACAGGGAGGTAGCTTATTTAATGTCAGAAGTGATGAGACAGTGTGAAGCATCTCGGAGTCTGCGGCAGGCATTTCTGTCAGTGACAGGGGCAATACCGTTTCTTGAAGTATTTATAAAACCGAGAACTTATATATCTATTAGAACTTACATGGCAACAGACCTATTATGTCCTACTGCTGTAACAAATTTTCAATAAACTTCTGGCTTAAAACAACTCCATTTACTGCACACAGCTCTGGAGAGCAGAATTCAGCTTTAAAAAGCAAAAATCAAGGTTCTGGGGTGGCTGCATTCCCCTGGGCAGCTCTAGAGGAAAATCCATGTCCTTGCCTTCTCTAGTTTCTAGACCCACATTCCTTACATTTCTTGGCTCATGGCCCTTCCTCCATCTTCACAGCCAGCGGCCAAGCATCTCATTTCAGTGGCCACATTGCCTTTCTCTTCTGTGGTCAAATTTCCCTGTTTCTCTCCTATAAGAACACCTGTGATGGCATCTAGGTCCCAGCCAGGTCCCGCCCGGATAATCCAGGATAATCTCCCTATCTCAAGATCCCTAACTTAACCCAAACTGCAAAGTCTCTTCTGCCATATGAGGGGACGTACACAAGCTCCAGGGATTAGGACCTGGACACCCCTGGAGACCATTATTTAGCCTTCCATACATACCTACTTAATCCACTTTAATTCACTTATTCGAATATTGAACAGTGGATGTCTAACTGTGTGCCAGAAACTGATGAGTACTGGGGATACAAATACTGTCTGCCTCAAAATGTTTTAGTGCTGTGGGGTAATAATACAGGAAAGAGACAAAAGTTAAACTCCTTGACTGCCCTATTTTCCCTGGAGACACAGAAGCATTGAAATTAGGCCAAATAATAACCCTACAATGGCCTGTAAGAGCTAAAACGAAAGGAAGAGTCACACTTCCTCCCTTTAAATGAAAAGCTAAAAACGATTTGCTTAGTGAGGAAGGCATGACAAAAGCTAAGACAGTCTGAAAGCTAGGCCTCTTGCTTTCACAGAAAGGCTGGGCACCTCACTGTGATGACTTTCACAAACAGCAAACCAAGCAGTGAATACAACGGAAAAGTTCTTGAAAACAGTAAAAGTGCTGCTTCAGAGAACACATGGTTAAAAAGCAAAACAGCCTACTGCTGATATGAAGAGAGTTTGAGTGGTCTGGATGGAAGACAAAACCAGCTACAACATTCCCTTAAGCCAAAGCCAAAGCCTCATCCAGGGCAAGGCTGTATCTCTCTTCTATTCTATGAAGGCTGAGAGAGGTGAGGAAGGTACAGAAGAAAAACTGGAAGCCAGCAGAGGCTGGTTCATGAGGCCTAAGATAAGAAGATATTTCCGTGATTTAAGTGCAAGGTGAAGAAGCAAGTGCGGATGGAGTGAAGCTCTACCAAGTTATCCAGCAAGTTATTTAGGTAAGACAACAGACGACAGTGGCTGCTAATGCTAATAAACAACAGACTTTTGATACAGATGAAACAGCCTTCTACTAGAAGAAGATGCCATCTAGAATTTTCATTGCTAGAAAGGGGATGTCAATGCCCGGTTTCAAAGCTTCAAAAGATAGGCTGACTCTCTTGCTAGGGGCTAATGCAGCTGGTGGCTTTAAGTTGAAGCCAACGCTTATCGATCATTCAGAAAAGCCTAGGGCCCTTAAGAATTGTGCTAAAATGCTCTGCCTGTGCTCCATCAGCAGGACGACAAAGTCTGGACGACAGCCCATCTGTTTACAGTATGGTTTACTGACTATTTTAAGCCCACTGTCGAGTCCTAGTCCTGAGACAAAAACATTCCTTTCAAAATACTACTGCTTATTGACAACACATCTCATCACCCAAGAGTTCTGATGGAAATATATAAGGAGACTACTGTTGTTTTCATCCCTGCTAACACCACATTCATTCTGTAGCCCATGAATCAGAGTATTTCTGCCTTTTAAGTCTTCTTATTTAAGAAATACATTTTGTAAGGCTATATCTACCATAAATAGAGATTCCTCTGATGGATCTGGGCAGATAAAATTGGAAACCTGGAAGAGATTCATCATTCCAGATGCCATTAAGAATGTTTATGATTCATGAGAGGATGTCAAAATACAGACTTAACAGAGATTTAGAAGGTGACTGTAACCCTCATGGATGGCTTTGAGGGAATCAAGAGTTCAATGGAGGGAGTAACTGCAGATGTAGCAGAAATAGCAAGAAGACTAGAATTAGAATTTAAGCCTGAAGATCTGATTGAACTGCTCATGATCAAACTTATACAGATGAGGAGTTGCTTCTTATGGATGAGCAACTTTGATGGAATTCGCTCCTGGTGAAGACGCTGTGAACATTGTTGAAATAGCAACAAAGGATTTAGAATACTGCATAAACTTGGTTGATTCAACAGTAGCAGGGTTTGAGATAATTTTCAAAGATCTACTGTGGGTCAAATGCTATCGAGTAACATCGCATGCTACAGAAAAATCTTTCCTGAAACAAAGAGTCAATCAATGTGGCGAACTTCATTGTTGTTTTAAGAAATTGTCACAGCCATCCTAAGCTTCAACACCTACTACCCTGATCAGCCAACAGCCATCAACGTGGAGGCAAGATCCTTCATCAGAAAAACAGTTGACTTGCTGGAGGCTCAGGTGTTTGTTAGGATTTTTAGCAATGACGTATTTTTAAATCAAGATATGTACACTGTGCTTTTAGATATAGCACTATCATGCATAGTAGACTACAATATAAACTTAACTTTTATATGTACTGTGAAACCAAAAACATTGTGTGATTAACTTTATTACAATATTCATCGTATTGGGGTGGACTGGCACTGACCCCACTGTATCTCCGAGCTGTGCCTTGTTAGGCTGGTCAGGCAGGGTCCAGCCATCAGACAGGGGCATCTTCTTCTTGAGCCAGTGAGTGTCCGAGGGAACACCCTTCCAGTCTCCTGTCTAGAAACATTTAGCTCAAATAATGGGGTGGGGCTGGGCACCTCACTGTGCTGACTTTCACTAAGTCCCCACTTTTAGTTAAATGCCTTAGTCCTGTCCTTTGCTGGACTTGTTCCATTTTTCAGAATAAATCTTATTTTCCACCTGGGAAAGGGGCAAATAGTAAACTGCCTATAAGGGAGGAGAGAGAATCTGGCCTTTTATAAGCACGTAACCAGTCCCCTGTTTTCACTCCCTTAAGTCTTTCTCCAAGGGTGCCTGGCTCTGTGGCATGGCCTGACTTACTTCTTGATGGCCTCTACCCTCTTCCCGTGACCACCAATGCTGGGGGACACAGGAGGCTGGCTCTCTCAATCTGCTAGCAGTGGTCTTGCTCTTCCACATGCTTTCATATACCCTGTCTTCGCTGCTTCTTCCTGGTGCTTTTTTACTTTGTGGCGTTATGCCCATTTAAAAAATTCCTTCACTGTCATTTTTAGTAGTATTCTGGAAGGGGAAGAGATAACATGTTTTCAATTTGCCTTACTTAAACAGCGGCCTCAAACCCATTTACTGTGCAATCTTATAATTATAAAAAGCTTACTTACTGGTTGCCTAATCTGGGCTTTGATACTTCTTATCACATGCTTAACCTCAGGATCCTCCAGCAGTCTCCTAAGATACCTAATACATGTAACACCATCACTGACCTGGGAGGGGCACTATAGCTGACGGCACGCATGTTACTGACAAAAAAATGAAATCAAAACAAAATGGAGTGCACCTAAAATAAATTGCATCATAGAGTATTTTGATTTTGAGCTCAAAAATCCGGCACAGTTCACGAATGAGTCTGAAGGTGATTCCCACTTCTAATCTCAAAATGCTGACCCAGAATCACCTGGAGAGATTACACTGCACTCACAGAAGTCTTTTTAAAGAAAGAAGTGGTGTATATACTTCACTGAATAATTTATATCATCAATTATACTTTTAAAACTTTGAGAATCCAAAATGTGTATATTCCTGTATTTATCAAAGATCGCAGGTAAACTGGTTAAAAACAAAACAAAACAAAAAAAAAAACTCCCTTCATGCCCACCTTGCCAATCCGTGCCACAGACCCATCTTCTTCTGTCTCACACAGACATACGCTTGCTTATTGCAAACACAGAAATGAAGTTCCTGCTGTTTACAAGCATCACATCTGTAGACTTACAGCTTTTATGCCTCCTAACCACCTTCTAAGGGCTCCCTATGCCTTTGGTTTCATCAAGGAATATAGCAGGTTACCTGGATGTGTTTCCAAAGAAATCAAAATCTTCTATTCAATAATGTAAGATGATGTCTAGCTTTTATAAAGGGCATCATCACATGCCATTAGGACATACAGAGACTGTGTCCCCTCCCATAACCTCTGGGAGGGAAAGTTATCCCTTTCAAATGATATCCCACATCCCCCTTTCAGGAAAGATCCCTTTCTCCATGGCAAAAGGCCCTTCTCATCTTGGGCAGAGGACACTGAGCAAGGCTTCCCCAGGGTTGTGTGCATTCAGACCCTCACCCACCCAGAGCCTGTTCTTATTCCAGGCAGATGATTTCCATAAAATTGCTTCAAGGGTGAATCAAATGAAATCCTTCCTTGGCAGAACAGAAGCTATGAAAAGACTGAGAAGCTGAATGAAAATCCACATATCATGCAAATAACAACAGGGCAAGATAAAAAAAATCAGTTAACAAGATTGCAGTGCAGGAAATGGAAATGGGATTCGGTGCATTTCTGTGGTGCATTGTGGCTGTTCAGTAAAGAAATAAATAATAATTTTAGCTTAGAGAGGGAAAAAAGAATGGGAGCAGGGATGGTACACTGGGCCCTAGGCCAAAAGCTCTTTCTAGATGCAGTGATATCTCAAAAGAGAGGTTTATGTGGTAACTCACTAATGAATTGACCAGTTAAGAATCACATCTCTGCAGGGCCTCCCAAGGCCAGGTATGTAAAAGACATTCACTCATAGCTCTGCCTTACAGGATTTATCAAAGCTGTTAGCATCCGGCGGCCACAGAACCATTTGCAAGCACACCAAGGCCACAAGCAACTGTGCACCTTTTCCCTCTTGTCTTTTACTTTGTAAATATGCGCAGCAGAAGCTAGCTTGCTATTTTGCCATAAAATGCATTTTAAAGGTTCTTTGTTCTTTCAACCACTAGTTGATCATTTAATGCCTGCTGTCTGCTGATCTGGGTTAGTTTGGCAGTTAACTGCTCTTTCAATTCCTACCTATGAAGTATCTTCTTTCACTTTTCTCTCTAAACAATTATGTATTTTAAATCACCTTCCCTTTTTTCGAACACTCTGAGGTATTTTTTAAAGAGTGAAAAGGGGATGGTGGCTTGGGCCTATATTCCCAGCACTTTGGGAGGCAGAAGAAGGAGGACTGCTTGAGGCCAGGAGTTTGAGATCAGTCTGGGCATCATTGCAAGGCCCAATCTCTACAAAACACCTTTTAAAAAAAAAAAAAAAGCTGAGTCTGGAGATGCATGTCTGTAATTCCAGCTACTTGGGAGGCTGGGGCAGGAGAATCACTTGACCTGGGAAGCAGAGGTTGCAGTGAGTCAAGATCACACCACTGCACTCCAGCCTGTGAGATGGAGTGAGACTCATCTAAAAAAAAAAAAAAAAAGAGTAATTCAACAGGCCAGGAGCAGTGGGTTACACCTGTAATTCCAGTACTTTGGGAGGCCAAGGTAGGCAGCTCACTTGAGGCTACAAGTTCAAGACCAGTCTGGCCAACATGGTGAACCCCATCTCTACTAAAAATACAAGAATTAGTCAGGTATGGTGGTGCATGCCTGTAATCCCAGCTACTCAGGAGGCTGAGGCATGAGAAGTGCATGAACCTGGGAGGCAGAGATTACAGTGGGCTGAGTTTGTGCCACTGCACTCCAGCCTGGGCGACAGAGAGAGACTCCGTCTCAGGGGGAAAAAAAAAGTAACTCAACGACCTCAAGAAGCATCCAACACCTTTCTTAGTGTTTCATAGATTAAATTACTGAATTTACCATGATGGAAAAACATAGATGTTTTGTCATGTAAATTTTTTATCTTTTTATCCAAATTTAACCAAGGTATTTGCTAAGCTTGAAAAATCTGAGGCATTACAATGAAGACAATAGTATTAAATATTTCACAAAAATAAACTAAGTTCATCCTGTCTACTTATGAGGAGGTGCCACTATTCTTACAGATAACACTAAGGCTGAGAGGTTAAGTGACTCGCTCAAAGTCACAATCTGGAGGGATGGTGAGGATGCAAACCTAGGCAGTCCGGCCTTGGTGTTCTCTCATGGAAAGCAATTCAAGGGTAAAAAAATTCATGCAAAGGTTTTAATTTCAAAAATTAATTAATAGGGGTAAGTGAACATGGCTTAAGGATAAGAAAACAAATGTATCCTTAAGATAAAAATGGTGTACTGAAAAACATGATTTCAAGGAAAGCTAGAGTAAGAAATGCAAGACTGAAGAAGGAAGGCAGATTATTAAAGGCTTCTTTTCATAATCTGTAATTTTTATTATTTGCTCAAAAGGAAGAAGAAAACACTAGGAAAGTATAAAGGCCTCACCACTTCAAAGGAGAGAGGTAGAGCCCTGACGATAGGACAGCTGTCCCGCTTTTATTTTATTTAAATGGGACAATTAGTGAAATACATTTTGGAGTTAAACAAATACAAGGTAAGTTTAAACTAAGTTTCTACATTCCTTAAGCACTAATGCTCCAAAGACCTTTGCTTCCAACTTACTGTACCGGTAGCAAAATGCCAGCAAGTGCTCTCATTTAAACACCACTTGAGTCAAACTATAAAGGAATATTAAGAGTCTTATTCCTCTTCCCAGGGAAGTAACAGGGCATTCGTTCTTTTTCCCCAGTAACTGACTGAAGACTTTTTGGGGCCGGAGGATCAGTGGGTTTGAAATAGCATACAGCCGCCGGGCGCGGTGGCTCAGGCCTGTAATCCCAGCACTTTGGGAGGCCGAGGCCAGTGGATCACGAGGTCAAGAGATCGAGACCATCCTGGTCAACACGGTGAAACCCCCTCTCTACTAAAAATGCAAAACATTAGCTGGGCATGGTAGCGCGTGCCTGTAATCCCAGCTACTCAGGAGGTTGAGGCAGGAGAATTGCCTGAACCCAGGAGGCGGAGGTTGCGGTGAGCCAAGATCGTGCCATTGCACTCCAGCCTGGGTAACAAGAGCGGGACAAAAAAAAAGAGAAATAGCATACAGCCCTTTGCAGGTTCCTATAATGCTGCAGTGTACGGGAACTGTGACTGCCCAGATACGGCACCTCTGCAAGAGAGAAAGCCCCGGTGTTTTCCGCCGATGGCCACATGGAGCCTGTGTGACCATAGCCCTTGGTGCTGAATCTCACATATATCTGGGCAATTCCACCCTGCTAAGGGCCCCTGTGGGACTCAATGGGACCACTGTTTGGGTAGGCAATACTGGCCAGGGAGAGAGGTGAAGAACTCAGTCGATTATGTCCTTGGAGGGAGGAATGTGTATCATAGAATAGTACTATTGTTAGATGGCACTCTGTTCACCCGTATGAATTTAATAGTGTCCAACTCCCTATGAATTTTCGTCAATGACTGTATAAAATCAGAAGGGAAAAAAAGCCACCAGGCATGAAATTCAAAGCAAATGCAGCCATGCATCACTCATGCAGTGAGGTTCATTTGATATGTAAAGGTGTAGGCCTGCCTACAACCGTCACATTAGTGACACTTAAGTGAGTGTATTTGGAATGGGGTGGTGGACCTCACCAGACACCTTTCCCCAGCTCTCTCTGCCATATGGTTCTACTTGTTTCTCTCTTCATCTTTTAACCACTAAAATAAAGTATTGCCCTTTAAAGCCTGTACCAGTGGTGTGGACAATAGTTTCTTTTCAGAGAAAAAAGTCTTACACATTTATTTAAGTAACCCTGGGAAGCAGGGAGGCACGCTATTGACAAGCACTGCTCTAAGCCCTTTACAGGAGGGATTTGTATTATCATCCCATTTTACAGATGATTGACTAGGGCACAAAGTGGTTCAAGGATTTGCCCCAAACTGAGTTGGGATGTGAACCTCAGTGCGCACTCTACCTTGAGTGATGTCATTTGCCCGCCATTCACAGATCTCTATTTACCAAGAGTTTACCTCCAACTATAATTAAAATGGATGAACACTTTTACCTGATGGCAGAAAGATAATTCCCCGGACAAAAAATGGTTAAGTTGGTATCAAGAGAGGTAAGAGGGTTATTACACAAATTCTAGAAGAATCTATGTGTTCATTTAGCAGGATTTACATATAACATATTATTCTTCAGTTAAAATACTTGATAAAAATTAGCACTGGGGAAAAGGGTGGGTTTGCATAGAGCTAGGTAAGAGAGCAGTTACTAGAAACAGTGAAGTTGGCTGCTTTCGAGAATTCTACAGTTGTTCAATAAGGCAACATAAACCTTTAAGTTTGTTATTTATAAGAACTACTTATAAATTCTTTCTTCTTGTCTTCAAGAAATAGACCATTTTAATTATGTCATGAAGGTTTATGACTTGCATCTGTAAAATTTTTAACTTTTTATTTTAAAATTCTTTTAGATTTATAGAAAAGCTGCAGATAGCAGAGTTTTCTTATACCCATCTCCCAGTTTCCCAGCTGTTAACATCTTATGTTATTTTGGTACATTTGTCATGATGAATGAATCAATACTGTTATATTATTAACTAAGGTCCCTACTTCATTCAGATTTCCTCAGTTTTTAGCGAATGCCCTGTTTCTGTTCCAGGAATCCACCCAGGGTACCACACTCCATTTAGTTGTCATGTCTCCTAAGGCTCCTCTGGTCTGTGGTTTTTTTTTCTCAGACTTTCCTTGCTTTTGATGACCTGGACAGTTTTGGGTACTGGTCAGGGATTTTGCAGAATGTCCTTCACTTGGAATTTATCTAATGTTTTCCCCTAGTAGGACTGAGGTTTTAAGCTTGGAGAGGAAGACTGCAGAAGAGTCATTCATACCCGGGGTACCAACTATCCACAGGACTTGCAACTGTGGATGGTGATCTTGGTGACCTAGTGAGGTAGTGTCTGCCAAGCTACTCCATTGTAAAGTTATTTGTCCCTGTCTTTCCATCTATACCTTTTGGAAGTGAGTCACTATATGCAGCCCACATCCAAGTAGGGAGGTGGAGGGACACTGACTTAAACTTTTATAACGATAAATTAGTTTTTCAGGTAAAGATTTCTTTACAAAAATGAACACTCAGTAATGTATTTGGTAAGTTGTTTTGTAGATGTATTGCATCTACAAGAGGGCAGGAAATAATGCAACTTCCCGTTACTGCGCTTCATCAAGCTGATAAGTTTTTCTCTCAAGTAAAGTAAACACAGTCATTAACTTATCTGCCCAGATCATGGCTGGCAAGTACCTGCCATCTCCTCATGCACTCAGGGCAGATAAAGATAATTGATAATGGCTCTTAAAATGCAGATGCAGTTCTATACATAATGACATGGAAGGATGATCATCAAAAGCAAGTTCCACAGTAATAGCAGGAATAAGCTCTATTTACATAAATTTATTTGCATCAGAAAAGCGTTCAAGGATGATGACAAAACGTTAATGGTGACTATAGCTGATGAATTTCGGGAGACTTTATTTCTTGTTTATCTATATTTTCTTATTTTCCTATAACCATCAAATGACATTTACATACCATTTAAAAATTCTAAATGAAAAATATATATTCGTCAATCTATTTATTCAGCATTGTTCCCCTACCTTCAGAGGAGCTCACATTCCTGTGCCAGCAGAATGGCTCTAGTAAAACAATGTTCCCGAAGCCTCAGACAATGATTTAGCCACTTTTCTCTCACTCCTGAGTCACCATGGAGGCCCAGCTTCATTCTCCCATCTGGTTTTAACCTCTCTTTACCCAAATAGCACTCACTTTGCCTCCTAGAACTATTCTAGTCTGTGTGGCATAAAGTAGGGTACAGAACCATTTTAGAACTCCTGAGTAACCCAGTAAGTGCAGAATTTCTTAACAAGTTAAGGATTTCATCACCAAGCGGGAACGCTTACATGTCAACACACAGTGTCTGGGCTCTGCCGCACAGTTCCAGCGTTAGCTGTGCTGGTAGCAGCCCCACTGTTTGGTGGCAGTGTGCAGTGCCAAGCAGGTCCAGAAGGAGGCAAAGCCTGCTGCTCTGCCACCGTGAAAACTAGACTTGCTGATGCTCACGTGGCCAACTGTGGTCAAGTACAATTCCCATCTAAGAGACTCTTTGTCACGGCCTATTTCACAAATGGAAAGCTCAGGGAAGCAGCAAACGACACATTCACAATGAGTCCCATCAGAAAAACAATAGTGCGACAAACAGCACCAATGTGTTTTCATGGTCATCGCCAGTGAAAGGAAGGGACATTATTGAGCATTAACTCTACTTGCTACTATCCTTACTGCTTTTAAAAAAGCTGTTTCAGCTGGGCACCGTGGCTCATCCCTGTAATTCCAGCACTTTGGAAGGCTGAGGCAGGTGGATCACCTGAGGTCAGGGGTTTGAGACCAGCTTGGCCAACATGGTGAAACCTTGTCTCTACTAAAAATACAAAAATTAGCTGGGCATGGTGGCACATGTCTGTAATCCCAGCTACTCAGGAGGCTGAGGCAAGAGAATCGCTTGAACCTGGGAGGCAGAGGTTGCAGTGAGCTGAGATGGCGCCACTGCACTCCAGCCTGGGTGAGAGAATGAGACTCTGTCTCAAAAAAAAAAAAAGCTGTTTCACTGAAAGCTACAGATGGATTTGCCTGGGCAAGTGATGCTGTCACACACTTTCCTGTGTCCAGCTACTCCCCTGCAGAAATTTTTTTACAGAGTTATTCAATAGCCTTTCAGTGATGATGTGTCACAGAAATACACCTCAGCATCAAGGGTAGACATTTCACATTAACTACCCAATAAAGAAGAAATCACATTATTAAAGTTCTGCACTTTAAACACTTGCCAATGATTGGGAGCCAGTTCATTCTCTTGAAAATGAAGTTTTACACTGAACCCTGAAGCACAGAACAAAATAAAAGGCACTCTGGAAAGTATCAAAAGATAGATCCCTGAAAGCCAGCTTCCAAAGAGAAAATCTCTGAGAGAAGAGAAAAGCAAAAACGGGAAAGAAAAAAACTATCTTAAAAACATCATATCTGGGCCAGTCTGCATAGGCCCTCCGTTTTTAAATACAATGAAGTTCACCCAACTCGTGCTGTTTGCAGACAGAAGGGTCCTGCACAGCTGTGTCCAGTGGCTGAAGCTGGGGTGGAAATGTACTCCCACACCAGAGGAGGCCTCCACCTCACTGTACTTTTCACCTAAGAATCTGGGCTGCTGCCTCTGCCTGGAGTCCTTAATGGCTCAACAAGAGACCAGTAAGAGCAGGGGCAGATGCCATTGTAGCCAATTTCACTTTGAAGTCACACTGGACCACAGGGGAAGAGCTAAATATAGGAGGAGACAGAGTACAGTTCACAGCTGCACTGGAGAGAGAACAGAGCAGCTGGGGCTCGGCCTTCTTGCTCCTGGTGGTCAGTCCTTCCCCAGCCCCTAAGCACATCTGCTGGCATCGCAGCACCTTCCACAGCACAGAATCACAGAACACTGAAGACGAAGTGACCTCAGAAACTGTTTCCCCACTCTCTCGTTTTGTGGGTTTTGCAAAGCATAGTCATGTGCCCCATGGGGATATTGCAGTCAACAATGGACCACATATATGATGGTACACCCATAAAACCATAAAGGAGCATATATAGAAATCTGATGCATGGCACTTGATATTGGCAATGCAGATGAATTAGGGAAAATGACTGATATTCAGTAATGGTGCTGGGACATTTGGTTTTCCATATGTGTGTGCATATATATACATATATATGAATAAAAATATATATATAATCTAGGTTTGTGTAAGTATACTCTATGATGTTCACACAATGATGAAATTGCCTAATGACACATTTCACAGACCATATCCCATTGTTAACTGATGCGGGACTATAGTCTAGAATTCCGCTTTCTGGCTAGTTTACAAATCCACAGCAAAGCTCAGAACCAGAGAGTGTGCCCAACAGCACCAAAATGCCAAACGATAAGCATATATCCACCCACAATTCACTGACGGTGTCTACACTCAAATTCTTCTTTGGAGCTTATTCATTTCACATTCAAATCTAAGGAGTATGATGATGTCATCTGCAATGCTCTTGAAAACACTAAGTAGCACCTCAGAAAAGGTGGAGGAAATAAATCACTTACAGAGGAGTCTTTAAAACTACCAAGAAGTGACAGGTGCGAATTCAAGAGAAAAACTACAAGTAGCAGTCAAGAAAACTAACAGAATCCAGAAACCTGAAATCATCTCGGGGAACACTGGGGACATTGATGAATCAAATGGTGGTGAAAAACCTGGGTGCAGAAAAACAATAGTTTTTCATTCCACATGCACTTAGAATGTGTAATAGCATATGAATGAGATACTAGCACTAAGTCTTGGCATAAATATGAACATATATGTAATTTTATGTTCTAGTATTTCAAAATCTGAACCAAAACTATTTACAAAACTCGGTCAGCCAGAATGACTAATCGCCTGCAGATTTCAGGGCTTAATAAGTCTAAGAGACTTTACTTTATTGCAAGAATTGGCAGCCATGGCTTTATCAATAAAAATAACCTTAATTAGGAAGCCTATCTCTTCATCTTCCTTTTCAAAAATAACTAAATTCCACCTAGAGATCATCTTTGAGCGGTGTTCTATATAATGTGATGTCTCTGCATGAACACAGGCATGAAGGTCATGAGTTATTTTCACAGCAGAGACCAAAAAGCAGGTCTGAGATTCTCTGATTCCACTGGCTGGAAGGAAATAACTCATAGTGTTAACACTGATGCATACCTGAAGCCAAGGCTGAAATTCAAGGTGGAGGAGAGGAAAGGAGACACAACAGGGGACTAAGGTCTGTTGACAAAATACAGTCCTTTTATGTCATCAGTATGAGGACAGAGACAATTCACACTAAGTGACCAGGTGCAGTGTAAATGTCTGTTTATTTAGCTTTATTGCATCAGAATCGGTTCTCTGATTTACATGTTATCATAAAGTGATTATAAAAGACACTCTAAATCTGGATTGATGCAAAAACAGGAGGGGAGAAATCATTAATAGTCACAATTTACCTGGCAGACAAATTCTTTTAAGCCTATACTCCATGAGAAAAAGTAATAATAAGGCTTCACAGTGGTTTAACATTATAAGGAACTTAAGTGGACAGAGCGACCTCTTAAGGTCTGAGTTACCCACCCTCCCCAATCCACTCCAATAAAACAACTACAGTCAAAAACTACACAAATATTCTCAAGTCAGAAACCAATACTGATTAAACTAAAACCTAAAACTATGAAAATCCTAGAAGAAAACCTAGGCCATTCAAGACATAGGCATGAGCAAAGACTTCATGACTAAAACACCAAAACCAATGGCAACAAAAGCCAAAATTGACAAGTGAGATCTAATTAAACTAAAGAACTTCTGCACTAAGAAACTATCATCAGAGTGAACAGGCAACCTACAGAATGGGAGAAAAATTTTTGCAATCTATCCATCCAACAAAGGTCTGCTAACCGGAATCTACAAGGAACTGAAAGAAATTTACAAGGAGAAAACAACACCATCAAAAAGTGGGCAAAGGATATAAACAGACAATTCTCGTAAGAAGACATTTATGTGGCTACAAAACATATGAACAAAAGCTCGTCATCTCTCGTCATTAGAGAAATGCAAATCAAAACCACAATGAGATACCATCTCATGCCAGTTAGAATGGTGATCATTAAAAAGTCTGGAAACAACAGATGCTGGAGAGGATGTGGAGAAATAGGAACGCTTTTACACTGTTGGTGGGAGTGTAAATTAGTTCAACCATTGTGCAAGACAATGTGGTGATTCCTCAAGGATCTAGAACCAGAAATACCATTTGACCCAGCAATCCCATTACTGGGTATATACCCAAAGGATTATAAATTGTTCTACTATAAAGACACATGCACACATATGTTTATTGCAGCACTACTTACAATAGCAAAGACTTGGAATCAACCCAAATGCCCAACAATGATAGACTGCATAAAGAAACTGTGGCACATATACACTATGAAATACTATGCAGTCATAAAAAAGAATGAGTTCATGTCCTTTGCAGGGACATGGATGAAGCTGGAAACCATCATCCTCAGCAAACTAACACAGGAACAGAAAATCAAACACTGCATGTTCTTACTCATAAGCAGGAGTTGAACAATGAGAACTCATGGACACTGGGAGGGGAACATCACACACCAGGGCCTGCTGGGGGTGGGGAAGGGGAGGAAGTGGGGGAAAGGGGAGGGAAAGCATCAAACACCTAACGCATGCCGGGCTTAAAACCTAGATGATGGGTTGATAGGTGCAGCAAACCACCACGGCACCTGTATGTATATGTATATGTGTGTGTGTGTGTGTGTGTGTGTGTGTGTGTGTGTGTGTATAT
>NW_016107357.1:13336360-13375313 GCF_001604975.1 Cebus imitator
ATATAAAACAAACCTGTATGTTCAGCACATATATCCCAGAACTTAAAGCAAAAATAATAATAATAAAAAGTGCAGTCAGCTCCTGGTTATCTGCACTAGAGGCAGAATAGTTTATGCACTGAGAAACAGGAAGAGGAGAGTGCTCGGGCCCACCCTCTGTCTCCTCAGGTGCTCCATGAGGTTACCCCTGGATCCCTGGGAGAAGGAAGAGGGCTGGCAGGTGAAACTAAAGACAGAAAAATACGGCTCTGAAAAGTAAGCTGCACTATAATGAAGGGGTGAAGGATACCATCTGCACCCAACAAGAAGGTGGTGAGAGATGCCGGAGTATTTCCTCGGCATGTGTTACTGACACATGTGGAACCTGTTTCTCTGTAGGTCTCTAAGTCAGAACCAATTCTCCTGGCCCTGGGATAATTAGGGAGACTTATTTAAAGGTTGAGGATTCAACTACATAACCTCTGAAGAATGCATCCTTCAAGCCTGAAGACATACGTAAGCAAAAACCATTTATTCGACACAGGATTAAATAATTTACCATTCGTGTCTAATACTTAAGCCCATCTACAGAACAACAAGAAAACAAAATTTGTTGTAGTAATGCATGCATTCTTTCAACAAAGATTTAACATGTCCAACACGTACAGCAATGAAGGCGAAGCAAGGTACAGAAACACTAGAGAGGTGAGGGAATCACAGAATTATCCACTGTAAGCAGTGTAAGAGATTATTCAGAGGAATAGGAGAAGGACATAATTAATCAGGGAAGACTTCTTACAAGGGGTAAAACCTAAATCAATCTGAATTTGTGATGCTCACAAATTGGCAGACAAAGAAAGACAGAAAGAGAAACCAAAAGTGCATTTACACATAAACGACAACCAATCAACAAAGGCATGGAATTGCACTTTTCCAAAGAAAAAATTAGCCTCGAAGCTATGGAGGGACCATGATGGAGAGAACAAGGTCCAGCCCAGTGGACTATAGCCTTGGACACTCTGAGGAAGGTGCTCCAACACAAAGCAAAACATTGTGACTGGCCCTTAAAAAATTACTCCCGAGACACACACAAAACATCCAGGGCTCTTCCTTACCTTTCCCATAGAAGAATTTTCGGTAATAGTAGGCCCCAAGGTCAATGTGTTCTATGATGTAGCGCTTTACTTTCTCCCTGTGAATGGGCTGGTTTTCTCTGGGCACTTCCAAGACTGAGACACCTGCATTTGTGCAGTGAGAACTGAGAGACGATTCAAAAGAGCAGCTTTCCCCAGAACTGAAAGAGGACGAGTTGGCCCGAGAGAGCGCAATCCGCCTGTCACCTTCCCCTCCAGTCTCATTTCTAAAGTAAGGACAACTAAGGACAAGGTCGTTACTTTTCCCGTCACCCTCATCGGCATCCAGGTTCTCTTTGGAGTTGAGGTCCTCCTTGCTCCCTAAAGGGGACTCACAGTTGCCTGTCTGGCCTGTGGGCATCTGAGTCTGGGATGCTGCAGAAGCCCCAGTGGTTATGTTTTTCCTTTTCCCCACATTAGCCCTCGTAGCCATGGCTTCGTTGATATTAAACAAAATGCTCTGGACATCATAATGTGCAAAACATCGCTGACAATTCCAAGGGCGAACACCCCTCTCAAGTCGGCTCTCCTCCAGGTCAGATGTGAACTTGAAAGTTTCGTGCTCACTTTTAACAGTTCGAAGCTTTCGAAAGAGGGATGTTTCCACTGACTCTGATTTCAACCTCCGTTTGAAAGGCTTGTCCCTGTCTCTCCCCATCAGGAGGGCACTGTCCATGTAGTCTAATCCTGAGATGCGGACAAATTCTCCCCTAGAAATCTGTGCTGCTGCGTGAAGGCTGGGAGAGATTGCAGGGTCACAGGGGAAAAATTCAGGGAACCCGAAAGGGACCATTGCTTTGTGGTCATAATTTTCTACTCGGTACCCTCTGAGCATAGCAAAAAAGTTTTCACCAGATAAGCCTTGCCTATCGATGGACGAAGTACTTCCATACTCCCGGTGCAGGGCAGCCCCAGTGTTGGGGTTGACTGCATTTTGATCTAAGACATCTTCGGCATCAATGTCACTGATAGTGACATCACTATTGCTCCTCTGTCTTATGGGGTGAAGCCCTCTCTGAGGGGAATGGACAAAGATGTCTCCGATGGTGTACTTGGCCTCCACGAAGTCCAGATCAAGCTGCTCCTCTTGCTGACCTTCACTCTGGTCACTCTGCCCATTCTGCATGGCGGAGGTGACGCTTTCATAACTGGTCTGAGACCGGCTTTCCCACAGTGCCTTGCAGGTTAGCTCCTTGGAACAGTCCTTTTTAGGAGGCCATTCAGACACCCTTGCTCTCACACCCATCTTGGGCACAGCTGGGGTACCATTAGCCGGACCACCACCGCCAGTCTCATTGGAATTTGGGGCATTTAAAGAAGTAGTGGGTCCCATGTTGCCATTAATGGCTTTAAACTTCCGAGCAAAATAATCATCTGACTGCATGATTCTAGGGGGATCCTTGAACTTTGAAGAGGCTCTGCCGAGCTTGTGCTTCTCTTCTTGTGACTGCCTTGGGTCACTCATGTCTACTGAGGAAGAGCCTCCAAGTCTCACCAGGAAGACTGATGTAAATCAAATTACATTGCTATTGACCACGCCATAATACTTGCAGATATAAAGGCTTGTCTGTAGTTGTATTTTTTTTTTAACCCAAAGCAAACAACATCCTCAGAATACAGTTCCTCCAAAGCCAACTTGCTTCTCTGTCGTCATAATAACGTTGTACACATCTGTTCTTTCCAACAGCATTCCTTAAGACATCTGGTCATGAGTATTTCCTTCACCTGAATTAAAAGATAGGAAGTAGCCATTAGCAATTAATATACTTCAAGTTGAGTACATTCTACGATAGATTTCGTATCTGTCTTTCTCTCCTGCTTCTGCCCAAGGAGTTTCATGATCCACAGCACTGTTTCTAACACTCCTCCCTGGAGCACCATCTTCCTTCTCTACATGGCTAGACAGAATTCACACAATACAATCAGGCCTTAACTTACCTGAGAAACTTTCTTAGGATGTCTCCCACTCTAATCACGTCTAAGCAAAGAATGTTGTGATCCCACAGCACTCCATCTATATCCAACAGAGTAATTTTCCTTATCTTTAATTGCTGTTTAGCAACTCACTGACTTCAAGTTCCTCTAAGCCAAGAACCATGCCTTTCAGCTGTGTACCATCATTAACTATTAACGTAGCCTGGCTTAAACGAGGGATTCATGAAGTATTTTAATGAATGAACTGGCAGTAAGAGTAGCACAAGTCACATATATAACAAGTTTCAGTATTATTATTTTACTTTCTTTCAAAACATTTAAACTCAAAATGTCCCACAACAAAAGGGTCAATACCAGACATTGACAGGAGAGTTTTCATAACAATCACTTGTAGTCAAGAACTCACACAGCTCCCCCTTTAAGTGGGAAGAGGTCTTCAAGGATCTGGTTGGTATCTGATACATCAAATACATTCAGTGGGAGATACTGGGTAAGAAGTTGTTTTTTTTGTACCTCAGTTGTCAGTTTTTCAGTCTCCAGGAATGGATTTGATAGTAGCCTAAGCTGTATAGGAAATAACTGTAATTCAGTCATCCTTGATCCTTTTAAACATAATAATTCTAAGAGAATTAGGTAAGACATAGTCATTTATCTTATCTTTCTGAAAACCATGGGATAGTACGTGTATTCTGTGCATGTCAGTATCTGACTACTCATTTTCCCTCTGTTTGCCATATCCTAATATATCATTTTATTTCCTCCATAATGGAACAGCTCTGAGAGTAGATGACACATTGCCATCCTAGAACTAAATTATTTTTTATGGTAGGGGAAAGCAACTGTCACCACAAGAAAATATCTACTACTCCAAGACACCCCCACATGCTCATCTCAAAGCCATTAAGAGTCCACTGGAAAGAGTTTTTGTGCTGTTAAATTTGTTGGGATTTGAATACTTTCAAGCTGAATTAGTTATTAATATTTCTTATGCTTTGGCTATATTTTACCTTTATTACCCTCATTATGTTCAGAAGAGGTAAAGTGGTTCTTTCATTCTTCTGCCAATGAGTAAGACAACCTGTCATGAGTTTGGAAAATAATATCTGAAAATGTTTGTGTCTAAATAAAGAAAGAATAAGTTCAAAGAATAACATGTGTAATTAAAGAGAAGAGTTATTAAATCAAGTATCTACAAACATATGGGTAAACTGCAGTGTTTCTATTTCCAGGGGACTTTATTTTACAGGTCACTTGTGGCATAATGAATTAGAAAGTTGTACTCTTGCAAATAATCAGTCCTTAACTAGAAATGACATTAACAAATGCATCTATGAAATGCAAAGAACCACTTTAATCATCACCTCGAAACTCCTTTATCCTCTTATTTACAAAATGAATGCCATCCAAATAATTAGGACAAATCCTACCTTCCTTTCTTTTCTGTGTCATGGCATATACTGAAGTACCAATATCTGTGCAGCACAAGGGGGTCAAGAAGGAAATGCTCAGACTAAAGGCATAATCGACTGACCACCCTGGGCTCAACCCATCACCCAGAGAGATGAGCAAACCAGCATCTCCCCACACTTTTAACCTATTGACCACACTCCACAGGGAAGCTCTGAGTTTAAGGCACCAACTAATAGATGTGCAAAATAAACTACAGAAACTATTAAATATTAAAACCAGGATTAGCAAGGGTAAGGCGATAATTAGTCCTGGAAAACCTGACCAGCTATTATAATTTACTTGGCTCAGATTCTTATTTGAAAATCTATCTTCTAAGCTTTCAGATTCCTCTAACATTTGTAGCTTTCTCAATGTTTAACAGACGACATTAAAGATACAAAATGTTTATTACACCTATCTTGTGAAAAAATGGAAGACACCAATATATAGTCAAATATAAAGATTAGCTGGGTGTGGTGGCTCACACCTATAATGCCAGCACTTTCAGAAGGTGAGGCAGGAGGATCACTTAACCCCAAGAATTTGAGATGAGCATGGGCAACACAGCAAGAGCCCATCTCTACAAAAACTTATTTTTTTAATTAGCCAGGTGTAGTGGTACACAAATGTAATCTCAGCTACTTGGGAGGCTGAGGCAGGAGGATCCCTTGAGCCTAGAAATTAGAGGTGGCAGTGAGCTATGATCACACCACTGCACCCCAGTGTGGGCAACAACGTGAGATCCTGTCTCAAATAAATATTTTAAAATATAAATAACATATGAAATTAAAAATAGATGAATTTATGCTGAATCTTATCATTAGGTTCACTATAAAGGACAAAAACTATAGCAAACTGAGGGCACATGAAATTTTTTCTTAAAGGTATCTGAGAATATTCCTTCTGTTGTGAATTTTGATAATTTGTTTGTGCTAAGAACACCGGCTTTAGTTGACAGCTACTGATTTTTCCTATCTAGAATCCATTCCCCTTTCTCTGGTAATGGTATTTTGAATTGCTTTGGAGAATCATTTAATTTGTATGAGGCTAACTCCACATCTAACACGTGGCCAGTTAAGAATACCTCATCCCCCGGCCACAATTATTGGTCCTGAGATGCAGCGCAGATCCCATCCCCTTGCAACTCCTCCCCTGAGATCTTCCTCTATTGTAGCTTGTGGAAACTCTGTGTTGTTTAATCTCTCTCCCTCCTCGCTTGTTTTCTATGCCCTGCCCCAGTCATACCAAATGTCTTTCAAGTCTTCAAACAGCCCACTCTCCAGGCTTGTGTCCCAGCTGCTACCTCTAAATGGAGCATCCACTGCCTGTACTGAGCTGACAATCATTCATGATCATCCCTCTCCCCCAACTGAGTAACCCTAACACATATTCCCATGGTGTCCTCTACTTCCCAAACAGCCATGTTCCATGCCATCTAATGACTTCCTGCTTCTGTCTGTGTGTCTCTCCCCAGGAGAAAGCTCTGTGAATCCAGCCTATGTTTGTTTTCTCCATTTCATCTGTGGTGCCTGGAGCTGTTTCTAGTATGTGGTAGATGTTTAAAATATTATTAAATTAACAAATTACTACACAAATATGTTAGGCAGTAAGCCCATATATTATAAAACATCTAAATGGAAAATTCCAGTAGTCACAGGAATACAATATATTATAATCACAAAAATTTCATATGATATAACTTTGTAAAAAAACCACTCATTATACAATCAGATACCTATGAATGGTTGTTAACACTATGCAGGACACTATTTGCTCCATGTCATTTTCCCAAATCCTTGTAACAGGTAAACAGAAAATTCAGCAACTATTCCACTCTGAAAAGAGAGCTTCCCACTCCCACTTTTGTACCAGCAAAACGAGGTGATTACAGACATGTCTTCTAATTGTATACAAAGAAAAGAACGCCATACTTCATCTTCTAAGCATCTCTGCAGCTTCCTCTAGTAGATCCCAAGGCCCATTCCCAAACATGACAGGTAATAAGGAGGCCTAAACGGCCAATCCTGCCATCAGAATCTGTCCCCTTGTGAGCGGGGCTAAGCAGCTGACTGTCTGCAGAGCTCAATTTTCTGTAGGTGGCATGCCGCCAGCTTCCTGGGGCTCTGGATGCACGCCCGTAAATGGTACCACTCCAAAACTGGATGGCACATGGAAACTGTGCAATCGAAAGACCTGGTCAAAAGGGCACCTCAGCTTCATGACCAAGTTAGAGATGAAGCTATATGAAGCGAGGAGCCCACACACACCTTCTTTATCACGAGCAGCTGAGTGTTACGCCTGTCTTTCCCTCTCTGTGATTTTACATTATCTTGTCATTCTAACAGATTGGAAAAAAAAAAAAAAAACACAGTTATAGTTTTAGACTGGCAAATGTAGAGTCCTCAGAAAAGGCCATGGTATTTTCCTTAGAAAGCAAAAGTTCTATAATGAAATATTAAGAAGATACAGCATAAATTGGATTCTCGTTGTACATGTATACAGTGAGTACCACAGGTACCATTAGCTCCCTCCTGCCTTATTCTAATTAAGAGCACAAGGATACTAACTACTTTCCTAAGTAAATGGTTCAATGAACTCATACTTCTAAGCTGGTATAGCTTAAGAAAAAGCAAACATCAATGAAAATGTGAGGCTCACTTAATCCCTTCCCGAGAACTTTATAAAGATGACAGACTAATATTTTACATGAGGCCTGTGACCTTGCCAGCAACATGAATATCCTCTCTTCCAGGTAATTTCCTAAACCTAGATTCTGACCATCTGGAGGGTGGTGAGAAGAAAGACTTTGCCTTTGAATGATTTAATTAAAATGGATCTCTAGATTGTGTCTACATACAGTTTTCTTACTGCTAAGCTGCTTTTTACTGTCAAAGGCACTGTCCCTTTCTCTCTCCCATAGTTTCCAATTATTCTTGCATTTCATGAAATTCTATGGCTTTTGCTCCCCAGGAAAAATAAAAAATTATCACCAACATTCTGCAAGCACTTTTTAAAAACCAGACAGAAGCCCCACAGGTAGTGGGGTGCCCCCAAGTGAGGAAAGGCTAGGGTACACAGCAACCATCTGAAATTGAAGAATTTTAGTGCTGAAAGGAGTAATCTGTTCTCATGCTGTCTTGGTAATAATTTTTAAAGGATAGAAAAGAAAAGATATGGAGAACATTTGATATTTAAGCATAATTGTCTTTAAATAAGATGTTTTTCAAAGTTTTCCATGAGACATCAGTGAGTCTTTAAGACCAATATTATAGTTATAATTGAGCCACTTATCAGGACTGCAGCTGTAGCAAATGGATTGAAAATCACAAAATGCGCAAATTATGAGCCCCATTCAAGGGAAAAAAATGGTTAAAATTATATAGCAGATTTGTAATACATGTATAACTATAATAAAAATGCTTATTTTTCATGCCAGTATCCCAACAGCTCTAATACTAATATGTATAACAGGACAGGGAATAAAAGGAAGAACAAACTGACCCCACTGTTACCCTCTCTCTGTGGTCGAGATGACAATCAATGAGCTGAGGCTGAGGTGCTGCTCGCACTTGAGGTCTGATCATCCAAAATGTGTTTACCAAAAAATAAGCCCGGTATTAAGTGAAATTATAACTAGATAGCTACAAAACAACCCATCAACTCACATTCACATTACAGTAGACTATGAAAATCAAGGATATGAGACAATTTGATAAAGGAGCTACTGTAAGTTCAGTAACATTTTTGCCTGGTAAGTTTTTGATAGATCTGAACATGAAAGTAAGTTCTTAAACATCTATCCTGAATTAAATACTGGGGGTGGTACCAAAGATAAATATTTTTGAAACATAAGAACATAAAAACAAACAGAATTATCCTCTTTGGGATTTTATAACCGATAACCTATGATCTGTGAAGGAGAATAAAGTCTTTTATTGCTACAGAGTTCACAATGGTGATAGGCTAATTTTTAAAGTCCTCCACATGCTATTTGGAGGCATTTCTCAAGTGATGTCCCAGAAAAGCTGATCCCATTGATGTAGTAAGAATTTTTTCATTGGAGTAAAGGAAGACCTCAATAAAGAAAGCCCAAAGGATTCAGTCTCCACAAGAACCCCATATTATGAGTTTCCTTTATACTGATTTGTACTAAAAAGGGCCCAATCAAAGGTTAAATGGGGCTCTTGGGTAACTCTGTAAGTAAAGCAGCTTGGTAAACTCCATCTGAGTGGGGTCCTGGCCTGTCATATTCACTGCTTCTATTCCCAGTCATGCCTGGCACTGGGTTGACAATCATCATTAACCTGTATCCATCCATCTAAACTGAAATGATTGCACACCAAAGTACCCCAAAGTCCTGAGTCGACACATTATCATACCACATGCACAGAGCACACGGATCCTCACTTGTCTGTCTGCTCTTCTGGCTGGCTCCTCCTCCTCCTCAGGTTGTCTTTAAATGCTGATGTTCTTCAGGGCTTAACCTAGCCTGCCTTCTCTTTTAATTGTATGCATTCCTTCGTGCCATCCTTGTCATATCATAGGCCATCTCTACGTTGACGACTCATAAATCCTTATCCACAAGCCCAAAGACGTCTCACAGTTGACATTTCCAACTTGCACTAGGATAGTCTAGGTCCTCCTGCCCACCTCTTCCTGCACCCAAATCTGCTCCTCCTCTGCCCGGCTGGGGGAAAGGCACCACCAACCACTCAGGTGCCCAAGCCAAACACCCTGTGCTCATCATGCCTTCCCTTCACAGCCCACATTCAATCCTGCCCATTTTACCTGCCAAATGCTCCTCAAATCCATGTCAATCTCTTCACCTCAGCCGCCATAACCATCATTAAAACCACTATCATATTTCTCCCAGATTATAATGAAACCCTTCAACAGTTCTTTATTTCCCTCTGAATAAAGCTGCTTGTTTAAGGCAACACAGGCCACTCATGACTTGGTCTGAGTTCCGGCCCCCTGTGCAGCTGTTGGGTTTCTACTGTCTATGGTCCCACGTGTTGACCTTCATGTTCTTATCTTCTGTACATGCTACTACCTCTGCCTCCATCTCTTCAAGACATGCTTATTCCCTGCCTTGCTAAGAGGTGTTATCCATCACACCCCAGTTCACATATCATGGTTTTAAAAAGCCTTCTCAAACCTTAAGTTTAAGTCTAAGTGATCTTGCTTTTGGGCTCCATAGCATTGTGGCTCTTTTTTTTCTTTTTACTCTAAGTTACACCAGACTATTCTATACCAGTTTATTACTTGCTGCTGTCCTCCTCTAAACTCTAAGCACGGTGAAGGCATAGACGTGTCCTGGCATATGGACCCTCAGCAAATATCCAGCTCTACCACATGCTGCTGAGATGATGGTAAAGATCTATAATCTCTGAGCCTCAGTTTCCTATCTGTAAACAGGGAATAATTGTATCTATTTGAAAGGATTATTCTAAAGATTCAATGGGACCTAACGCTCTAAAAATAATAGTGAAAATTTAATAGATGAGTGTATATTTATTGATAAACATATTGATTTGAAATTGAGCAAATGAATGAGAGCCATAACTATTCCAAAGGAACACAGTAAAGGAAATAGTCATGTTTACAAAATATAGGATGACTGCTCATTAATTTACACACAAAGAATAAGAGGAACACAAAGCAGTAAGTGATGGCAGTGTCTAAGCTGATTCTGCAAAAGACAAAGAAAAGCTTTTAGAAGCTGAGTGAGTTGCCCAAAACAATCTCCAGGGAGTCCCTATTCTCTTCCCAACTACAACTGATATCTGATATTATTTTAGAGACTTTATACTGTATTAGAATATGACTTTTCTGAAGTTTTAAACTTCCTGTGTGTCAATAAAAAACAAGAAAAAAATTCTGGTAGTAAACCGCTACCCTCTCCATCATTCTGTAAGTCAAAAATAGAATAAACAAGGGGCTGTTTTGTTAAATAGATAATTTTGATCATGGAGTTTTTTGAAGGAGACAGAAGAACAGCTGTGAGTATTGACTGCTTCCCATTAAATCTTTTAAATCAGAAAGAGATAAAAAGAGATAGCCCTCACCTCCTTCTCTCAGGAGGTTATTAGTTAATACATCTTTCCAGCAATGTGACCCCTGAATTACAGATGGCACAGTGGGAAATCAGTCATTCCAATTAATAATTTAAGCAGAGGCATTTGTGTCTGAGGAAAACACAGCAGAAGAAGAAAGGAATTTCTATTTAATACCAACCAATGTAGACTGTATTTATTAATTTCATTTAGAAATCATAAAAATTAATCTATCCTATTCTTTAAATGTTTAGTGACACTGGGTAGCAAAGAAGTGAACGTGAACATTGTATAATAAAAACTGGACAGGCTGGAGCCTTAAAAATACAGCCCTTCCTGAAAACACTCTGTTCTCACTATTTTCCATCAACTTCACAGTGAAAACTCTTGCAAAGGATCTGTATCACGGTGTTCAACAAAACTAACATCAACATTGTTAAAAACTAAAATAAACTGTACAAAGCATGCACCATCACTGTATTCTTTATTAAAATGCAACAAGTAAACACAAAGCCTTCAAATCTGAAGATGCTTCAATTTTGCATAAAGGACATGAAAAGAAAACCCTGCCCATCCATACAACAGTCTAGTATTTGATTTTTTAAAAACAGTAATTTTAGCAGCAAATACACAAAAAACTCCATTCACTACTCACACACACTGAAAGCCATCTTTGCACTGTTCCCATGTTTATCTGAATTATAAGATACTGAGTTTTGTTTAATGGTTTTATGTGGTTTGCTATCTGATATAAAAAACCCTCTTGTTACTTCAGTAAATAAACACATTCAGTTCTACTAGGCACTGTACTGGACGCTGCAGGTGGGAGGAGCATGAAAGATAAATGAAAGAGCTTCCTAATCCTCAGAAAGCTTAGCTAGGTAAGACATGCACCTGAGTAATGAGTCTTAGAAGAGATGAAGTTAAAACAATAGTGTACCACTTCTGACCAAGCAAATTACAAAAGTTGTCCATGAATGCGTCACACATGCATGTCACACACACACACACAAACACAAACACACTCCCCATGCCGGTGAGGGTCTGGGAGATACATATCCCACATGCTACAGACGGATGCAAACTGGCACCACTCTCTGAACACCAATAAGATAATATATATTAAGAGCTATAAAACTGTTCAAATCATTTGGCTCAATACTCTACATCCAAGAAAGTAAGAGACTTATAATAAGAAAACAAAAACTTATATAGAAAGGTATTCATCTAAAACTACAAGAATGAAAAACTGGAAAAAGTCTTAACAGCCAGTGGCCAGAGATAAACATGGCACACAAATAAAATAAAATCCCAATTTTTAAAGAATATGCAAGAATTTGAGGATTTATAATATAATATTACGTGTAAATAGCCACATACAAAAAGCTTTACATAAAGCACGAAACAGAGTATGTTAAAAATCTATATACATAAAAATACAGGAAAGAAACGCCCCCACATTATGATAGTGGTTAGCTCTTGTAAGTAACCTTATGCATGCTTTCTGCTTTCTTCCTTGTATTTTTCTAATGTGTCCAAATTATGTAACTGTATATGTATGCTAATTTACACATATTACAAATAAACTTTAAATTCAATAAATATAAAAATATTTTTTAAAAAATCCTTTATAAAACCAATGGATGCTTAATTATACAGAACATGTAATATTTTTCCTTGTATAAAAACAGGACTATTACCGGGTACAGTGGCTCATATCTGTAATCCCAGCACTTTGGGAGGCCAAGGCGGGCAAATCATCTGAGGTCGAGAGTTCGAGACCAGCCTGACCAACACGTCTTCTCCCTTTTAAAGTCCCACAGTAACATGTTAAAGATGAAAATGGGTATTAACACTGAATGAACAATACGGACTGTTGATTAACTTAATGCTTTTTTTTATGGCAGGTATTTATAAAAATACTGCCCTTTATTCCCATGCAACAGAAATTACTTTTGTTAGAATACTAATATCTTATACTCAAATATATGTTCACAGGCCTTACATCTCACCAGATGCTTGGTGCACTGCAAGGCTACTTGTGTGGTAGGGAGCATAAAAGATTAAGAATTAAGAGCTTTGCATCATCACACCTCTGGGGACACGACCGACACTGGGACTCTGAGCAGGCCACTTATTTCAGTTTCATCTGCACAATGGGGAAAATGTCTGCTTAGCACACTTAGATAAATGCTGTGGGAACAAATGAGGAAGCACATATAAGTATTCCAGAAAATTTAACACCACAGATGCAAACCACGAGTCTAATCACCACCCAACACCTGAGCAAGCAGACACCCGGATAGGCAGGGTGGAGGGACTGACTCCTGTGTGTATACCCAGTCCTTAGTTAGTGTTCTTTCCATCTTACTGAGGAATAACTTGTGCCCAATTAAAAACAGCTTTGAGGAGCCCAGAGAGGAAGGCAAATCAGGAAGTGAGACAGAACAAGCTTCTGGCAAAACTGCAACTGAGGAAATGAATATTATCTACGTAAAAGGTTGCCATTAGGTTCTAGACTGACATTACACTTCCTAACCTCTCTGAGAAGTGTCTAAGAGTCTCCTAACACCTTCAGTGCCAATACTGAAAGCCAGTTAAAGTGGACTGTGCTGCAGGAAAACGCAGATCCAGCCTCCCTAGGCCTCTGCCTGTCATCCTACCTGGGACCCTGGTGCCTGGCAGCACCTGAGTGTAACTCCTCAAAAGCATGCCAGATGGTGTGTACACCTCTCATGGGATCCCCTAACTCAGCAATGCCCAACATTTTTGGCACCAGGAACCATTTTCATGGAAGACAATTTTTCCACAGACTGGAGTAGGGTGGGTTGGGATGGTTTTGGGATGAAACTGTTCCACTTCAGATCATCAGACATTAGAGTGCTCAACCTAAATGTATATGCAGTTCACAATAGGGTTTGCGCTCCTATGAGAATCTAACGCTGCAGCTGATCTGGCAGGAGGCGCAGCTCAGGAGGTAATGCTTGCCCACTGCTCACCTACTGCTGTGTAGCCGGGCTCCTAACAGGTCACGGACCCCTGCCGTAACCTACTGCTTGAGAGTTCTTCCAACTCCGGAACCTACATATCATAGGCCCATGACACGTGCCCTGCCCTGAGTTGATAACCCTAAAATTAGACTGGTTCTCCAAGGTGGGCATGGACAGAAAGTCACTCATCTGACACTATGTCCTCCTGACCAGTATCTGAGAGAGGAAGGCCAGGGCTGTGGATTTTCACATCCTCTTGCTGCAATGCCCCTGCCTGCATCAAGACTTTGCCCAAGGACTCTTCCATCCCAGACTGAAGTGTCCTGCTGAGAGGTCAGTACAGTCCTCTTCTGAGGAGGCCTTCCCAAAGCTTCGCATACTGCTGTCTTCTTGGGGGCCTGAAAGAAAGAAGACAAAGTCCCAGGGACTCAGTCCAACTACTCAGGAACTGTCACTGAAATAAAGCAATCCCACAAGGGCAGGCCAGTACAGTGATCTAGTGGGTGAAGAAAAATGTTAAAATTACTGGCTCCAACTGTGTCAAGTCCAAATTCTATATCCCTCTGCAGCAATAAACTTGTCTTAAAATAAAACAAGAAGCTTTGTGGTACAACTTCTGAGGTCACTTAATTAAAAAGCAGAAAAGAGGACAGGAGCAGAAGGGGTTCCATACTTTTTAATTGTGTGGTTTCATTCATAATTGTCCCAGCTTTGTTGACTAACTGAGGGCTAGCTCATTCGATTTTTCAGAAAACAAAGTTTCCTGTAAACTCAAATCCAGGAGTAATACTAGGATGAATCCTCAAGAAATGTTTTCCCATAATGTACTTCTTTAGAAGGTTTTGCTTCCAGAGGGATACCATTCCAATTCACGAGGCACAGGGAGCAAATTCCAGGGCACCGAGAGGAAGGCTCTGCCTCTTCCTTAAACATACTGGATTTGGAATGTTTAAAGTATGAACTGAGTGCTAAATATGAAAAGGAAACTTAAACCACTTTTAATTACAGATGCACACTAATTAATCTGGCTTGATTATTTTTAAGGAGTTCGTAACACTAAAGATCTTTACCTGAAGAAGGAAAAAAAGGAAACCACTTAATGTATAGCATTTTCTAAAATATCAAGAACACCAAAAACCCCATTTTCTTCTTCTCTTTTTCTTTTTTTGGAGACAGTGTCTCGCTCTGTTGCCCAGGCTGGGGTGCAGCGGTGCAATCATAGCTTACTGCAGCTCAAACTCCTGGGCTCAAGTGATCCTCCCACTTCAGCCTCCCAAGTAGCTGATATTACAAGTATGTGCCACCATGCCCAGATAACTTTTTAATTAAAAATCCCATTTTCTTATTAAAAATATGATCATGAAAAATTACTACTTTATTTGCATTTCCAAGTTAATGAATAAGAGTGGGATGCAGAAACTGTAGTTATGATGACTCTGAGACAACAAGAACAGCCAACAGTGAAAACTGATCTCCCGTTAGCAAGTAAGCAAATTATACATATATCTCACCATTAACCTTCTAAAAACCACAGGTAGACCCAAAGAACCTGTTTGAATATTTTCTTTCTTATGAAATGTTAGTATTAACATAATTACATTTATTGAAGGATTTACTATTTCCCAAATCCTTATAGGTTGATTCAATTTAAAAAAAAAAAAAAAAAAAAAACTCTGAAAAGACAAGAAAGAGACATCTCTCTCCATTTAAGGGACAAGGAAAAAGTCCTAGGGCAGGAAAGTAATCATTTGCCTACAGTCAAATGACCGTGATTGGAGAGAGTCAGAACTAGAACCCAAGTTGCTTCATTCTTTCTATTGCCACAGGTTCTCAAATTTACACACAGCTTTTAAAAATTAGAAATAAAAACAAAACACAAACATTACTGGCTTAGTCTGTTCAAAAGATTCCAACCTAAGCCAAATTTGTTAACTTTAGATAAAATCATTAACTTTAAGCAACTCTCCTGCTCCTCCTTCCTGTCAGGGGCAACTCTCCTCTTTATCTCTCTTAGAACCAGACTGAGGGTGATCTGGACAGGCCTAGGAAAAGGCGGCAGCCCTTCCAGCCTCGCCTTACTGGTGAGACCCATGCACAGGCCTGACTTACAATAAGTGTGGTACTCTGTTCCCAGTTCGCTCCTGCTAGTTACCCATATAACCCAAGGAAATCTCAAGTGTTTGACTGGCAGAGCAGACTGGAAGTGATCCCAGTCATATCACCACCAAATAACATCAAAACTTCACAACACAACTCCCATTCGTGTTTTACTGATACTTTTGGTTTTTGCCTCAAAGAAACATATTTTCTTCCCTTGTACAGAGAGTACTGTACTGTGTAGTGTTTTGAGTGTTACCACCCACTTAGACTCACAATCATAACGGAATCTATTTTCACACTCCCACTTTATAAGCCCAGAAGTAAAGTGATTTGCCTAAGGTTACAACACTAGTTAGGAGCAAAATGGATGTCTGTCCCACTGGGGTCCCAAAATATGAATAGTTAAGTCATTGTCTTTTATACTTTTTATTTGAATGTTCTATCAGTGATAATGGTCAGTTATGATACATACATATCTTAGCTGGGCTGAAAATATCTACACGACCACCCTGTATGCCCCCCCCCCACCTCTATGTTTTTGCTTATTCAGTTCCCTTACTTGGAATGCTTTTCTTCTTCCATTGGAAGGGGCAAATCTAAGACACTCAAAGCCATAATCGTCCATGCTTTTCCCCTCCAATTTTACTCTAAAACTTAACCTTCAAAGTATTTTCTGTTCCTTTACTGTATGTATCATGACATACATCATATTCATCCATTGACATGCCACTTATGAAGCTATCGACCTACTAAGCATGAAGCAGGTCATGGAAGAATAGGAAGAATGGATGACATGTCTCTTGGCTTGGGGAAGCCCAGGAAAAGCTTCTAGGCAAAGCACTCTTGAGGAATATGGGCTCAAGGGTGCCAGAATGCAGTTTGCCTGAAAGAATGCCCTGCTAAGATTTCCTGCTGTTTCTCTTGGCTCGTGCTAGCTAAAATAATGTCCAGAGTTGTGCACCTTCTCATCCATATTCTAGCTGCTCAGATTAAAAGCCTATACATTTGCAAAACTGGAAAGCAGCACGGGATATCACTATAGGATGGCAAATCAGACATCAAAATTTATTTCTCTTGTTCCTCAGCTAGGAGCAAGTAGTTTTAAGTTTGGCTTTTATTCTTATGGAGGAAAAAAAAATGGATTGCCAGCTTTGGCCAACAGAAGGCAAGAGAAAGCCATACGTGATCTGTATTATGCTCTTGAACACGGCCCCACCTATTTCAGAATGATGAGTCATCAGCAACCTGAAGCCTCATTTCACCATCAACCCCACGTTTGGGAGAGAAGGGCTCGTTCCCAGACTTCAGTATGAGCAGTTACTGGTGATTAAAGTGTAACTTCTCTGACCTTTGTCACTGAAGGTGAACCAACCTGTTTCTCCTGCAGTCTTTCCTGTATAACTAGAATCCTCACCATCTCTAGGGTCAGGAAGCCACACCATTTATTCTATTTGTATTTACAACCCCTGTCACATTTTAGCCACAGAGTTTCTCCTTGAAGCACAGGCCCGAGTCCCTCCATAAAAATGCCATACAACTAGAAAGGGTTCTTGTCTTTAGAACAGATTTCTGAGCAAAAAGGTAAAATACTCCTTTTCGCTTAAAAAAAAGGTTAACAAGTTGTTTTAACCAGTGGTTCCCAAATCTGGCCATACATTTTCAAAATTACCTAAGAGATGTTCATACCTTGCTTCCTGGACTCTAGTCCCAGAGATTCTGGTTCAGAGGGCCTGGAGTAGTCCTGGAATCTAGAATTTTAGAAGGGAGTTCTCATGCACAAATAGGATTGGAAGCTACTGGCTTCAACATAATTCTAATAGAGGAAAACTAAGTTAAATACGTCAGTTTTAGAAGGACGTTTTAGAAGTTTTAGATGGGAGTTCTCACGCACAAATAGGATTGGAAGCTACTGGCTTCAACATAATTCTAATAGAGGAAAACCAAATTTAAATACGTGATTCTAAAATTTCCCTGTTTCTTCCTTTTACAAGTACTGAACCATCCTCCACTTAAACAGCTGTATGTAGCGCAATTTATTTACTCACGAGATTCTTTAGTTTTGAAGAAATAAAAATCTGAAATTGGGAATGCTCTAAAAATTATTTATATGAGTCCAAAACACTAGAAATTTCTACTCTGGCAACAGCAGCCTGGGTTTGCTCTGCTATCAAAATATACTCTAAATTGCAACATTTATAGTGAGCATTCTGTAGGTGCCACGTACTTTCTAAATGCCTTTTAAGTATTTGAATTTTGAGAATCTTATGTGATAAGAATTATTATTATCCCAAAGTTAGAGTAAAACTTCTCAAGCCTCTTAATACAGCATTAAAGGCCCGACCCAAATTTAGCTTCATTCTACCTATCCACCTTACCAACCAAAACCACTAAGACAACTTAAAGTCTTCTCAAATACACCTGTGCCACTCCAACCTCCCCAGCTTCCTTCTTGGAACTCCCTCCCTGCAATGTCTTTTCCATCCCATAGTTACAATTTCTTGTGGTATCGAATATGCAGAGATTTGCATAAGACGTAAGTTCCAATCCTGGCTTAGCCATTTACTCACTGTGCTCCTCTAGGCAAATTTCTTAAACCTTCAGATTCTGTTTCATCATATGTAAAAGAGGTTTCATTTTTTCAACAGACATTTATACATGATTACTACCTTCCAGGTATTAATCTAGGATCAAAGATGCAGAATGAAAGGACCTAGAAAAGGTCTTGCTCTCAAAGGACATGTATTCTGGCAGAAAAAGTCATGCAATGAAGATGAAACATTTTTTGGTTCATCTTAGCGGCTGTCATTGGTAAGGTGGATAGGCAGAATGCAAATGAATTTGGGTAGCGCCTACATTAACTTGTTCACAGTGACTGCTATTATGGGATAGGATCAGAAAAGTTGGGGACCTTTAGTTGCAGGTATGGGTGTAAACAGAAGGGTAGGGGTGGCTAAGGAAAGACCTGGAGAAAAGGATGAGGACATGAGCCACACAGACAGGAAAGGAGAGGGAGGAAGGGAAGGAGCTCCAATCAGGGACTGGAATTGGGAGCAAGTCTGGCACATACAAAGACAGCAAGGACACAGGTTAGAAAGAGCTCACATCAGGGAGGGACTGATGGGCCACAGGAAGGATTTGACTTTCATTCTTAAGAGTTCTAAGCAGAGGAGTGAGATCTGACTTAGCCATCCTGTCTGTTGTGATGAGGAAAGGCTCTGGGGAACTAAGACGGGAAGAGGGATGGAGGTAAGGCCACTGCAATAATCCGGCAAGAGGGTGATGAGGGCTTGAACCAAGTGGCAGCAGTACAGATATTGAGAAGCGGACAGCTCCAGGTGGGAGGACAGAATTGGCAGCTTTGGCTAATGAATGGGCTAAGCAGGAGAACAAGAAAGACTCCAGGATTTTTGGCCTAAGTAACTGAGAGGATGAAGCTGACCTTCATTAAGATAGAGAAGACCGTAGAAGGAGTGGGGTTAAATAGATCACATGTGCAAAATGCTTATGAGCACAAGGCCTAAGACACAGTAAGAACCTGATAAAACACTAACAGTATTTGTGCTGTTATCATCATCAGTCCACATGAAACCTTGAATCTTCCAGCTCACACTGATCATTCCTTACTGTAAACTCTGCTATGTGTTCAATTCATTTCGGCACATAATAAATGCTGACTTAACTTGCATTTTTGTGCAGTTTTTCAATGGGGATAAAAAAAATAAATTTAGTTTCTAGAATTGTTTGAGTTTCCTGAAGGCAGTAAAGCACATCCCATTAACACTTCTTAAAACAAACTGAAATGTCTAGGGAACCAGAATTTGTATTCTGAAAAACAAAGATCCTGAGGCTTAGCTGCTGTATGACCCAATCAGGACCCTGCCCAGAGTAATGTAAGAAAAAAGCAAAACAAAATCCAGATTTCATGTCCTCCTTAAAAACTCTAAGGTACAGCAGGGCAATGAGATTCCTATCTCTACTACAGAGGACATGCTAAGGAGAACTGTGAAATTAAGATCATTGAAATATAGAAGATGAGGCTGGGGTCAAGACAAAACCTGCCTTCTGTGGTGCAATGCTCTATTATACTGACATTAGCTGTCCAGACCTTTAAATCCTATCTGATTTTGAAAATGAGATTCTTGAACTGACAGAGGGCATGGGTCAAGGGTTCCCAAAGGCCTGTCTGTGGACCAGTGCCAGGTCAGTTCCCGGAGAACTAGCTGAGGAATTTGTTAAAAACACAAATTCCTTAGTCACTGTCCTAGGAATCCTGACTCAAGAGATTAGGTGTGGGGCTCCCAGGCAGTTTTTAACAAATTCCTCAGGTGTTTCTCGTGTTGATTCAGCTTTGAGATCCACGAGGTAAAAAAATAAGTTGGAAAATATAGAACATTACACAAGCATATAGTATGATTAAACCATTAACTCAGGAGTAGCACTAATGATTGAGCTACCCTTTAAAGTCATCCCATACTTCCTTCCTTATCACCCTATGATGATGCTTGTTTAAAGCCACAGTTCTCCTCCAAGTGCTGGATCTCAAGTGGCCAGCCACTGGGCTGGGCAATGATCTCTGCTGAAAGGTGGAGTGCAGCTACCACTGACCTGAAACTGGAGTTAGCACCTTAGCTGAATAAACTGAACGAGATAGTGGGTATAAGGTTTCAGTTACAGCAGGTGTCCTGGGCCAGTGTTCAATCTAAAAAAAGGGGAGATAACAGGTAAAGTGTTGGTCAAATCACAGAAGACAAAGCTGAGGCACACATAGATGTCCAAGGAAGGCAGATGGGCACAAAAAAAAAGGCATCACACACCTTCTGCTAGACCCTTGATACACAACATACAATGTTCCACAACTTCCATGTAAAGACAAGAAAACGTTGCTCAGAGACTCCAAAGAGACTTATCTAAAGCTGAACAATGAGTTAAGCAGCAGAGCAAGAATCCAATAGCAAGTCCAATAGCTACATCCACATGCATACTCTTGCCAACGGGTAATATATATTAAAAAGTATCAGATGCAAACAAATGGAAAGGACCCAGGTTCATGAATTGAAAACTTAATACTGTTAAGATGTCAATCCTATACAAAGCAAGCTATGGATTCAATGCAGTCACTATCAAAATCCCAATGACGTTCTGCTGAAATACAAAAAAAAAAAAAATTATCCTAAAATTCATATAAAATCTCAAGGAACCCCAAATAGTCAAAACAATCTTGAAAAAAAAAAGAATAAAGCTGGAAGTCTCACACTTTCTGATTATAAAACTTATTACAAAGCTACAGTAATCAAAACACTGCAGTATTTCAGCATAAAGACAAACAAACAGACCGATGGAATAGAAAAGACATCTCAGAAGTAAGCCTTCACGTATATTGTCAAACGATTTTCAGCAAGGGTGCCAAACCACACAATGGGGAAAGGATAGCCTTTTCAACAAATGATGCTAAAGCTGGCTATTTATATGCAAAAGAATGATGTTGGACCTTTAGCTAACACCATATACAAAAATTAACTCAAAATGGATCAAAGTCCTAAGCATAATTACTAAAACTATAAAACTCATAGAAGAAAACACTGGAAGAACACTTCACCACATAGATTTGGCAATGATTGCTTGACTATGACACTAAAAGCACAGGCAACAACAAAAATCAATAAAGCGTCTTTCATCAACACTGAAAACTTTTGTGCATCAATAGACACTATCAAGTGAATAAAGTGAAAAGGCAGCCCATGGAATGGGAGAACATATTTGTATGTAGACCATGTATCCGATAAGAGGAGTGTCAACAGCACACTGTGTCTCACTGGCCCCAGTTGCCTGCCAGAGGCTGGGATATCACCACCATGGCGGAGTCTTGCTGACTCCAGCAAGGGTGAGTCCTTTGGTGCTGAGTCTCTAGGAAGACTCATTATTCCAGCATCTACATCCAGCCACCTAATGAACCCTCCCGTTACACGGCTCCCCCGACACAGATCTCAGTTCCTCACAATTTCAAGCACTTCCCCCCCTCTATCTGAATAGTATATGAAAATAAATTAGTTGCATGGAGTATCTGCTAGGCTTTGACAAATGGAATAGATCAGTTGTAACTGGTAGCTTTATACTCACAATCTAAAATGGCAATTCATACTCATAAATATAATACATTATGACAGGACAGAATTACTTCCACTGACAACATCAGGTTTTGATCCTACGGTAATGTACAAGATACAGTTCCCAATCACCAGACTCTAAGCTATAGGTTTAGGGTCCACTAGTCCAAAGAAAGATAAAAGGGAGTTTAATGAATGGCTGAAACATCAAGGAGCTAGGTTCCCAGTCTGCCAGAGAAAGTACGCTAAAGCCTGAGAAACATCCACAACATATGTTTTTTTTTAAAACTGTCATAATTTAAAGTCTCTCTAAACATCTACTGTTTAATCTAATTTTCCCTCATGAATGTCTGGCTTCAGCTCAAATTGAATCAACATTTCCATTATAAATCTCTATTTTCACATTTTCCTGGTTTGATTGTAAAATGTCTTCACTCCGAAACATGACACAAGCAGAAGACGGAATTTTAATGTTCTTCATTGGCAAAATGGTTTTACTACAAAACCAAAATCGCAGTTTTCTCAAGCCAAATGTCTAGAAAATTAATCTAAGCAAAAAAGAAAAGTAAAATTCTGTAGAAGAGTTTTCAGTTACACATGCTCTCCGAGATTCTAAAAGAATAACCTGCCAAGTTATTATTAATTGCCATACATCTAAAGAAATTACATTTAACTTGAATATGAATATGTATCATAAGCCTATGTCCAAATGCTACTAAATGCCAAACTTTAACCCATCAAATGCATTATGTCTCACAGTAAGGAATTCTGTACTCTGTCATTAGATAGATACCTTTTAACAAGTTACTTTGTGAGGTATGTATTATGAATGTTGAAAAGCAACAAAAAATTGGTATTAGTCATTTTTATTAGGCCTACTGATTTTTCTACATATTAAAACAGAAACATAAATGAGGCAGACTGCTCATAAAAGAGATTTAATGTTCCATCAAAGTTATAAATGTTGGAGTCTGAAGTGACTTTCTCTTAGGGACATGTTCTATAGCTAAAACAGGTGAGAATTCTCTGAAACTTGGATTCCAGCAGCTGACAGAGCAAAGGGCACACACTACCTGGGAAGCAATACCAAGGGCTTGCCAAGGAATCTGGTGAGAAGAGATCTGGCTGCTAGGTTAGAGACAAGGAGACCGAGGAAGCACAACAGGCCTGAGATCAGAGAGCGCTGGAGCTGGGAAAGGGGTAAACAAGGCTATGTTATCTAAAAATCAGGTTATCCCATTCCAGCTTGGGCCTGCTCTCTTTTGGCGATGCAGCCTCGCCTCAGTAAACAGGAAGCAGAATATTCTTACACCAGACAGCACAATGTCTGGTGTATGTAGATGGTTTTCACATGCAAAACACCTTTAAGGAAACTGGAGGGAATCTAACTTAAGGCCTGGGAATTAGAGATGCTCAAAGCTATATTCTAGCCATTAGGGTCCCAACCAAGCACTCTCCTGGCCTCTTGAATCACTGCTTATGAGGAACCACCTTCCTCTCACCCTGTTTCAGATGGTATGTGACTGACACCAGTGATGCAAAGCCCAGCGACTGAGAGAAACAAGCCCACCAAATAAAGAAGGCTTTAGGCTGAAATCAAAGACAGCCGATATATCATTGTTAAAAATCTGTAAGCAGATTGGTGAAAAAGAGTTCTCCAAAAGGGAAAAAGAAAACAAACAAAAAGTCAGACATTCTAAATCTAGTAAGTTCCTTCTTTTTCTCTTGGAACTGCCATATTGCTATGGATTATTTCACTATATAAGTCATAAATAAAAGGTTCTTCTGCCTAAAAAGAAATTAAGATGACTGATAGGAGTAACTGAGGTGATAAAGAGTCAAAAACCAATTTCTCCTGTGCCCAAAGATTTGGGACGTCTGATGGCTGAAGATGTTTTATCTCAAAGAACGTGCTTTAATTTGGAAATATTCTTTTCTATACCACATCATGCCATAATTACTTTATAAGCCAAGCATGGTGGTTCATGCCCATAATCCCAGCACTTTGGGAGGCCACAGCAGGTGGATTGCTAAATCTCAGGAGTTTGAGACCAGTCTGGGAAACATGGTAAAACCCTGTTTCTACAAAAAAAAAATAGAAAAATTAGCCAGGCGTGGTGGTTTGCATCTGTAGTCCCAGTTACTTGGGAGGCTCAGGTGAGAGGATCACCTGAGACTGGGGAGGCTGAGGTTACAGTGAGCTGTGATTGTGCCACTGCACTCCAGCCTAGGTGACAACGTGAGACCCTGTCTCAAAAATAAGTAAATAAACAATAACAATAATTACATCATATATTAATTTGTAAATACAGAATGTCCTACTTCTTGGAACAAGAAATTCTGATCAATAAAATTAGGAAATATTCGTATGTACGTAAGTATGCAACTAAACCAATAGTATAACAGCAAAACATTAGAGCTGCTTAAGATCATTAGTAGCAATGCATCCCTTTATGGTTCCCACATTAAAAATATACTAAAATTCAACAGATTAAAAAAAAAAAAAAGGAACAAGGAACACGTCACAAAATAGGAAAATGATAAATTTTCTTAAGTTAAAAATCCCTAAAGCTTTGGTTTTGTGTCTATCACCCTTGTTTAGTGGAAGCAATGGTGTAATCATGGGCTGTGGAGTCAGATGCCAAGGTCAGAACCACAGCTCTATTTACCAGACCATGTGTGGGCAGGCAAGTTAGCTAACCTTTGTGAGCCTCTATCTTCTCATCTGTAAAATGGAGAATTAATAGGACCTAACTCACAGGAGTGCTGTAGGGATTAAATGAGCTGAGGCAGGTAAGGCTTAGAATAGTGCCTCCCACATGCAAATGTGTTCAACAGTTGTTATTGTTCATTCATGATCCTTAAACCAGCTACATATAACCTTTCTACCCCAATTATGATATTTAAGCTTATCCATTATTCATTCACTGATTACAGACGCCCTAAATGACACACATATCCTAAGTGTAACCCATTTTGTAATAAACATCAATCATTTAAGGTATCTGTGACAGTCTCCCAGGCAAATTCTCTACCTTATCAGTGAGGAAATGCTAGTTTTAAACTCTCATTAACACTGGATAAATATAAACAACACAAAGACTCGGTAATTTCAAAGGTAGCCGCATAAAGCTGAAATATCTCCATTTTACCACAGGTGAGAACACGGTCAGGCCAGGATGGGGACAAGATGGGGATCTTCTGCTGACACCTGGCTCAGCAGGCCACCGGGCAGTTGAGGGCATGAACAGAAAACATTCAGGCATGTCAGACAAGGGGAGGAGCATGGGGCAGGTTAGGAAGGTCTCCTAACCCTACAAACACCCACTTCCCTTCTCAAACACAGAGGGCAGCAGCTGGCCCTCAGCAGGACTTATACCTCCAGAATGACTCAGGGTGAAAGAATGCCTGATGCCTGTGCAATATCTGATCCTTTCAAAGCATTGTTACACATGAGGGCACTCACTCTGTACAGCACCAGCTCCCTTTCCACAGAGCCCCCAACACCACTTTCTATTAAAACCTTTCAAACAGTATACTTAAAATTGCTGGTTTCAAATTATCCAAAGAGAAGCAGTACAGAGAATGCTGCCATCCTTAAGATCTTTTATCATGCTAATTCCTACTTCATACAATCTTAAAGTCCCCTAAGCTTAGTGCTTTGTGACCCCCTCCCCACCCTATACACACATGTGCTTGTACACACATACAGCTGACAAGAAAACCTTTCAGTCACTTTATGGTCACATGAAGGTACAATTTGAGTAGAGAGCTCAAAATTTCCCAGCCATCAAGAATGTGACAGTGGGTGGGTGAGCTGACTCACCACTAAAAAGAAAGACAAAATTTGACCTCAGCATCTAAACCTGCAAGTGTATATAGAATATCATGTTCTTTTTTCTATTTTTGTTACCTATTCAGACAGCTGACGAATATTCCAGAGATGAAAGTTTTATCTACCTTATTTTCTACTCCTCTTAATCCTGTTTTGATTGCTGGGGGAAGTAGCAGTCACATGTTCTGTTTATAGCAGCACAGAATGGAAATCCTCTCCTCAGAGTTTGCTTGTCAAGCAAACAGCAAATCTGTTTATTCATCATCTTCAGTTCACAGTCTCCAGCCTTCTACCAGGCTAACTATACAAATTACTGCAGGTGAAGCACCTGAACTCCTCTGTCTAACCTGATGCCAGTTGAAACCCTTGGGCTAGGGTCTTATCCAAGGCTTCTTGGTAACTAGCAGACACCTTAGGCAAGGCCCTGAGGGGTTCAAAGGAATCTAAGTCCTTCCTAGTACTTCCTACTGCAAAAAGTCTAAGAGCCTGCCACTCAAAGGTCAAACTAGAATATTCAAAATCACTTAAACTTCATTTGGCCAAGAGAAATTAAGCAGTTTCCTAAAAGTCAAATAGCCCTGAAAACCACCTGAACATCTTCAAAGACAGGAGAAGACGTAATAAGAGATTTCTCCTTTTGCATTTTTGTCTTCAATTCTGCACTCCTCGAGTAGATCTGGGCTTACTACCTCAGAAATTTGGTACACAGCATCACCAGCCCAACATGCATGAAGACTGAGGTTTTAGAGGGGAGGATCTCATGCAGGTTGTACAGTAATAGCAAAGAGAACGGACCTGGAGCAGCTCTTCTCTCAATCTGCGCCCCTCCATTCCCTCACGTGCACCTTCCAGAAGCAGCTAGAGCTGGGATCCCAGCTGCACCCTGTGGCCAGCCTATTTCTACCACGAGCCCTCTTCCTTTAGAAAGTCCCAGTGGCCTGCCAATCTAGAACTGGCTCCTTTGAGCCAGTTTTGTTATTCATTCTTAATTCTGTGCAGACTACAAGGTCAAAACAAAAATGAAAGGTCTGTGTCTAACTTGTCCCTGCAGGATGGAGAAAGCTGCATGGTGCCCAATACCAACACCTGTATCGCATGTAACATAGTGTCCAGCTCTCAGCAAGTTCAAAGTTCAAATAGAAAGCACCAACACTGAAAGCAAAATAGCAATGAAGTGGCACCTTCAAACTGGAGTCTTCATTTCACTGAGCCAGCCTCTGCCATGACAGCCTCTCTGCAAACCTTCATTTGTTCGACCTTCCAACACCTGTTTCCTCCACTGCCCATTCCCTCTCATTGAGGGAAGGAATTCACAGTCAGAGGACACGCAAGTGAGTCAGGAAAATAAGTAAGACAGCAAAGGTCAACTAGGGGTATCTCTGACAATTTCCCTAAGTGTTAGAGGAGAGGATGGCAAAAGGATAGAATGGAAGGAAAGGGAGAAGGGAAAGCAACTGAAGAAAAAAGAGAAAAATGCAAGAAGAAAACTGGGTCAAAAGAAAAAGAATTAGGTAAATGCAAGAGGGAGAAAGAAAGGAAAGAATACGGATTTAGTTTGTAAAATTTAAAATTTGACCAGAATTATCATTATTATTATCATTATTATAAGCAACAGTCAATGCTTTCATCAGGCACCTTGCCATTTACACTCACCGAGCACTCACTGTGTGTTGGCTGTTATATCAAGTCTTTAAGAATGTATCTCTCACAATAAGGAACAAGATCATGTCCTTTGCAGGGACATGGATGGAACTGGAATCCATTATCCTCAGCAAACTAACACGGGAACAGAAAACCAAATACCACATGTTCTCACTTGTAAGTGGGAGCTGAACAATGAGAACACATGGACACAGGGAGGGGAACAATGCACACTGGGGTCAATGGGAGGGGCAGGGGAAGAGAAAGCATCAGAATAAATGGCTAATGCATGAAAGGCTTAATACCTAGGTGATGAGTTGATAGGTGCAGCAAACCACCATGGCAAACATTTACCTATGTAACAAACCCACACATGTATCCCATAACTTAAAATAAAATAAAGAATATATCTTCTGGGCTTGCCATTTATTAATAATTTATTATTTTTCAACAAGAAAATACCTCTAGATGGTCTACTAGGTACATTTAACAAAATACCATCTGGAAATAAGGAAGACATAAAACCTTAAACAGTAGGTTCTCTGAGTTTCCTGAACTCTAAGGCCCAAGTGCAAATAAGGCTGTCTTTAACAAACCAGATAGTTTATTTTTCCCCAAAAACTCCAGGTTTACTGATGCTAAACAAGTCCTAAATTCTTTTCTTGACAATATCTGCATCTCTGAGTTAAGATAGTAAGTCAGTATGTCAGTTCTTGTACAGCAAAAGTGTTTTAAACTTAACTTCCCCATCAACTTTAGCCGCTCATATGATGTTTTTTACTGATATTTAACTCTGTAGAAATAATGAAAGAACAACACATTAACACCTTCAGAAACCCCGTTTTCAGTACACCCTTTCAAATAAGCCCTCTCCAGGAGCATTCTTCACAAAAGTAGAGCTCATTTCTATGCTCTGGGTGGCAAGGACTGGCTTGATCCTACAGAATAAAAAAAATAGGTAATTCATGAGGAGGAACTGGGGCAGGGAAAGAGTGTTAAATCTTGGGCTGAGCCTTAAATCTCTCTATCTCTCTCTCTGTGTAATTTTTAAAATACCTATCTAAACCCTTAACAGAAGACACACAGTATTTTTATTCCTGCTTTTGTACAAGATTACATGTGATACATAAAAATGTCTCTGAATATTTAGCATTTGTAGTGAATGATGTAATAATTTAAAGTTATCAGTATAATAAATACAAATAGCACTGGACTGCTACCATCTACTTAGGTAACTTGGGAAAGTCTCTCTGCAATATATACTAATTTCTCTACTGCCTGAAAAATGATTATTTTAAATAATTATCAATTTAGTTAAACTTCATAAAATTATTTCAAGGATATTCAACATAAAGAGAGAGAGCAACGTGATGAAGCACAATCTCCTGCACTTATGCTATGCTTAAAGATACTTAAAGATGTGGGCATTTCACCTATCAGAAATTACTCATTTCTAGAGCTCTAATAAGATGCATTTACTGTATGCAAAATGCACTCTCATACACAGTGGGTATTTACTTTATCATAAAGTTCTAAAACGCATCTACTCTAGTCTTAGGGCACCAGAATGACCTTCATAAACATACACCTGCTCATGTCCAGTCTTTCAAAACCTGCAAAAATCTTCATTTTCCCTCTGCCACAAAATAAAATGCAAATTTCCCAGCCTAGCATTCAGGGCCCTTCCAACATGTCCCCAAACAACTGTACTTCCCAGTATCCAAGAGGTCAGGGACTAAGTTAAAGTAATGGAGGCCAAACCCCACAGAGTGAGGGAGAAAAAAAATGCCCTTACCTCAGGTCGGCTATGGACTAGGCCCTGGCAAGGTGTTTGCGTTGACACAATCTCACTAATTCTGGTAGTCTGGGTCTTCCCACTTCGACTCCAAGGCCCAGCTGAGCCCTGTGAGAAACTGCACATTCCTTTCACTCATATATACTCCTCTCTATGGGTCTGCAAATAGCCTAAGGCTATGAATGGAACATGCCTTGTTTGTACACACTGGTATTTGCACATGACAAAAATCAGGCTTTGCCACCTACTAATTCCCTCGGATTCAGAAAAACAGTGAAGTTTTCCAAGAATCCTCATGAAGCTATTTTAAGTAAATTTTATAAAGTTGTGCTTCTCCATGGGACTTAATTTGTACTACAAGGGTCTCTCAATGGACAGTATTATCTAACACAACCAGTCACTGTCTTCCAAAGGACAGCTTGTGACTATGCTGCTATGTAAATCAAATGAAGAGACACACATAGCAAGGCCTTGCTACTATCCTTACTGTGTATTTTCATCTAGGTCTGTCTAATTAGAAATAGAAAAATGTATCATATACAAACATTTATTTGCATGACTTACCAAAACATTTTTTCTCATGATTCAAATGAATCAATATAGCTGGCCCTTCAACAACGTAGGTTTGCACTGGATAAGTCCACTCACACACATTTTTTTTTTCAATGAAACTAACACTGAGTGTGCCTGCCTCTCCTGGCCCCTTCCACCACCTCCACCTTTGCTATCCCTGTCTCTTCCTCTTCCGCCTACTTACCTACTTTATGTATAGACCTTTATACTGGCCCACTTTCACTTAATAAACAGTAAAAACATTTTTACATTTTCTTGTCTCTACCTTACTGTATTGCAAGACTACAGTATATAATACATACAATGGGCCAGGTGCGGTGGCTCAAGCTGCCTATAATCTCAACGCTTTACCAGGCTGAGGAGGGAGGACAGCCTGAGGCCTGGAGGTGAAGACCAGCCTAGGCAACACAGCCAGCCCTGTCTCTACAAAAAATTTTTTAAATTAGCCAGGAGTTGTGGCACATACCTACAGACCTAGATACTTGGGAGGCTGAGGTGAGAGGCTCACTGATCCCAGGAGTTTGAGGCTACGGTAAGTTATGATTGCCCCACTGCGCTCTAGACTGCGTGAAAGAGCTCAATCCTGTCTCAAAAACAAAACATATAAAATACAAAATATGTTAATTGACTGTTTATACTGTTAAGGAAGCTTCCAAACAAGCCATTGGTAAATTTTGGAGGGAGGGGGTTGGTGCCCCTAAAACTCACATTGTTCAAGTCAACTGTACTTCAGAATGACTGGAGTTTCTAAAATTACCATTAATATTTTCAGAACAAATATTTTAGATATGGGCATAAGTATACACGAAAGCATGTGCACGTATTTATGTACCCCCCCAACACAAACCTTCCTGTTATTTTATCCTCTTATTCATGGAATAAGTCTTGAAATGCATGGAAGAAGGCACTGAACTACTTCCAAATTCTGAGATGTCTTGGGAGATAGGCGATGCTTTACATGATTTAATGACTGTAATGACTTTCTAATATAAAAGTGCTTGAATGACAATAATGATCTTTATCTCCCAAAAAGAGCATCTGCTCTAACATATTTGACAGAGGCTTGGTCAAAGTAATTAAGAAATGTGCTGGGGGAAAGGAAGAAAATAATACAAAGGTTGCTAGGGACATCCCTGCCCTGCAGCCACCTAATTTACTGGCAAAAAAAAGATACCTAATGCGCAACACAGCCATGCCTTCTTGCACAAAAAGAGGTAAGTACCAGATGCCTAAAACTTTATCACTATGTTATTACCACAATCAAAAAAGCTCCAAAAGCAAATTCCTCTTTCTCTGAGGCAGGGGTCACTGTATACAGGCATAAAGCCTACCACACTCTGAATCCAGCATATGAATTCTTTTTAAAGGCGTTAACAGGGATTATACATCTGTAAATGGGACAGGCCCAGCGACACAACTGTCTGCTCATTTTCATACCTTTTCTTCCTGAGAAAAAAACCTGGCAAAGTGGTAGATGGTTACAGAAGCACCAGAGGAGCCAACCTCATAGGAAAATAAGATACTTCTATTTGCAAGAACGTTTTTAAAAACTACAGAAAAATCTGACAGCAATTTTTATGCCTTAATTTTTACTAGAACACTCAGCAATTCAGTAGGCATTAACTCTTGTACATGGTGTCCTGTGGTACAGCACTAATAAGATAAAGCACAACTTTCACATGGACTTATACCTGGCCCACAAACAATCTACACTTTTTGACTATATGATTTCTAACTTTCTATTATACAAACTACTTACTTGTTTTTAACACCTTTTTAAAATTTTGAATTAAAGCACTTGACTCAAATATCTATTAGGCTCCGTGTGGGCGCCTAAGCTCTCTAGAAGAACCATGGTTGGCTTTGTTTGTTTTTCATTATAGAAATAATCTACTTACATTACAAAACTATAAGACTGAAGAATAAGTAAATAATCACACATAATACTACCACCCTTACAGAAGCTGCAATTTTTGTGTATTTCTTCTAACCTCTTGTTCTTGGGCTGTTTTTCCTACTAGTAAGCTGAAAAATTCATAGCTTTTTATTCTGATAAAACATAATTGTTTTTAAAAAATTCAAACAGTCTAGAAAAAAACACTTTTCTCAACCATTATTAACACTTTGATATATACAGCCTTCTAGTTTTCTAATTCTCCAAATGTTTGTAATTTAGCAGTAATAAAATTACATAATAGTATATACGTGATAATGTTCTAACCTTTTTTCAATTTATGTATTAATAACTTCTTTCCCTGTCAACACACAAAAATCTAACTTCTTTAAATAAGTCATAGCTTCCTTTAAAAGTTAAACATAGATGCAGATCTTTATGCAGAATTGCTGGACAACAGAATATAAACTATTTACAGGCTGAGAAGTTTCTTCCCTTCTCTTTCTCGTGTCATTACATAGACACAATCAGCAACCATACGGTCATCATGCTGTGTTAGGAATGTGCAGATCACAGAAAAGCACCATTTTAATCTTCTAATACACCTGGAGTCCCGTCTAAATCTGGAAGCTAAAGAAAGCTAGAGTGATTTGAATATATAAATTGTAACAGACTGAAGAGAAGAAAACTGCACTATGCATTTCCTAGGCAGCCAGCCAGTTGCACAACATAACCTTACTTTTGCATGTAAAGATGTCCCTTCACCTTCTTCTCTTCTCTAGATAAAGGACTTTTCTACTGACCTCCACAGGAGATAGGAAAGAAAACCCTAAAAGGCCACTATTACGCCAAGACTTCACCTTTATTGACTTATCATTTTTCATCTACTTTTACTAAAGGGTTTTACGGCCCATTCCTCTTTCATAAGAGTCAACACAGTTTATGAACCTCCCATTCTGCCTAGTAAAAGATTTAACAGAAGACTCCCCATCCAGGCAATCAATGGCGCTGAATGATAGCATACAGGGTACCAGACAACATGGCACCTGCCTTTGAAAAGATGTCTGGGGTAATCACAGACATGCTCTAACCTACTCTGCGTGGGCAAACTGAATCAAAACCACACAAATAGTGCACTAATGAACACAGTTCATTCTGTTCACTGACTACACGTCTAGGCTGTTTCAGGAACTGTGTAGGACAGTCGGCATTTTGGAATACAACAGCTCAGTTCCTAAAAACAAGTCTAGTAAAGGAAAGAGACATGCACTAAGACACGCTGACAGCAACATAGTGAAAGAGGTAACTGCACTAGGAATGCATCAAGAAGAAAACAGCAAAGTGTCAGGGTGGGACTGGTCAGGAAGATTTCTCAGGAGAAAGGAACACTCCGATAGGGCCTCAAGGATGAGTAGGAGTCTGCCAGGTGGAGAGAAGAGACAAAGGCATTCCAGACGGAAGGAGCAGCTGGCAAAATTACAGCATGACAGAGCACTGGAAAATTACAGAATATACATCAGTACCTGCTTGACTATGCAAAGGAAATCTCTGAAAGAATACACAAGAAACTACTAACACGAAAAAACTGCGAATACTAGTAATACCGTAAGGAAGTGGAGGGCGGGCAGAAGGTGGGAGAAGACTTTTCACTGGCTATGCTTTAGACAGTATGAATACATCTTTCTAAGTAAATAGAATTTTAAATAAATAATAAATAAAACTAACTCTTGTCCTCTACCCCATGAAAAAACCAGCATTTTTTATGCAGAACTCACAGCTGGGATAAATAACAGACAGGAGACTGGTGCACACAGCTCTTCCCCAAACCCTGTCTGAGTGACCCTGGGATACGGGGACGCAGCCCTCACAAGATGAAATCACCCTTTCTGGGTAAGGTGGTCTCTGTGTAACAATCAAGAAATCCCTAGGGACAGAATCACAGGTCTGGTTCTACTCAAGCGTGTTTCACAGTATTCAAAATGTGCTCTAATGATCACTGTGGTACGGGGTGGGGCGGGGTGAGGGCAGGGTGGGGCAGATAAGAGTGATAAAAAGTAAGAAGTTTGAAAATTACCAATCTAGGGATGAACACCAACATCCAAATCCTACTTATTCAAAGACTTTCTGACGCCTCTACAGTGTTTAAGGAAATAATTCCTATTGAAAAGTGATTAGCCAACATTATCTCGCCCAGTACATATCTCATTTCCAAATCCCTTGATCTTTAAGTAGTTTCCTTCAGAATAATAAACACCTAGTAAAGATCCCTAGCCTGCTGACTGTGAATGCAGTGTCAAAGACACAAGCGGCTATTCTCAGTGGCAGCTTCAACATGGTTGCTGTGCAAAGGTGGCCTCCTAATACACAACAGCACACATGGTCTGACACATAATTGTCTGTCCCAAAATGTGATTCCCAGTCTTCTCAAACACTAATCCCAAGAACAAGTAGAAAGCCAATTTTCTAGAGAAATAATTACATAATCCACTTTTTACAGACAGGCCCTTCAACAGAGTAACTACTTGAGTAAAAGAAAAATAAACACTAGTATGATTACTACAGTAATCATGAATATGCTGAAGGCAGGGCCCAAATCTCCAAGGGTTCGAATGGATTCTATAAACCACAGATTCAAGAACTGTAGTTTTCTTCTTGCAGCTCCCAAGATGCAGGCTTAGTATGATAAGCAAACACAGCTGAAGAGCCACCCCTACTCCCCAGGGGAGATTCTCAGACTACAAACACCCTCATTCACCACCTCCATTTGCTTCCAACCTCCATATATACTTTACTCAATTCATAATTGGTGTGAAACCCAGAGTATCTTAATTGTTTGGTATCCACCTTCCCACAATACGAAGTCTCATGGAAGACAAAATATTTGTTTTATAACCCCAAACTACGATAAGTTCAATAAATATACTTCATTCATTTACTCTTTCGATAAATATGTAGTAACACCCCTACCTGAAGGCAGGTAACAAGCCCAGCACTGCAGGAGTAGTGAAAAGAGGGACACGGCAAGGCCTCCCACAGTCTGGGGGGTGGTGTAAACCACACACTCCAACAGGATCCGGGCTCCTCTGAACAGACCAACTGTCAGAGCAGGACAGGACACGTTGCAGAGGGATGGCATGGATCCAAGCAGGAGATGCAGCCTCTGTGAAGGCATGAAGGAAGAGCGAGCAGGGTCCGTGCAAGGACACAAAAGGAAAGCGAGTGGCAGATGAGATACAGAAGTGGAAAGGCCTAGGCCAGCTATGCAGGGAGGGGCAGAGCCTTTCAGAGAGCCCAAGGGGCTGGTGTATAGCCAGAGGCTTGAATAACTCTGAAAAAGGGGGTTCTGCAAGAAATAACATGGGAAACACAAGGAGGAGTTTCCTCTTACTGGTCAGGATTTGCACACCAAAAGGGACGTGGAGCCTTGATGCTGGGCCTGCACCACCAGCACCCTGTCCTCCACACAACTCAAGTGAGGTCTCCCCCCACCAGAGGTAAGAGGAGTAGCAAGCAAAGTCCCCACCCCACTGCCCTCACTTCCAGCTTGCCTGGACGACCTCCCAGCGCCCTCCTTTCGGCTGACACAGGACCTTCCCCCTTGACCATACATCCACCTTTCTTCCTCTTAGGGCTTGACTGCAAATGTTTCTAGCCTTACACCGTCATCCTTTTCAACCTGCCTTTCACTCTTCCCAGTGGTTTTCTCTAATTAATCCCAAAAGAAGAGATCTGAAAGCCAAATCCTCACAGTTGCAGAAAAGATATACAGAATTAAAGCTGACCACTTTAGAGCGTAAGCAGTTGGTAGAGAAAAGCCAGGTAGTATAAGAAAACTCTCAGGAATTGTTAACATGCAAAATGATTGAGATCAGTGTGTTATCTGATGTTGATGGGAGCTTCTATTATGTGGGAAATTTACGTAAGTGGGACACATTTTTCCCTAATGATTATAAATAAGTGAGGCAGGGTACCACTATTCAACAAAAACTGGGGGGGGGCGGGGATTGAGGAGAGGAACTGAGGTACAAATAAGAGAAGAGAAACTAAGCTTTTCCTGAAACTGAAAAATCTGCTGATCCAGCTTACATTTTAAGTTTCAACAAAAATCACTGGTCAATATTATTTTTCTTGTTGATCATTTTTATTTTGTTTATGTTGCTAATTGACTATACCACTGCTGCCTTAGATTACAATAACCAGCAGGGAGAAAGAATGGCGCTCTACCATCATTCTGAAGCCCAGTCACCCACAGGCAGAGACTCTTAATAAATACAGTGTGATGGTGATAACCGTAACAGTGAATTCTTTTTCATTTCTGTGTAGAAATGGAGAATAGCTATTCAAATACCTGAAGAGGGATTACACACTTAACTATCTGTAAGACAGAACTCAGAATTTTGCTAAACTGTAACTACCCACTCCCATTTCAGATTTTTGTTGTGGCTGCTGCATGAAATATTTATTAATAATGCTACTTCATTATTTACCAAATGGCATCTTGCTGTATTCAAAGAAGAGTGCTCATTACTCAAAAGACCATCTGTCTAAGAGCTCAACAGACGGTTTAAGTAATCACGATTTAGTGCAGGATGTATGGCTGCATTATATGAAGTCAAATATTTGCATTTCTCAGTATTTTAAATACGAACGTTCTTATCCAGCCACCCACCACAAGTCAGACTTAATTACTATCTATTTTCAAACCAATACAGAAATTTCAATACAAGGATAGCTTTAACATAAGCAAACAGGATTGCCAACCACAAGAGTTTGTGCAGCCACCTTCCTTTATATAAGAAATAATCCTGACAGCAGCAATATTTTCAACCAGAAAAGCAGTTAAACACCATTACACAAATCAGAAGAACATTTGGAAAAACAGCTGATTCTGCCTTTTGGAGCATTAATAATTGTGGCTGTTTTTGCTACTATGATCAAAATTAGCAGCAGCAGCAGTAGCAGCAATGTTAATCTCATTTAAAGGTATCCAACACTACCGTCTTCATAATGCAGACAACAGAACCAAGGTTGGCAACTCTTCTCCCCTGGGGGTGGTGATGTATTGAGAAAACTTGAGGTGCGTGGGCCAAAACAGACAGAAACACTCAAGTCCTCTTTCCAAACTGTTATTTAAAATATTCGAGACTATTAAAATATTCAATAATATTTTAAATGGGAAAAAAGGCGGGGAAGAGCAACATGGAAGAAGCATTGCTAAGTCAACTCGCTAGGACCTGGTTTAAAGCAGAGAGTGCAGTTGAGGACAATGAAACAGAAACAGTAGGCTGGGAGTGAGGAGATAGGTAAAGACCAACCAGGAGTGAAAACAGCAAAGACTCTGGAAAAAGAAAAAATCAAGCCTGAATGGGAATCCTCCTCCTACCACCTATTAGCTACTAGGTGGCCCCAGACAAACCACCGTGCGTTTCTAAGTCCGTTTTCTCATCTGAAAAGAGTTAATGACGGAAACAGAAGGGTTGGTAGGAAGATTAGATGAGATAATACAATGCATGTGTCCGGGACCTAATAGGCACTCCAAAACCAAAAAACAAAAACCAGAGAACACTGGTGTAGTCCCTTCTCTCATGTTCTCTTAAAATCAGTTCTGTTTTTATTATATGACCCAGAACCAGCTCTTTCTGCATCTGTAAGAGAAAAGGGGTGGACCTGAAACACTACCTAAGAGAGGAGTCCTCACCCAGTATCTAAGGAACATTGGCTGTCAGCAGGTTTACTGCTCCGTGCTCACTGGGAGGCCTAAGAACAAACTAGTTAACAACGAAATGAGGATGAGCCACGACAATTTGAAAAATTAAAAATAATGAAGGACAATGTCAAACTGACAAAGTAGCGTACTCCCAAGAAAAGTAGTGAGAATTTCCAGGAAGGAGAGAGGCCCAGTGGGAGAGGTGAGAAGGTGGTCTGGAAAGACTGTTCACCCTCCGCAGAGGGAAGAGGCAGAGCACCCCAGGCTGCCCACAGCCCCATGGAGGAGGAGGGCTGACGGGCTCCACTGGAGCAAATGAGTTGATTCCTGTGAACAGTAAAAGCCTTTTAAAAAGCTAAAGCCAGAGTAATGGTTGTTTAGCTAATGGGTTGAGCCTTAAAAGCCAGGCCAAGGAATTTTAAGTTTTCCATGAGAACAATAGGTTTTTAGCCCAGAGAGTGTTAGATTTATATATTTAGTGCCCAGTGCCTCACAAAGAGTGAGCAGTGATTAAATGTCAGCTTTTACTAATACTGATAACAATATGCTTATATACTACATTTACCTGGCCTAATAGGTTTTTCTTAATTCTTGGGTAAAAGGTTGAAATCATGAGATTGGTAGCTCTCACTGGCTTATGAAACTGGTAATTTGCCTAAGTTAATTAGTAAATATTTGTTTTCTATTTGTTTTCGTTTGTTTCTTTTTTAGAGAAAGGGTCTCTCTCTGTTGCCCAGGCTGGAGCACAGTGGTGCAATCACAGGGCTCAAGGGATCCTTTTGCCTCTGCCTCTCAAGCAGCTAGGACTATAGGCGTGTGGCACCACATCGGGCTAATTTTCTTTTTTTTTTTTTTTTTTGTAGAGTTGGAGTCTTGCTCTGTTACCCAGCTTGGTCTTGAACTCCTGGGCTCATGTGATCCTCCCACCTTGGCCTTCCAAAATTTTGGGATTACAGGCGTGAGCCACCATACACAGCCAGTATCTGTTGAATCAAAGAATGCTTAAGTGAACGGATTATATCTAGCAAACACTGGATAAGAGAAAGATAACATTAATGAAATAAAACACAGATTCTTGTATTTTAACACCATAAAAATGGACATTACAATTGAAACAGGAGAGCTCCCTGACCCCCTCGGCTGGACATGCGATAGGGGTGTGCACTGCTTATGGAAGCAGGAGCACGCATACTGGCAGGTGCAGGAACTGGGTGAGCTCTTCTGGGCTCCGGCCACACAGTAGCATCTAGGGGTGGGTGCCTGTGACTCCCAAAGCCCCAGTGGGCATGCTATACAGCATTTAGCTCTGCCATCTGCAGGCGGCTTAAGTGTTTACCAGCTTGAGGCCCTCTTGGTACTGGGGTTCTTATCCGGAGTCCAGGAAGAGTCAAGACATGCACAGATTTGAAGGATAGTGAATGCAGGGATTTTACTGGGTGATGGAGGTGGCTCTCAGCAGGATGGATGGCAAGCTAGAAAGTGGGGGAGTGGGAAGATAATCCTCCCCTGGAATTTGGCCACCCAGTGGCTGATCTCCCCAACCATCCCTAGCAGAACTCCTCTTGATGATCATATGCTCCTTCTCATCTCGACTTCTCTGCTGCTCTTCTGCTCCTATGTTCATCTGCTTGTCTGCTCATGGAGCCTGAGGTTTGGGGTTATATGGGTACAGGATAGGGAGGAGCAGAGGGCCAAAAGGCAACATTTGGGCATGAAAACAGGAATGCCTGTTCCCATTTAGGGCCATGGGTTTCCAGGCTTG
>NW_016107357.1:13375383-13381385 GCF_001604975.1 Cebus imitator
TCTTTTCCATACCATTGTGTGACCCTTGTCTCTGGCCTCAGCTACACCTGGAAAGTGGCCAAGCTGCCAGGAGGCAAGGACCCAGCACAGGATTTAGATAGAGGAGTTAGCTGCTCAACTGTCTCCTTTATTTATACTCTTACCCCTGCGCATCTATTTAATGTTTTCTTCCCCTTATACAATATATGTCTAAATCATCTTCTACCATAAAACTCATTTTAAAAATCAGCCTTTTCTGTAGTTTGTGAATATTTATCTCCATTATCAGACAAACTCCGAGAGTACAAACACATATTTATATTCATTAGACAAGTGAGCCATCTGTAAGTGATCAATAAAAATTTTCTCATAAAGAACAGAAAAGGCAGCAGCAAAATGAAAGTTCTGATAATCCATGTTCATTCTTTCATTTAAGCATTGATTAAGAATTTACCACGCAGCAAGACCCCATGGTAGGCAATGAAAAATACTTAAGGCAAGCGCCCTAAACTACTGCAGGGGGCAAGATTAACAAACAAATCTTTCCACAACACTGGTTTCAATCTCTAAAAAGTTATTTTTTCTACCAGGGTAACTATTAAGAATCAAAATGGATACATTTGGTTTTAAACTTCTATCTTCCTCTCCTGTCTCTCCCAGAGATAAATGTTAACAAGCGCTGGAATTATTTAAATGCAGTCATCAGAGCAAACTAGAAGAGAAGGACTAAGGGAGAACAATCTCAGACAGACACAGCACATCAGTGGCTGGACAGTCTGAAACTTCAATAACAGGACACAATACCAAGAAGAACGGCTCATACGGGAAAGGATAGGTTTAAGTGGCTGCACTAAAAGAAATGAAATATTTACATTTAAAGTCCTATTTTTAACAAACTTACTTTATCCAGTCTCTCAAATTCTAAAGCCTTCAACAGAACAAGTCTTTCCACAATGCTACCCTAAAAATAGTTCCCTTTATTCTTTCTCAGGGTACCATTTAGATTTCCCTTCAGTTTGCTTTTGCAAGAACACTGGTGTCATGAAGAATGAAACAACTCCTTATTTTAACTAGAGAGCGATATTTATTGTAGTGCACACATATCCTGACACTATCACACACGTGCTGATGTTTTCTTTCTAGAACTGGGATCTGCATCAGCCATGTTTGGTGTGCACCCTGGCCTTGCAGCTGTTGTGCTGTCAAGTTGGGTGTTGTTCCCAGGCATTCCACGGAGTTTCTTGGTTTAATTTTATCTAACAGGCTAAAAAGGGTACAATTATTTTTTGTCAAAATAACAATAAGGAAATAACTTCAAACAATGAATTTCTGAGTGAAAGAATCTGCACATCATACATTTGTGTCTGTAATTAGCAAAATTAAATGTCCCTTTCTCTCTGTCAAGTATTTGGCTTGCTTCCTCATAATAACTGTCCATGGAATAAGAGCAAATAAGTTAAACCAGAAATAGAGTTTACGAAGTTCTGGACATTAATTATTCAATTTTGGCAGAGGTTTTTACTTTAAAATCAGTTACAATACAAACATCTGAAAAACTTCTAGGTTCTAAATCACATCACTAATCCCAGCAGTTCTGAGAAAACAAGTAGCACTCCTATCGAACAAATGAAACCACCCAAGCATTATTTATTTTTCAACTGCACTACTCCCATTCCTAAAATTAAACAGAAAAAAAGGTTTCAGACTCCAAAATTCACCTCCACCAGTAATCTGAAGCCAGAGTGGGAGAGCAGGTATTTGTGGAGCCACGTCTGAATGTAATTCTATTTACAATGCCATGCTTTGCCCCACTAATGCCAACCTGGAGCAGCATAACCCCACCCTGATCTTTATCACCTCCATCTGGAAGAAGAAGTCAGGTTCCCCAAGGCATACTTTTTTTTTCTTTTTTTTTTCGACTGAGTCTCACTCTGTCCTGTCGCCCAGGGTGGAGTGCAGGGGTGCGATCTCGGCTCACCGCAACCTTCGCCTCCCGGGTTCAAGCAATTTTCCTACCTCAAACTCCTGAGTAGCTGGGATTACAGGTGCACACCACTACTCCTGGCTAATCTGTGTATTTTTAGTAGAGACAGGGTTTTACCATGTTGGTCAGACTGGTCTCGAACTCCTGATCTCGTGATCCGCCTACCTCAGCTTCCCAAAGTGCTGGGATTACCGGCGTGAGCCACAGTGCCCCAAGGTGTACTTCTAACCAGAACTCCTGAAGACAGACTAACCAAATGTGTAATTAACAAAGAGAATAAACTACAATTGCTCCACCACAGATAGGCTTCACTGAGGCTATCACCAAGTCCAAGGCAAAGCAGACAGCTGATAATACAACCCACTTTTTTCAACCCCCTCTAACAAAGCCTCAACAGCCAAATGTAATCTAATAATTAGCATATGTAAGAGTAAAGGTCCAGACCATGACATCAGCTTCACAGAAAAACCAGCAGATTCAAAAAAGATCCACAGAGCCTATGCAATCTTTGGAAATTCTAAATAAATGAAAGGATGAAAGGACAGAACAGCAGGAGACAGAGAACTCTACATTCCAAGTCCTAGAAAGCACAATACAACATTTTTAAACAAAACCATTCTGCAAATTCTCTATTATAGAAAAAAAAAAAATCCTTGAATAGCATTTTGCAGAGATGCCAAGCTATAGTTAACCCAGAAGGCTGTCAACAGTTCAAGGATCACCTAAACTTGCTGAGAGCCACTGAAGAGCTAACACAGGATTCCTTAAAGATGACATTACTGCTAAAGATAACATGAGCACACACATTCTGAAATATCTGTAGCAAGAACTCAGGATCCACTAAGATGTTTAAAGAAGTTTAATGTGTACACTGTGATAAAAGCTTACCTTTCGGCCTGTTAGAAAACTTACAGAGGAATGAGCTGAACTCAACTCAGCTTCTCTCAACAAGGGCTTTGCTGGCAGCTCGTGCCCCTGCGATTTACCCAACATCTATTTCATCTGTTGGCATGTCAGGTTTTCTGTTGTTGCTGCTGCTGTTACTTAAAGATAGCCAAACAATTATCTCAATTACATTTTTAAAAGACAGAGTGAACCCAAAACGTCTTCCCTCCCTTTAGTGACAAGGTATGGCCATAGTGCAGTTTAACACACCAGGTGATAAATTCTGCAAATGAGCTCTGATGTTGCATAGACAATGATGAGAACAGAATCCATGCAACTCAAAAGGCAGCTATCAATGGCACATAAACCCCATTCAGATATGGAGAAGCCAGACAGATAAGCGTGTCACCTGGTAAAAACTAACAGAGACAGAAACAAGATAAAGTCAAAAGAAATTATGTGTCTTCAGGAGCTGTTATCAATCGCACTTAAGAATCTTTGAACTTTTGCTTTGTAAAACTAGGCATCTTATCCTCTCTTATACAAACAGTTAAAAAAAAAATTGAAAAGCTCCAAGTTAGTGAACACTGGGGTCAGACTCAAGTCTGCAAAAAGACAGATAAGGCAATTTACCCAGGAAAAGTTAAAGCACACTTCTCTGAAAGCTCATTTAATTTCCCTCTATTTTTTAAGATTCAGATAACAAAATCTCAAGGATTTTGCAATCCTTGAGATTTTGAGGATGGAGGCAATCATTGGGCCCGGAGACACAGGCTAGCTCTGTGACAGCAGTCAAGAATGGAGAGAGAAGCCATGTGGATGAAATCCCACACTCAACAAAGGTAAATTTTTATCTGTGCTCTGGGAGCAAAAGAGGATTCACAAAAACTCATGAAGGCAGCTCAATAAAATACCGAACTAGAAGGGCAGAGGCTGACACTGCACACTGCCTGTGCAATCCACAGCAGGTTATGGTGAAAACATTTGTGGAGTTGGTCTCATTGCTGTCACACAGATTCAGCAGGCGTATAGGACAAAGAGGAAAATATAACATACACTGAATGCCTGCCAGGGGTTGGGCTCCATTTACGGTATTCGCTTCTATATGATGCCTCATAATGTGGTCATCAGTCTCCCTGTTAAGATGTGTGAAAAGGGACTCTGAGAGTTTAGGCAGCTTTTCAATCGTGGAACTCACATACAGTAGGGGTAGGTGTTTAACTTTGGTCAAAGGTTACAAAAATCTCCTTGTGCATTTCCTTCTACGCAAATCATTTACTATCCTAACCCCATAACACATCAGGCCTCACCAAAGAATGACTTCAACCAGTCTTTCCATTCCCAGCCAGTGAGTTTCCTCTCACACTCTTGTTAATCCAAACTCCAGGCACTTTGAAAATTCCAGTATTCCAAACAGTATTTCCCCTCCAGCTACCGTGTCTTCCACATGTTCTCACCATCTCTGGCAAGCCATAGCTCTTGCCCTATTCCATGTTCTGACAGACATAACCCAACATTACCATTATTTGTTTACATGCTTGTCTAGCCTATTAGACTGAGGATGGAGAAATCAGAGAAATCCAGTCAATGCTGTGTTGTCTTGCCCTGCCTAACAAGATACCTGGCACAGTAAAGACACAAAAGATAGTCAGCTCAATGAAACATTGCCAGCATGTGCTGAGAAGTGTCAACAGACCTAACACCCTATGCCAGGCATGACACTGACTGTAACATCACCAGTCCGCAGATAAATCATATATTTGAAACATTTAGACATTATTTTTATATAAATCATTATTCCACATCACCAAAGTAAGGTCTGTACGGAGAGTAAGCCAGAACAAAAGTCTTACTGGAAAAAGGGACAAGTCATAGCTGCACTGTTCACAAAGAACCCTACCTGGAAAGCCATAGGCTTTATCTCACACAATGAAACCTCCCTAGACAGCTTGAAATGAGGAGAAAGGATAACGCACTGAGATTTAAACTTCAAAGAGCAAGAAGCCGCGAGGTCTGTAAGATTTGACTGTATCCTAATTAATGGCAAAACATAATTAAAGGAAGAGTTTTCATCAGGAACTGGGGACATGGAAAAAGGAATATCTTGGAGGAAATTTTGGCATCCAGAGAAGGAACTTCAGCCACCAGTCGGGCAGTCCTCTCCTGGGCAGTTCTTGCCTGAAGCCAGTAATTGTTCCACTCACTTCTCTCCGTGGTTCTGATGGCAAATGTGCCAAGCAACCTTTAGACCTCTGTCTATCTTCAGGGAGAGAATATGGCACTGAGAAGAGGCTGGCATTCAGGTTCCCACGATGAGCATATTTATTTTTGTAAATTACTAAGTAGGCATTCTTATTACATACTCGGCTAGTGAGTTTGGTTAAACCAACTAAGTCTGAGAGATAGCTCCATTCTCAATGCATCCCCACACAAAAAAACATTTTTTTAAACTGAATGCCAACTAATAAATATCGCCCATAAAAGTCTTCTGGAAGAATTAAGCGGCATTTCTCCTGGCTAATGCATGATCCTAAATCTTCATTTTTATGCATATCTTCTTTGAATTTCTATACCAAGTAGATCAAGTTTTATGAGGGTAATCACTTTTAGTCAACAGTGGTTTTTACCAAACATATAACAACTTACTCAATTAGACACTATCCTAGTATAAAACGATCATCTCACCTCTCAGGGTAGAAGTGTCATGGAAACAGTTTGGTTTCACCAGTACTGAATTAATACTGCTTTTGCAGGGCTGAGGCAAAAATTTAATTTGCAAAAACCAGCCCAAGGCTACCATGATATAAAATTCACTTGATGTGTTAATTTTACACTCTAGAGTCCTCATCCCACTGGTGGGTGGGTGATCTGAATTATGCAAAGCAGAAGAATGTCTGAATTTACCCAGCAACCCCAGACATCAGCACCCTAGGCACAGCAGGAAGCCGGAGCTCAGCTTCCTTCCTGCCGGCCCTTGGGATAGCAGGGATTATCCTAGAAGTCAGCCAGGCTGAGTAAATATTTTTCACTATGCATAGCTCAATCATAGGGCACCAGCATCCTTTTTTTTTTTTTTTTTTTTTGAGACGGAGTTTCGCTCTTGTTACCCAGGCTGGAGTGCAATGGCGCGATCTCGGCTCACCGCAACCTCCGC
>NW_016107357.1:13381460-13423653 GCF_001604975.1 Cebus imitator
TAGAGACGGGGTTTCACCATGTTGACCAGGATGGTCTCGATCTCTTGACCTTGTGATCCACCCGCCTCGGCCTCCCACAGTGCTGGGATTACAGGCTTGAGCCACCGCGCCCGGCCACCAGCATCCTTTTTAATAAACTTTTTCTTCTACATCTTAACATAGAAGGGATGGTTCCAATATGAACAAATAATAACATCAACTCAATCAGCTCCAGTAGACCCAGCACACAGAGTGCTTTAGGTTCTGCAATCACAAGCACTAAGCCTGGGAACTGCACAGGCAGAAACTGTAAACCTCCTTTTGCCCAGGTCTGTGTTCTTGAAAAGAAATGTGCCAACTCCTATAAAAGAAATACATTAAATGTTCCAGCATAAAAAATACTATTTATAAAGACCATGAAATAATGAAATGTGCTTTAAAAGCACACCGAAATGTATATGCAGTCGATACAAACATACATACACAGACATATCTATTTATAGAAAAAAGATGAAAATTTTCCAAATTTTCATCACTGGGTGTTGACAATTGAGGAAATTTTCTTTCCTTCTTTCTATACAAATATATGTGATACATATTACTTTTAATAGGTTACATATAAAACAAAGAAGCCTTGTTTCAAAATATAAAATAGCTATAAGTAAAGGAAGATTAATGTGTATTACTTTAAATCATTAAATTGCTCCATTAGAGTAAGCTACAATGTTTCTAGTATAGGCTAATTCAATGCAGATATAAATTGATTATTGGTTCGTCAAGGAAATAAAAGTTCTGTGATTCAGAAAGAGTAATAATCCTACCCATCAGCAAATCAGTCTGGAAACAAATTTCCTTCCTGTCGGTTCCCCTCAATTCATTCTTGATTTCTGATGCCTGCCTAATCTGTTATCTCTCTCACCCATAAAACTACTGGACTTTTAGGGCCCACAAAGGAATTAGCTCAGAAGAGAAATAGCCCTGGGCCTGTCCTTTATTGACAGTAAAAAAACGTAGTTTGCGTTTTTAAAAACAGTTTTCCCTGTGAGTTGGTGGTAGCATGGTAGCTAGCAATTCCATTTTCCTGTCCATCAGACTATTAGGATAAAATGGCTTAACCACCTTCTACCCAAACCACATCCCCAGCTAACAGCACTATACCAAAATGTTAGTAAGAAATCAGCAGTCCTGTATTAGTAATTTATTTCACCAAATAATATCACCTGAAAGCTGCTATGCCCTGTTGCTCATATGCTACACTGGTATTTAATAAGGCCCTCAGGAATAAAAAATTTAATTCAGAGTCATCATTTTTGGATCATCTGCTCATCAAGTTGAGTACTTATTAAAGATTCCTTTAAGAAGGCATAATTCTTTGGATATAGGAAGGTTTCCCAGTGATTGTTTAATCCTCATGGGAAGGAAGATGCTGCATACTACTGCTCACGTTGCCCAGCAGGGAGGACCTCTAGCTCTCACCTGCCTCCTCTGCTGTGGGAGACAGGCCCAGAGGCCTCAACCTTCATAAGCCTCAATGGCCAGACCAGGACACAGCAGCCCCAAGGCCCTGGGCCATGTACTGACAAGTTCTCACATGAACCAGAAATGAAAGCTTCTAAGTTTCTCATAGGGGAAAAGAATCATGAGAGGTACCACTGCTGGAAAAACACCCCGATATAAAACTTGGATAAAAAATAAATGCAAATTATCCACTAAAGATGCTGGATTTTAGAGATTTTCATGAAGAGGAAAAAAATAGTAAATAAAAACACTGCAGTATCCTGAGCTAGAACTTAGTAGAAATAAAAAGCCTTTTTTAAAGCATTAAGCTTTCGTTCAAATATTTATTAACAATCTACTATGTTCCAGACAGATACATTGTGACTTTTACACATTTGCTCACATGTATAAAAAGAGTCATTTGGTTTAGACATTCCCACTGTCTATCCTGCAATCTCCACGTCAAGTGATAAAGATAACAGAAGACAAAGTCAGTCAAATAATAGGAATTCCAAGACCTTTCTAATTAATGATACAAAGGAGCACAGCATCTTTCTCAACTCTCTTCCCAACTCCTTATAGTTATGTATCCTGGTAAAAGAGAATAGAGTTTCAGATGAATTTTCAGGAAGCCAACTTTTGATTACTTTAAATGGGATTACAAACATCTATGTGTCACTATGTGATCATAAGACATTTTGGACATTCTCATGCCAGACTCTGACAGCCCCTGCTGTGTATTTGTAATTAACAGTAATTATTTCCATATACAAAACCACAAACTGGATCCCATTTTCATTACCTTTTGGGTTGGAGCTGGATACATAGATCACATGTTCATCTTATGTCCTTCTCTGTCACAGGGAGATACACACAATGTGCCACCCACCCCCCCTCCACCCACTAACAGGAAATGAAACACTAATGAGCAAAACAGCCATTTGCCTGTATCCAGGATGAATAGTCCAATGAGCCTGTCAGTCCTTTCCTATTCTATAGATAGAAAACAAAAGTAGAGAGTACATGCTCTTTTACCTTTGACTGGCAGGTTGTCCAGAGTGATCCTGGATAAGTTACTTATCATTGCCAGGCTTTGATGGGAATGGTCTTAATGAAAGAAAATTCCACTTTCCAGCCCATAGCTTATACCTACTGAGTCAAAATGCAGAAGCAGGAGCTAGAGATATACAGATTAGTGTACAGGATGTGCCTGGAAATGGGTACTTCAGCAAAGGCCTCAGGTGACTCTTGATACACAGGCTTAGTGATTACTAAACCTTTTCCAGGGCCGAAGGTAAAGAGGCGGCCATTGAGCCAACCACTTGATGGGTCCCACTGCGCCAGCTTCTCTGAGAGGCCCTGAGTGAGTAAACATGGCATCAAATATGGATAAACTGCTGAGATCGCCAACAAATCCCCAAGGAGTTTTGGAGGCTATAGGACACTGGAGAAGCGCTGATGAGAAGAAATGGGGAAAATGACCCAAAATGCTGCCCTTGGCAAGACTGCCCACACCTATCCTTAGAGAGTGGCAGATATGTCAACAGCACATTTTGAATGCCAAGGAGATACATGCGTCTGTAACCAGAGCAGAAAGGAGTTAAAAATATTCAGGACTAATCATGAAGTTGTCAAAGATAACTTAGAGTCTATCCCCTCATTAAGCACTGCTAAAGAAAAATCTTTACTTGGCTAATTGCCTGGATGAAAATTAGTTTGGGGATGATCTGCATAAAGACACATGCTTTAAAAAGTCGAAGCTATATAGTAATGTTAATATACTACCTATTATAGCATTTTAATGGAAGGAGATAGAATAAAGGAAGAAAAGAATCATAAATAATACCTAATCTATTATGTGGACACATTAAAGGCATCACATTATTTTATAATGAGGTTTTTTTTTTTTTTTTCCATTGCAACTGTTAACAACCTAGTACTTTTTCATCCTAATGTACTGATGTGTATTTCTAAGAATGGATTCAAAGCCAACAAGATCTGATTGCCATTTTAAAAACAAATGTAAAATAATAAATATTTACTACTGACTCTGTTTAGTCCACTTCATAATCAGATCTGGACAAGGGGGTCCCCTCAGCAAATAAAATGCATCATCAGACAGAGGACAGAGACCCGCAAACAAGAAAATGCTTCACATGTTCACTTTTTTCCCCTTAGCATCACTAACTGTGCACATTTTAGCACATTTTGAAAAGGAGAAAAAACAAAAATTAGCAACCTAACAAACACCTGCGAGGCTGTGTCTAAAGAACCCGGGCATGGAAGGAGGGCTGTGTAGACAGCTGGCATCACCTGACAGACTGCCAAACCACTGTATTTTTAAGCTATTCAGATGCTTTCTAAAGAAGACATAATAAAAATCCTACATGCCTGAACTGTGAGGCGAGGGAGCCTCCTTGTAACTCAGCTCTTGTCAGACAGACTACAGCAGCCTCAAAAGGTTCAACAGCCTCTTTATAAACCTATTGTGTGGTGTAGTGCCTAAAAATAGTATGGTTCAGCAGGTAGATCATACCAAGGAATAATCCTACATACTAAACTCCTAAACAACAGACAAAGGAATAGAAAAGAAGACTAAATTGTGTTCTCAGTCTGCATCTAAGTTCCTGTGGCTACCTCTTAACCTGGACTCCTCTAGCTTCCTCACTTTGTCTGAACACACAGCAAACCTCAATTTTAGCCTTTACAGCCTATACAAGAAAATGAGAGGGCTGGGGGGACCCAGGCAGGTGAACAGAGGAGGGGTACATGACTGAGCCACACATTTCTATAGTATACACTGCCATGCTTAAGAGAACTTTTAGTGTCCCACTGAAAGAGACATGAAAGTGATTATTACATTATAATAATGATTGACTACGGCTCTTTCAAGTTTTCCTTATACTGAAGTTCTTAGCCCTTCACAGCTTTTAAAAATTACCTGGGAAGTTTAGGAACATATAGATGTCAGAAATTCAGTTTTTAATTTAGTTTTAAGTTTCTAAGGTGGACAACTAGGTCTTAGACCACTGCTTAAAACAGCAAAGCCCTTTTTTGTTTTGTTTTGTTTTGAGACAGAGTCTTCCTCTGTTGCCCAGGCTGGGGTGCAGTGGCGTGCTCCCTTGTAGCCTCTGCCTCCCAGGTTTAAGCGATTCTCCTGCCTCAGCCTCCTGAGTCGTTGGGATTATAGGCACCCACCACCATGCCCAGCTAATTTTTGTATTTTTAGTAGAGACAAGGTTTCACCATGTTGGCCAGACTTAATAACAAAGGTCTGTTTTTGGAGTTTTGAGACGAAGTTTCGCTCTTGTTATCCAGGCTGGAGAACAATGGTATGATCTCAGCTCACTGCAAACTCTTATAGGCATAAGCCACTGCACCAGGGCTGACAAAGGTTTTTAGACCACATCAGGTCGACTGCTCAGGCCACGGAGCCAGGCAACAAAAACGAGGAGAAAGGGGATCAGTAAGTATCAAGCACTAAGTCTCCCTGCAATGGATGGGCCACCAAGAGGCCAGGAGTGCCACCCTTCGAGAGAGCATTGCTGGACAGAATGAAAATCAGGCCACAATAGGGAACTAAAAGAAACCATCAGATGAGATTATAAAAAAGTGAAAAGTTAAAAGCTAAATGTTAACACTCCTCGATCCCCAATTATAATTGAGCATTTACTTTTCCTTTTCTCAATATATTTATTTGAAAAGAGATTCTTACTCTGAGTTTTTATTGTGGGGACAGGACGGGAGACACAATAAATAATACTTCTGGGAGAGGTATTACTCTTCTCTCAGAAGCATTAATAAATACATATTAATACAGATGGGAGAAAAATAGTAAGTGTACCATGTTCTCACTCATACGTGGGACTTGAACAAAGAGAACATAAGGACATAGGGAGGGGAACAATACACACCGGGGCCTTTTGGGGAGTGGGAGGCGAGAAGAGGGAGAGCCTCAGGACAAATAGCTAACGCTTGGGGGGTTAAAACCTAGATGATGAGTTGACAGGTGCCACAAGCCACCATGGCACGTATATACCCATGTAACAAACCTGCACATTCTGTGCATGTATCCTGGAACTTAAAGTAAATAAATTGGTAAATCAGTAAGTACACTAAATGAAATTTAAAGATAAAAATGGTAAGTGTCTTACCAACAGAGTTTAGTTGATTTTTCAAATAAAAGAAAATAGTTAGATCAACAAGCATCATCTTGATGAATTTAGATAAAAACCTTAGATAGGAGAAGTAGCTTGCCCAATGTCACATCAAGTTAATAATCTGACACCTTGGATGGCAAATCAGGTTGTTGTCTAACTCTCAAATTAAGTTTCTTTCAGGTTTTTTCATTAAATCAAACTGTTTCCATCAAGCTCATTTGCCAGAATATTTTTCTGCAAATACATGGGTGTCAACATAGGCTTATGGCTAAAAGCCTGACACTAGAATCTCCTTCAGGCCAAAGTGCCTGCTCCACTACTGACTGTGCGACCTGGGCAAGTCCCTGAGGCATCTCTGTGCCTCTGGGTGCTGCATCCACAGAGCAGGAAAGACAACCTGAGCTGCTTCGTACTAATTAACAAAAGAAAGAACACCTGCAAAAAGCTTACAGCAAGACTTAGAACAGGAAGGACTCAATAAATGCAATTATTATTACCAAGAATTGAATCTGAACTTAGAATGTGTTACCATTTGTTAGTAGGAAAATCAATATAAAAAATTACCACAATTTACTGCACATATAGACTCTCTATTCCTTTCTCTCTCTAAATAAACAAACTTTTTTTAAATGGGTGACTGCAGAGCCTTTATTTCTATTGTGTGTGCCTTAAGGGACACAATGTCCAATATCCTGTGACTTCCTGGACCACAGAAATGGATGAGGCAGAAGGAATGTTTGAGTTTGAAAGGGCCCTCAAGATGGGATGGTTCCTACAGTACACACTGTCGGGCTTAAGAGAACTTTTACCCTCCCACTGAAATAGGCATGAAGGTGATGATTACATTATAATAATTACTGACTATGGCTCTTTCAAGTTTCCCTCACACTGAAGTTCTCAACTCTTCATAGCTTTTAAGAATTGCCTGGGGAAGTTTAGGAAAATATAGATGTTGGAAATTCAGTTTTTAATTCAGTTTTAAGTTTCTAAGGTGGACAGCTAGGGCTTAGATCACTGCTTAAAACAACAAAGGTTTTCGGTTTGTTTTGTTTTCGTTTGTTTTGAGATGGAGTCTCAGCCTTTCAGCCCCTATCAGACACATTGTTCATTACCTCGGAAAGTGCTTTCATTGAGGAAAAACAGTTATCTCATTAAAGAATCAAAACCTTAACACTATCCATTGTTCCTCACTGAATTCTTCCTTTATAAAGCTTTCCACTGATATTTCCTCCAAAGAGAAATGTTTAATAAAAGCAAACAAACAAAGGAAAGAAAACAAACCATACATACTGAGACTTAGCTTGTAAAATCACAGCGTGGCATATGGAAAAGTCCTGCTGGGTTTCAGATCCATGAACTAGGAGTGGTATTAGCAGCTTTTGCTAAGGGAATATACAAAATTATGTCTTTATAATATGGTACTATAAATGCTTTCCAAATAATAACACTGTAGAAGACTTGTACGAGGCATGACATTACATTTTAAACATTTGTAGGGATAATCCTTAATATAATGAATTTCACATTTCACACTTCTTTCAGGTATCTTAACCATTTAATCTCCACTTAAGCTGAAGATTCATCAAAACAAGAAAGAACCCAACGTTCACAACACTCAGGGGTCAATGTGTTTTGAGAAGTCTGATTATTTCAAGCAGGGCTTTAGGCTATGAATGGATCAATTACTTCTTTTGAGTGTAAGAATATGCAGTAGTTGTTTCATATTACTCTAGTACACATTCTTGAAGTCTTATGAGGATTCTATTTGGTTTTGCACAATATCAATATGCTTATCTTTCTGCATGAACAATATATGAATATATAGATGATAACAATATAATTGTACAGATGCTTCTTTTTGGTTCTTCTCCTAACTGCCTGCAGAAGTAAAATAAGACCACATTCTTACATTAAAATACAACTACTAAAGCGGTGACTTGGCCCCCTCCTGAAGTCACTACCCTTAGGGCACTGCCACAGAGATCTGTGGTAGTTTGCTCCATTATAAATTAGCTATACGACCCTTAGGGAAATCACAGAGCCTTCCTGAGCCTTATTTTTTAAAAGGGGATACCTACTTCAAAGCATACTGAAAGATTAAATGAGAAAGGTAAAATACTAAAATATTGCCTGTCACATACTGTAAACAAATAAAGCTGCAATAATAATTATTCAACAGAAGAGGAAATGGCCTGAAAATATACTGCAAATGAGGGAAGGCATCTGTCACATTCAGTCATAAAGTGTGTCTTATGTGATCAAGTTGATCAGCATTACATTCTGGAAGACCTTATTAGTAATATAATCAATTGTAATTTATTCAACTAGCTATAACCTAATGGTAAGAAGAGATATTGGAAAAAGGGAAGGAAAATAAAGAAATTTCTAATTACCAAGTAAAGTATATCCTTACCTTGCCAAAAACAAAAAAAAATTCCAAGTTATAAAGGAGTTTCTTTTGAGTCTGATTAGCATGAATCAGTCCACTAGAAACCAGAGTATTGGACTGTGATAGTATAAAATATATATTTGAACTTCAAGCCCATTTCCTGGTATATAACTCCTAAAATCCTTAAAATTTCCAGTGACATATTTTTGTATGCTAATGAGTGAACTAATGGATGACAGCCCTGAGGTTACTTTGGGATGGGGCTGGTTACCTGAAGGACCAAGGCATGATCAAAGAGTTGGGACTTTCTGCCCCATCTCCCAGCCTCCAGAGGAGAGAGGGTCTGAAAGTTAATTTCATCACCAATGGCCAATGGTTTAATCAATAATGCCTATGTAATTAAGCTTCCGTAACAGCCTAAAAGGACAGGGTTCAGGAAGCTTCCAGACAGTTGAACACATGGAGGTTCCTAGAGGGTGGAATGTCTGGAAGCACATGGAAGCTGTGTCCCTTCCCCCTTACCTTGCCCTATATGCATCTCCTCATCTGTAGAATAAATATGTAAAATCCTTTATAATAAACCAGTATATGTAAGAGTTTCCCTGAGTTCAGTGGGCTGCTCTAGCAAATTAATCATATCCAAGGAAGGGGTTGTGGAAACCCCAATGTAGTTGATCAGAAGCACAGGTAAATTCACCTGGAGCTTGAGACTGGCATACAAAGGGGCAGAGAAAAAAGGGAGAGTCCTGGGACTGGGCTCTCAACCTGTGGGATCTGACACTATCTCCAGGTAAATTGTATCAGAGCTGAATTGAATTAGAAGACAGCCAGCTGGTGTCAGCTGCAGAATTAATTGCTTGCTTGGTGTGTGGGGGCAAAACCAACAAACATGTGGTCATGGCTTCTTTGTTGACTGTTGTGGTGCGACAGCAAGAGGAGAAAACAGTTTTTCTCACTCTCACAGACCTACTTAATTAAGGACCAAATCTTACTTTCTTTGTACAATGGGTTGAGGTGCTGCAGAAAAAAGAGAGAGTTCCAAGCCTTGGGAAGAGGAGGCTAAGAAACAGGCAGAGCTGTCTTAGGTACGAGAGGACACGGAGTGGCCCATGGGCTAGATTTCTGCTCAGCTTGCCTCAGGCCCCTGGTGACCTCATCAAATCCTCAAACCCTATGAAGCCATACCCAAATCTAACACATTATCTCTTCCTATACATCTTTTTTACTCTGAATAAAGTACACCAAAATGCACATGCCTACATGCGTTCATTTATCCACCCAAATGTGTATAGTGAGTGCCTACAACGTGCCAGGTGGCCTGGAGAACATACAGACCCACGGTCATCTCAGCTCACTAGCATTCCCCCAGTATTCCATAATTACAGCAACTGAACCTTTTATCAGAGCTATTTGTTTATATTTGCTTCTTCCCCTTTAGATTATAACCACTTCTTGGGGAAGGGCTGCCTTTTCATCGTCTTGTTCCCCCCGGCAACTAACAGAGTATGGCACTTAGAGAAATTATCCAGTAAATATTTACTGTACTAAATCACTCTCAGGAAGCCCACAGTCTCCTTCCCCTGAGGTCTTCAGATTTTAAGACCATCTGCCTGAGGTGGCTACATCTTTCTAAATATGGCTGATAGTGCAATATGAAATAAAATGTTTCAAAACATAATCTGGAAAGTGTTTGTGTTTACCCACCCTGAAACTGTAATTACAGCCAAAAAAAAAAAAAAAACAGAAGCAGCAAAAAAATGGAACTTAGGAAGAGATATGAAATCATCCAAACATTTCATATACAGGCGACTGCACTTCCCAATGGTGAAACATCCGAGTGAAGAATCAAGCACCAGCACCAACTTGCTTTTGACATCCCGATCCTGGCAAGAGATGGCACACAGCCACTGTAAGCAGGCAAAGGATGCTGCTGTTCCCCCTGTACAGATCTAGCAACTACAATGTTTGTTCAGAAACTTGGGCAGGACAATGGGAAACTCAGTCTGAGAACATTTTAAAAGTAGATGAAGGCCAGGCACGGTGGCTCACACCTGTAATCCCAGCACTTTGGGAGGCCAAGGCAAGCGGATCGCCTGAGGTCAGGTGTTCCAGACCAGCCTAGCCAACATAGTAAAACCCCGTCTCTACTAAAAATACAAAAATTAGCTGGGCATGGTGGCACACGCCTATAGCCCCAGCTACTTGGGAGGTTGAGGCAGAGGAATCACTTGAACCCAGGAGGCGGAGGTTGCAATGAGTTGAGGTGGCGCCACTGCACTCCAGCCTGTGCAACAGAGGAAGACTCCATCTCTAAATAAATACATAAATACATAAATAAATAAATAAATAAATGAAGATAAATTATAGACCCTCTAAAGATCCATTTAAGTCTAGAATTCTGCTGGCCTTACGAAACTGACCATAAAATTAAAACATGCAGGATCAAAAAGAAGCCTAGGACCATCCCTCCAATACTTATTTTCATTCCCAAAGGGTGAAAGGCGGAAGGCAAAGGTAAAAGCAAAGAGGAGGAACAAAATATTCCAGGCATCAAAACAGCACCTTTCTGATAAGAAAATACCTAAGGAGTTAAAAATTCTTACTAGAAATCTCAAAGCTGAAACACAGACCACTATAACACTACAGTGCCAGCTATCTTGGAAAATTCTATCCATCTTTGTAAGGACAAGAATTTGGAGCTAAGCCCAAACTTGTCTCAGCCACTTCTCATGATAATAATTTTGACTTCTACCACAGAACAAGTCTCCTAATCCTCTGATAAACAAGTTTCTAAGCCTTTAAGATGGGTAAGTGAATAAATCCTAACTTCGCCAATGGGAAAAAGAGGGCATCAAATGGTAAAATCATCTACAAAGGAGTAGACAACAAGTCAGTAATTAAACAAGTATGCTGTCTCCTCAGCTCTGATGCTATCACACAATTTGTAGATTTTAAACAAGGTAGGCTTTACATATAAGTTAACTGGAGAACAATAAGTCACTGCTAAAACTTCCCTACTCCACAATTATAAAAATTACTTTCCATATTTTAGTTTAAAATTTACATTTAATGCTTTTTTCCTTTATTTCTGCATGTGGAATGAGTTCCTGATCTAATTTGTTCCCAGTCTGTTAGCCCAACTCCAGGTATCCTCTCTTATTTAAAATTTAATTTTATTTATGTTTTTACTGTTTGAGTTGCTTTTGATGTGGATCCAGATGATGTCTTTAAGAGCATAGAGGAAAGTAAAGCTGTGCTTCCTTGAAAGAGCTGTTGTGTACCAGGCAGTCTTTCTTCTCAGTTGAAAATTCATTTCAAGTGCTATTTTAACATAGGTTACAATCGGACCCTAATAAAAGGGGAAATCACAAATCCATACAACATATCTGTTGATAAAAAGTATGAATGAAGTTCAATTGCTTTGGTTCTTTTAGTTTTTCTTTCCTTAAACCCAGGTGGGAGGCGCCTCCCATTTCCTGTGCTGAAAATGTTAATTACTTCCCTCCAGTTTTATTTCCACATCAGAATTTACTCAGTCTCAACTACTTTCATTAGTACTTCAGCCAAGTCTCTTGATTCCGATTGAGAGGGAACACAGTCTTTTCAGGCAAAGAGTCTATCTCTACTGTTCTCTCCTCCATCCCACCTCTTGTAAGGACTTTCACAATTTCACCACGCAACACGTTTGTACTTATGTATTTATAAGAAACACCTGGTGGATAGCCATCCCTCCTCCAGTGGTATTTAGCCACAGTTTAAATGCTTCTCCTCAAATCATTTTTAAAGGCAAGCTCCCAGGCCATAGACCTCAAAATGCAGTAACACGCATAAAAGACAAAGGCTGTGGAAATAAAGATTGATCAAAGGACATGGCAACTAAATGCAACGCCTGACCCTAGAGGGACCCTATATGGAGAGGGAATGACACTGCAAAGGACATTTTCAGGCAAACGGTAAAACAGGCATACAAATAATAGATTCTGTGTGAGTAAGGAATTGATATGAAGCTATCTGAAGTTGACAACTGAACCTGTTACCCAAGCAAATATCTCTATTGCACTCAAGGGTTTCGGGGTATAAGGTCAGGAAGTGTGTAACCTGAAAACCGTGTGTGTGGGTACATACATGTGCCACGTGCCTGTGTGTAAGCTGTATAGACACAGACTAAGAGGAAAGGATAAGAATCCATGTTTGACAATCCAAGGCTGGAGGACAATGTCCTGGGGGTGGATACTCCTGACCGGGCTCCTTCACAAGTCCATCTTATTTTCTGCTGCTAAAGGAAGTGCAGTATTTGTGAACACACACAAGTAAGAGAGCACCTCTGCCTTTATTCTGCAGCCGAGGAAGAGGTTTAGGTGACAGTACCCTCGGCCTTGGGCAGAGCAGGCTAGGCTTCACCCCACCACTCCCTGGATCACCCTCCTCACAGCAGCCACCCTCAGCGTGTCCAGGGCACATCCTATACCGAGACAGAAGCCTTTGGCAGCTCTTTATCCACCAGCATGCTCGCGTGTTATGCCTCTAATACAAGAGACGCTCCATGGAGATAACATACAAACCAATTATAAAAAGCAGATCCTTTTAAATGCTTAAAGGATGCTCAAAGGAACTTGTTAGTGACTCCTTTCAAAGCCTCCATCCAGAAGCTTTGAAACTAGGCAACTCCAAAATTCAAATGAGCTTTCTTAAAACAATGTTCACCCATGTTTGCTGTGGCGGAGTGACAAAATAAAAACATACACTTTATCATCCTAGGGAAACTGAAACAATCTTTAAAAAAAAATTAATGGAACACAAAAAATCCAATTTAAAAATCAACATGCCTCTCTGAAGTGAGGATGCCTTGCTTGCAGGCTTACCTGAGTGGAGAAGAGCAGCAGGCTCCTGCTCACACAGCCTGGGCAAGAACCTACAAAATAAGAAAGAGGCCCATTCAGACTCCAAGGACAACTCTTGGTCAGCAGTTTTGGCATGTGATCTGAGGAATCCCCAGGGGTTCACAAGGTCAAAACCATTTTCATGTTGGTACCAAGGGACTATTTATCTTTTCTACTCTTCATCTCTCCCCAAAGTAAAATGGAGCGTTCCAGAGGCTGAGAAACATACTATAGCACAAGAGATTGAATGCAGAGGCAGGTAAGATAATCTAGCTGTCTTCTCTTCAGCCACACATCAATGAAATTTGCAAAAGTGTACAACAATATTATACTGCTCATTAATTTTTGTTTTGAAAAAATTTTTATAAAATGCTCTCTATAATAAAATATAAAGGGGTTATTACCATCATTTTAAATTAATAAATGTTTTTAAAACTTCTCAGTTTTAATTCTGTATGATAAACATCAACAGAGATAAGCCACATAATCAAAAGCTCCTTGGGACTCCTATAATTTTTAAGAACGTCAAAGGAATCCTAAAACTAAAAATTTTGAGAACTCCAGGTATCCATTTTGGTACTAAATTCTGTTGAACTGCATCTTCTTTTAATGGTAATGGCAATGGTCAGTATTAGGTATGCAGCACCGTGTGCTAGACACTCTACTAAAACACTTATTTCCAACCTCACCACCACGTTAAAAGAAAATAACAACAATTGGCCTTTTCTGTCTCCCTGGTTGAGGAAACTGGCACTCAAGAGACTGGTTATTTGCCCCAGGTCAATCAGCAAGCGCAGGATGTGAAGTCAAGTCGGTTGGACTCCTAAGATCCTGTTGAATGTGCTTTCAACACGTTCTTTTTTAAAATAACCAACGTAAGAATTTCTGCAAACTCAACTACAGCAAAGTGCTCACATTCCGACCTGACACTGCATAGACTCAAAATGCAACAAAATGGAGTACACACTTCAAACAAAACTATATGGGCATGGGTTTATGAAGACAGTGTGGCTTTCTAAGTGCTGGCAAGATCCAGCACTGCTTCCTACAAAAGACAAGACAGACCCCAAGAAGGAGAGCACCCCAGAGACACTCCCAGCTTACACCTGTTAACCCAGCATAGTATTAACAGCGTCCCTTTCATTTCGAGAGGAGATAAACTACAGAGCCACCTACCAAGAAGGCTATGACTAGCCTTAGTTTTAGACAGCCCTCCTTTTTCAATCTGTCTCCATTTTTACGAAGCACAGAAATAATAGATGAAAAATTACTAGCAGTCCCTCAATTGTGGCTGAATATAAGATTATGTGCAGTGGTTAGGGTTAGGGTGGGGAAAGAGATTCTCACACTGACAATTTTCATAGCCAATACAGACAGCTCTGAGTTTAAAAATCTAATGTATAGGCTGGGTGCAGTGGCTCATGCCTGTAATCCCAGCACTTTGGGAGGTCAAGGTGGGTGGATCACTAGGTTAGGAGTTCAAGGCCAGCCTGGCCAACATGGTGAAGCCGCATCTCTACTAAAAATACAAAAATCAGCCAGGCATGGTGGTGGGTGCTTGTAATCCCAGCTACTCAGGAGGCTGAGGCAAAGAATTGCTTCAACCCAGGAGGTGGAGGTTGCAGTGAGCCGAGATCGCACCAGTCCACTCCAGCCTGGGCAACAGAGCGAGACTCTGTCTAAAAAAAAAAAAAAGTAATACATAATATAGTGGGTATCTCGAAAAACAAACAAACAAACAAAAAATATTAAACACATTACCCTACGACTCATCAATTCAGCAATTCTACTTCTGGGCATACAGTCAAAAGAACTGAAAGCAGGGTCTCGAGGATGAACGTGCACAGCCACATTCACAGCAGCATTATTCACAGTAGCCCAAAAGGTGGCAGCAACCTAGGCACCCACTACAGATGAATGCAGAAACAACATAGGGGGAATACGCGCAATGAAGTATTACTCAGCCTTAAAGAGTAAGGAAAGTCTGACACAAACTACAACATAGACGAGCCTTGAAGATACCATGCTAAGCAAATAAGCCAGTCACAAAAAGGACAAATACTGTATGATTCCATTTATATGAAGTATGTAGAGTAAGTCAATTTCTTAAAATCAGAAAGTACAATGGTGGCTGCCAGGGACGGGGGTGAGGAGAAATGGGGTTACTGTTTAATAGCTAGAGGATTTCATTTTTCAAGATGAAGAGGTCTGAAAATGTTTGGTGGTGATGGCTGCACAACAGTCTCAATCTACTTCACATCAGTGGACGTCTAGTGCTGGGTCAGGGACTCAGACACAGTACTAGATAGAAGGTGGACCTCATGTCACTGTGCTTTGCAAATACTGTGTCTTTTACAGACTGAAGGCTTGTGGTAACTCTGCATTGAGCTAGTCTATTGGCACTATTTTTCTGACACTAAGTGCTCCCTTGGTGTTTCCGTGTCACATTTTGATTCTCGCAATACTTCAAACTTTGTCATTATTTTTATATTTGTTATGGTGACCTATGATCAGGGATCTTGGATATAACTAGTGTAACTGTTTTGGGGTGGCATGAACCATACCCATATAAACAGTGTATTTAATCCATAAATATTGTGTTCTGACTGCTCCACCAACCAGCCTCCCCTGTTTCTCTACCTCTTAGACCTCCCTATTCTCTGAGACACAACAATATTGAACTTAGGCCAATTAATAACCATACAATGACTTCTCTGTATTCAAGTGAAAGGAGGAGTCAAACAACTCACTTTAAATCAAAAACTAGAAGCAATTATGCTCAGTGAATAGGGCATATCAAAAGCCAAAACAGGCCGAATGCTAAGCCTCCTGTGCCAAAGAGCCAAGTCATGAATACAAAGGAAAAGTTCTTGAAGACAATTAAAAGTGCTACTACAGTGAACACACAAATAATAGGAAACCAAAACAATCTTATTGCTGATATGGATAAAATTTGAGTGTTCTGGATAGAAGATGAATCCAATCACATTTCCTTAAGCCAAAGCCTAGTTCAGAGCAAAGTCCTAACTCTCTTCAATTATATGAAGGCTGAGAGAGGTGAGGAGGATGCAGAGGAAGGTCTGCAGGTAGCAGAGGCTGGTTCTTGAGATACAAGGAAAGCTACACTAAACAGCAAATGTTCAGTGTAAATGAAACAGCCCTCTATTAGAAGATGTCCTATAGGACTCTCATAGAGAGGGGAAGTCAGTGCCTGGATTCAAAGCTTTAAAGGACAGGCTAATTGTCTTGTTAGCAGTTAACGCAGCTGGTGACTTTAAGTTGAAACTCATGCTTAGTTACCATTCCGAAAATCTTAGGGCCCTTAAGAATTATGCCAAATCTATTCTGCCTGTGGTCTATCGTTGGAACAACAAAGCCTGGATGACAGCACATCTGTTTACAGCATCATTTACTAAATATTTAAAGTCCACATTGAAACCTAGGGCTCAGAAAAAAAGATTCCTTTCAAAATGTTACTGCTCCTTGACAATGCAACCTGGTTACCCAAGAGCTCTGATGGAGGTGTACAAGGAGATGAATGCTGTTTCACGCCTGCTAGTAACTTCCATTCCACAGCCCATGGATCAAAAAGCAATTCTGACTTTTAAGTTATATAGAGGTATTTTTTGTAATGTTACAGCTATCACAGATAGCATGGTGGATTTGGGCAAAGTAAACAGAAAACCTTTCAGAATCACCAATTTAGAGCCATCAAGAACATTCGTGATTCATGAGTGGAGGTCAAAATATCAACTTCATTAACAGGAGTTTAAAAGAAGTAGACTCCAGCCCTCAAGGATGGCTCTGGGCATCTCAAGATTTCAGTAGACGAAGAAATAGCAAGAAAACTAGTAGAATTGGCACCTAAAGATCTAAGTTGCTACAAACTCATGATCAAACTCAAATGGATAAGGAGTTGCTTTCTGTAGATGAGCAAAGAAAGTTGTTTCCTGAGATGGAATCTGTTCTTGGTGAAGATTACATGAACATTGTTGCAAAGGATTTAGAATATTACATAAACTTGGCAGGGCTTCAGGGAAGAGACCCCAGTCTTGAAAGAATTTCTGCTTTGGGTCAAATGCTATAAAACAGCATGAAGTGGTCAGGCACAGTGGCTCATGCCTATAATCCCAGAACTTTGGGAGGCCACGGTGGGTGGACTGCCTGAGGTCAGGAGTTTGAGACCACCTGGGCCAACAGGGCAAAACTTCGTGTCTACTAAAAATACAAAAAAATTAGCCAGGCGTGTTGGCACATGCCTATAGCCCCAGCTACTTGGGATGCTGAGGCAGGAGAATCACTTGAATCTGGGAGGCGAAGGTTGCAATGAGCTGAGATCACGCCATTGCACTCCAGCCTGGGCAACAAGAGTGAAACTCCATCTCAAAAAAAAAAAAAAAGAAAGAAAAAGAAACAGCATAAAGTCTTTCATGAAAGAAGACCCAATTGATGTGGCAAACTTCACTGTTGTCTTATTTTAAGAAATTGCCATAGCCAGACCAACCTTGAGCTACCGCCACCCTGATCAATCAACAGTCATCAACATTGAGGCAAGATTCTCCATCCACAAAATGATTTGACTTGCTGAAGGCTCAGATAATCATTTGCATTTTTTAGCAAAAAGTATTTCTGAATTAAGGTTTGCACACTTTTTAAACATAATGCTATAGCATACCTATGAACTCCAGTATAGTGTAACTGTAACTTTTATATGCCCTTGAAAAACAAAAAAGTCTGCGTGACTTGCTACACTGAAACATTTGTTTTATTGCAGTTGTCTGGAGACAAGAACACCTCTGAAGCATGCCTGTACTGAAAAGCAACCTGGGGAAGCCTAGGTAAAACACATTACTGAACTATAAAAGATAAATATTTCTTGGAAAAAAAAAAAAAGCATGATATTCTACAATTTAAAAAAATTCAAAGCCTCTAAAGCATCAGTATTTTTTAAAATGCTGAGATCCTTTTTTTTTCTCTAAGGAAGCTTTCTATTGTCATCTATATTCTTTATGTTAATACATTATGAAGGCCTCAACTTTGGTTTACAAAATAAGTCTTTTAAAGTCCTGTTAATGAAAGAGTCTGCGTTTTGTGACTAAATATATTGTGCTTTATGTCTCTTCTCGAGGAGAGACACTTGATGCTGTAATATCCCCAACACAATGAACCGTCTGTAAAAGGCACTTTTCCTTCCTTTGATACAGCAAACATCCTGTAAACAATTAATGCTCCAATCTTTTAACTGACTGCTTTTGTTTACTGACAGGAAAGGAAACCACAAATTCTTCAAGTAGCACTAGGGACTCGAGTTTTACTTCATTTCCTACCGAGCAGGTGGTTTACATGAGGCAACTGGCTATTGTATTTTCCCTTGTTTTGGCTTTAGACAGGAAAAAAAGAAACGAACTTTCAGCAGCACAATCTTCTCAAGCAACAGAACTTGGGGCCAGGAGAGATGCCATGTGTGAGGGAGGAAGGTTCTCCCCTGTTCCCTGGTGTATCACTGAGAGGGGGCTCCTCACACTTCAGCAGGACACTCTGTGTGAAAACCAGATTTGCAGACAGGCTCTGTGTTCTTACCAGCAGGTTCATCAGCTGTTTTCCCAGCAAAAGAAAGTTCTGAGAAAGTGAAGGCAAACATTTTCTTTCCACTGAGATGAACAAAAATATTCCGTCAGCTCTGTTTCTCCACTTACTGTTACAATGGACTTGCTAGTATTTGGGGAAAGCCAGCATTAAAGAAAGGCTACTTTTTGTTTGTGTTTGTTTTGCTGCCCCACACCACCACGCCTCAGAGTTTGCTATTGGCCCCAAAACATTCTGGTCTAGATTCTAGACACCAGCAAAGTCCAGTTCAGGACCACATATCCACCACTAAGCACATGCTCTGTACTTAAAAACCACCCAGTACATATTTTCCCAAAGAGAAGAAGAAAGGAGGAGGGAAGCAGGGCATTCCGCATAGGTTAAGCAAACATCTGTTGAAAGAAAGAACACAGCCATTCCCATAAGGGAATCCCAAAGAATATGCTGAACTATATGAAATCACCAAAGTTTCTCTATTTTTGACCTAAACGAAGCGGCAATTTCGTGCAATCCAGTCTAATCTCTGATGCTCCCCTCAATGAGCTTACCTATTGCATGCCTATTGTAGGAGCCAAGGGAAAATTTCCTCTTCATTCTCCAAAGCCTTAATGAAAAATCCACTAAAGGTAGATTAATAAGAGAAAAGGCAAATGTATTAATATGAACAGAAGTCTTATAAAATAAAAGAACTCAAAGAAATGGCCAGACGGGTTGAGCTTTTTCTGAGGTTACGAAAAGAATGGGAGCTTGAAGTGTTACTGAAAAGGGATCCCGATCCAGACCCCAGAAGAGGGTTCCTGGATCTCACACAAGAAAGAATTCGAGGTGAATTCATAAAGTGAAAGCAAATTTATTAAGGAAGTAAAGAATTAAAAAATGGCTAGTCCACAGGCAGAGCAGTGGCATGGGCTGCTGAACTGAGTATATTTATAGTTATTTCTTGATTATATGCTAAATAAGGGGTAGATTATTCCTGAGTTTTCCAGGAAAGGGGCAAGCAATCCAAGAGGTCACTGCAGTGTAAATTACACTACATGGGGTAACTTCCTGATATTCCCATGGCATGTGTAAACTGCCACGGTGCTGGAGGGAGTATCTTTTAGCATGCTGATGCATTGTAATTAGCATATAATGAGCAATGAATGTGACCAGAGGTCAATTTTGTCACCATCTCGGTTTTGGTGGGTTTTGGCACCTTCTTTACCACAACCTGTTTTATCAACAAGATCTTTGTGACCTAAATCTTGTGCTGACCTCCTGTCTCATCCTGTGACTAAGAATGTCTAACCCTCCTGGGAGTGCAGCCCAGTAAGTGTCAGCCTTATTTTACCCAGCCCCTGTTCAAGATGGAATCACTCTGGTTAAAATGCCTGACAGCAGCATGGCCAAAACCAGATTATGATGGTACCTCAAGTTACAGTGACAGGACAGGTATGGGAAGGGGAGGGGTCCAGGCTAGCAAAGATGGCCTCGTTAGGCAGATGAAACCTCACACAGGTAGCAGCCCTCAGAGAAAATAGATGGTAAATTTTTTTTCAGACCTTTATAGGTGTCAGACTCTCAGTTACAATTTTTCCTAGATCAGGCCAAGGGAGTGCCTTAGAGAAAGCCTGGCTGCATTAATGCAGATCCCCTACAGATGCAGATCTCCCCTGCAAAAGGCGGCTTTTCAGTTATTCTTGTATTTCAAGCCCAGTGAATAGCCATCTTGAAATTAGTATATTTCAAGATAAAATATTTGGTTCCCTTCATTATCTTTATCATCAATCAATCACTTATTCCGCTACAACTCTAACCTTATCCCTCTCCTTTGTGCCCTAACAGCCAGCTGCCACATGAATGACCCATAGCACCTATCACTCAACATGCAGAGGATGGAGTCTGCATCCTCCACCCACGTTCCGACCTGGGCTAACAGCTCCAGTCTTCTCTTACCTTCCCTCTTGTGCTGCAACCCTGGCAGCTAAAGTTTCTGTCGCCTTGTGTCCCTTTCCCACATTCCATTCTGGTTCTTGTAAGAAACCATCCCTGCCCTTGATGGAATGCTGTCCCCTGGGCTGTTCTGGGCACACCATTCCCTTAGCTCAGTGACACTAGTTCAGGTTTGTATGCAGGCCATGGCACAGTCATCTACAGTCTTCTCTCGGATGATGTCAAGATCTTAAGAAGTTCAGTTCTGACAAAGGAACTAAGTTAGGAGGGGGTGGGCTGCAGCTGCTGGCCACTGTCTCATAGATCACAGAGAAAGGGCTTTTATATAGAGCTCAACGCAGGAAAGGCAGAGCCAGGACAGAGAGAGAGAGAGGAAGGAAAGAGGCCTTCTGACAATGTGTGAGCCCCTGAATCCAACAATGCCTGAAGTATGCCAACCCTAGACATCCCAGTTACTTGAACTATATCTTTCTTTTTTTTTTTTTTGGCTTAAGTTACTTTAAGTTGGATTTTTTTCACAGATAACCGACAGCTCACACAGACACATCTATTCAAAACTATACTATGCATGACTTAAATCTCAAAATAACTTTCAAATAATTCTATAATATGGCCCAAGTACCTTCGTAACTCTACCTCCCTACCTGACAGAATATACATTAAATGGCCCTTCCCAAATGAATATGTCCTAAAGTTTCCTGCCTCTGTTCCTTCTATCAAGATATTCTCATTACTCAAAATAAGCAGCAACCTTTGTGCCTAAAAGCTTCTTATTCTCCACAAAACTTTGTCAGACCTTTTCAAAGGAAAAGCTGTTAAAGAAAAACTTCCTAGATTGAAAGTATCTCTTCCTCTCTACTACTCATTTAGAATACTACTTGTACCTTTGGCTGGAACATTTTTCAGTCAGTCTCTTATGTAACTTCTTGACAGATATGTCTGTACCTTCAACTGTTAATTCTTAATGGGCAGAAGCCTTATGCATAATAATAAACAGTTGGTGAAATGAAGTTTTTTGCATTGAAGAAACATTTGCTGCTGATGATATAACAATTAATTCACTGTCTATGCTTTTTCCATAATTTTTTTCAACTTTTATTTTAGATAAGGGGGTACAGGTGCAGGTTTGTTACATGGGTATATTGCACCCAGGCAGTGAACACAGTACCCAAGAGATAGTGTTTTATCCCATCTCTTCCCTCCTTCCTCCCTCTAGTAGTCCACAGTATCCATTGTTCCCATGTTTACATCCATAGGTGCTCAATATTTATCCTCCGCTTATAAATGAGAACATTTAATATTTAGTTTTCTATTCCTGTATTAATTTGCTTAGGATTAAGGTCTCCAGCTCGATCCATGTTGCTATAAAGGACATGATTTAATTTGTTTTATGGTTGCATTGTATTCCATAGTGCATATGTACCAAATTTTCATTATTTAATCCACCACTGATAGGCAGCTAGGCTGATTCCATGTCTTTGCTATTGTGAACAGCACAGTGATAAACATATAAGTGCATGTTTTTGGTATGTGATCTATTTTCCTTTGGTTATATACGCAGTAATGGAACTGCTGGATGGAAGGGGAGTTCTAAGTTCTCTGAGAAATCTCCAAACTGCTTTCCACAGTGGATGAACTAATTTGCATTTCCCCCAACAGTGTATAAGGGTTCCCTTAATTTTTTACATTAATTCTTCTCTGAACTTTTAAGAATAAATAACTAAGTTACTGTAATTACTGGGATAGCCTTCATGAGGTTGGAAATTCTGTGGCTCTTTCAGTATTTCCCACAAACAAGATCCATAAGGAAGACTGCTTGGAAACCAATATATCCCTGCTAAAGTAAAGCTAAAAAGCTTTAACTACTCCACAATGACCACAAAGTGCAAATTTCTAGCCAAGACAACCAGGCCACTGGCAGTATCTCCCATTTATTTTTTCAGCTTCTTGTCCTGCTGGTTCTTGTTTTCACACTCACATAGCTATTCTTCCAACTTGCCAAGGTAAAGGGTGGAGGAGTGAAAAGTCATGATGTTGCATGGAGAACACTCACCTCTTCCACATAATTTGTAAAACATTACAAATAATGATATCATTTTAGTATGGGAAGCAGGGACAATTTTATTCGCAGAAGAGATGTAAGTCAAGAAGTAGTAAGCATTGCCACAAGGATGCCTATCCAGGAAAAAAAAAAACAGAGGATAAAATTTAGCATACATAGCTGATACATGTTTTTCCATCACTTACTAGTTTGCTTTTACCATGTGCTTGTAAACAGCAAAACATTAAAGATGAGAAAATACCTCTCATTAAAGTAGTAGCTTATATTTGTTATCTTAAGAGTTGGATAGTGATCCAGCCCAAAGACCATCCATGGTCAAATGGAGCACAATGAAAACCATGGTGTCCTCCATTCTCTGTGTAGGTTAAATAAAGCTCTAACTTAATAATGTTTCAATGCCATAAGCATTTTAAGACTGGAGAATTCTATTATAAAGCTGTAATAGTACTAATTAAATCAATAAACAGAGAAGAGAATAAATTGTACATGTGAAAATTATTAATATTCTCTATTTTATGGACAGCTACTAAAAGCAACCATAATAAACTAAAATCTAAATTCACTCAAATGACTACAGGTGTCCATGAAAGGTAAATATGCCTCAAATTGATAATTTGGCTAATAGTACTATCTCTATTTTCTGACACTGAAAGATGCTGGGGCTCAGAAAATGATACATCAAAAGATAGGCCTCAATAGCGGCTCTCTCTGCCCTCTTGTCTCTGGTCTCTCATTCACCTTTGAAGCAAGCCACAGAAACTAGAACCCCTCTTCCCAAAGATAGGTCATAGAAACTAGAATTCCTTTTGCCCAAAGCTAGCCATAAAACCTAGAAACATTAACTCTCTTCTGCTTTCTGTATAAAAACTGGCCATAAAGAAATTATCTGACCTACCATGTTTGATTGTAGATCATAAGATACCCATTCTAGAGAGAGTCCTGCACCATTTCCAGAAGGAAGGAGTGCACACTCAAGAGAGGCAAGGCAGACTCTAGACAGACAGGCCTTGCTGCAGGGCTCCCCATTCAGTCTGTCAGCATTCAATCACATCCTTTTAGTCCAATCACATTTCTACACAGCTATGCATACTTTGTTGAACCTAAGCATAGAAATGGGCAGTTTCTCCTGTATCTTTGAGTCTTCATTCTCAAGGCTTCCATGTCATATAAAACTGTGATTAAATAAATTTGCATTTCCTCCCCTTAATCTGCCTTTTGTCAGTGATTTTCAGTGAACCTTTTCCCTTGGCCCCTACAAAGGGAGAGAACTCATTATCAGATGAACTTCTTAAATCATACTTAAATGACCACTTATATAAAACGCTGAATAAAAAGGCTATGATGAGTTGAGTCAATCAGACAAAAGAAAAATAAGAAAAGAAAAATAAATTTGTAGAGATTTGTCTACAATAGGCTTGAGCACCTCTGGAAGAGAAGAAATAAATCCATCAGTGGGAGGTTAAATAATCATGTTGCCATATATGGGGGAGAAAGGCAGCTGATGTGTATCAAACACTCACTAATAGTACGAGGATATTTCATTTAAGCCCCATTACTTCACCGTGTTCAGATTTAAACCATTATATATCTACTAAATTGGGGCAGAGATCTTGATTTTATACACCTAAAAGTAGAAACACAAAGCTAACTTCTGTAATGAATGTACAATTTGGGGAAATACAGTGAAACCATGTGAAATGTAATAAAAGTGAATAACCTTTACTTATCCATTTAGGTAATTTGCTGTATTCAAGTAAATACAACTTCTATCAATTTTCTCAGCAGTAATACATTAGAACCAAAGATGACAGTTCTACAAACACAGCAGAATATATTCTTCTGGAGGCTTACGTTTCTTTTCTAGCAGAGTGCCTTTCTCCCCACAAAAAGAAGATATTTACAACCTCATCTATAGAAATGGTCACAGGATCACCACAGAACAATTCAGATCTCATTATGTAAGCACAGATGAAGAGGGCAGTGTCTGTCTAAGGGGACCAGGGGAAAGGAACAGACCAAAGGTTAATGCATAATGGAAACTGATCAAAAGAGAATAATTTTCTTCTTTAATATTCTCTCTCCTCCTCTCTCTTCCTGTGTTTCTACATCTCCAAAACTACTTCCTATTCCAAAAAACAGCTCGATACTGGAAGCTCTGTAGGCATGTAAAAAATGAAGCACAACAATGAAACAACACAAAGAGAACAAAGGAGGAGGAAGGCCAATCCTGGAAGACTCATTCTCCATAACAATGTTCTCTTAATCTAAAAACCTACCAAGGGAGGAAAACACAGAAAAGAAGCCGCTAAGAGTGCTGATACTGAACATGCAAATCAAAGGGCTTATAGCAACCGTGGAAAGTAAAGATGCAGGTTTCGTAATAACACAGCTACTGACTTGCAAACACTCCAAAAATGCTTGCTGAACTGAATTAAATAGTTCACAGCTTGAAGCAGGAAAAATGATGAGCAAGACTGGAAAAGGTGGTACCTCTAATCTGTAAAAATAATAAGAGCAATAAAAAGAAAACTATGTAGGGAATAGTGTTGGGATATTTCAAAACAAAAGGCCAACACAAAAAGAAGATAATATTTACTTAGCTTGGCTTCATCAGCTAACTCAGAAAAATCCCGCATGAAAGCAAAGCACAAGACTCAGTTCCTTCTTGAGGCCCTGCTTGTTAGCTCTGTCTCTGCACAGTAATACAGTTTGGGCAGCGAGTTTTGCCACAGTTCTGCAACCTGTACTCTGATGTTTTCTTAGTGATCATGTGGGTCCTCTCTCTGTCTCCAGGGAATTCAATTAAAAAGACATTATTAACTAGAATATGTAGGTTTCGTACATCCACATCCTCAGAAGCAGGTGTCCATTATAATGTATTTATTAATGTTTTACCAGATGTCATTTTATCTAGACAAGCCCATCATCACCACAGTTATTACTAAGGAGTCCTAAGGCAAAGGGCAGTTGAAGGGCACCTGGCCTCCTCTCAACAGGCTCCAAAGACGGAAAACTTGAGTGTTCCAGATTCACAGGAAGAGATCCTCGTGTAATCACACAAATCACAAAACTGAAGAGAAAAATACAATGGGTCAAAATATCAACTCACAAAAAAAAAAACAAAAAAAAACCAGCCATTCTAAATGACTTAAAATGTCTTCTAAAGAAGAATATTTAAAATGGCATCTATAGAAATAACAAGGTATTCTTCTATGTTTGAAAGCTTTCTCTTCTAGAGCCACCCAAGAAGAACACACTTGTGATTCTTCATACACAGAAAACAAGCAACCATCATCACCACCTAGTTACAATGTGAAATCGCTGGGAAAACAGGAGTGAAGGACGGTCTTTGTCACAAACAGCGTCAATTATAGAACCAATTTGATGCTATCCCTTCATACTGGGCACATTCCCAATCACCGGAAAGAACACTGGTCGGCTTTTAAAGCTAATAATGATAAAGGCTGCATCTATTATTTTTGGAGTATGTCTACACAGCTGGTGTCGTGGGTCTTGATGGTGGCAGGAAACAGACACACAAGGGCTAGGGAGACTGAGGATGATGGTATCACAGGAAGGTGGAATGGGAGAGGCTGTACAGCTACATTTCACAACTTTATTACTTTTATAATACAAAAAGATTACCCTGATTAATCTTTATTACAAACAAAAATCCCATTTGACTTTTTAAAAGCCAATGAATTTATGCAGCCATTACACTGGTCCTAATTATTCAAACTACTCCACAGAAGTATGAACTGATGATACACTAGGTACAGATGTAGATGTTCAGACACAGGAGTCCACAGCCAGTGCCACACTCCAGAAACTCTCTTACACATCCATCCCACATGGCCCCACACGTCTATCACACACATATTAGGTATCTGACCCAGTTCTGTAATACTAAGTTCATAATGAATCAAGTCTAGTTCTGTCCCATATAGTATCTTTCCCATATGTCTTGAAGCCATGGTTCTCAAAAAGTATGAACCATGGATGACCCCTTAGGATCCCTGAGGCTCTTGAACTGGATCTGTGAGGTCAAACTAGAATTCAGAGCTATTATTTGCCTTTTTCTACTGCATCAACAGTATAAGACCAACAGCATGTAAAAATGCTTGTACCTTACCACAGAGTAAGGGCAGTGGCCCCACACTGTACTTACTAGCTGTCATCCTATCACATAACTGCAGTTAAAATAAAGAGGTCAGTCACCTCACTTCCTGTCTTTATGGAAGCTATGGTATGGCTGTGTCCCCACCCAAATCTCATTTCAAACTGTAGCTTCCATAATACCCTCAATATTGTGGGAGGGACCCAGTGGGAGATGACTGAATCATGGGGTGATTTCCCCCACACTGTTCTCGTGGTAGTGAATAAGTCTCACAAGATTTGATGGTTCTATAAGGGGAAACCCCTTTCACTTGGCTCTCACTCTTCTCTTGTCTGCTGCCATGTAAGACATGCCTTTCACCTTCTGCCATGATCGTGAAGCCTCCCCAGCCACGTGGAACTGTGAGTCCATTAAATCTCTTTCTTTTGTAAATTGCTCGGTTTCTGTCTTTATCAGTAGTGTGAAAATAGACTAATACAATGGAGAAGTAAAATATTAATGGTATTATGTCCTGACTCTTGAGCACGCACTCTTTATGACTGTGTGTCATGGAAGGGAAAGCCCTGATGCAGTATACACTGATGGCTGTCACAAGGGTCAGCACCTATGGGTGGACCTATGAGGTGATGAGCTACTTTTCTTCATTGACTCCCACCTTGTACTTGACAGAGCAGTATATAAACAGTGGTTATTCAGACAAGCCTATCTGGCAGGCATTTTAAAGGAAGGGGACAAAATGGGCCCATTTTTGAGAAAAACAGTAAGATTTAAGCTTTTATAAAAACTTCAGACTTTCTGAAAACTTGTATATCCACTGTGATCTTGACAATTTCCCCTACACTTAAGAATTTTCTGATTCATGACAAGAATTTTTGATATTACAAGTGAAATCTATAAACATTTGGGAGATTTTCTAAGTGGCTAATGCATGATATTCAAAATAATACATAGAACAGAGTTTTTAAAGTTCATAGATGTAAGACACAGCTGTCTTCTAACAAGCAGATATTAAAGGTATTTGCAAAAAATAATGAGGTATACTTCTCATTAAGCGTCTTTGTTTTGGAAAACAGTTATTTTTCATGAAAGTATTATTTATGTTAACATATAGTGGGTATACTGTTATTTTAAATTTAATAATGATGACCAGGGGTGGTGGCTCATGCTGTAATCCCAGCACTTTGAAAGGCAGAGGCGGGCAGATTACGAGGTCAGGAGTTCAAGATTAGCCTGGCCAACATAGTGAAACCTCGTCTCTACTAAAAATACAAAAATTAGCTGGGCATCCTAGCATATGCCTATAATCCCAACTACTCGGGAGCCTGAGGCAGGAGGCAGGAGAATTGCTTGAACCAGGACCCGGGAAGTGGAGCCTGCAGAGCTGAGATCCCACCACTGCACTCCAGCCTGGGCTACAAAAGCAAGACTCTATCTCAAACAATAATAATAATGATTTCTAAAATCCCATTTTTATTTCTAATATGATAGATCTTGATAGAACTCACATAAACAAAAGCTCTTTGGAGTCCTCAATTATTTTCCAGAGTGTAAAAAAATGGTATGAGACTAAAATAATTGAGAAACACTATCTGAAAGAAACATTTAGGTGGCAATTCCCATAAGGAAACACAGGGGCAGGTTTATGAAAAAGAATTTGAGACGTAAAGCAGGTAAGCTAAAATTTCCTAATCATCGGGTAACAAAAAGCAGTTCCATTTCAATTCATTAAGCCAAATACATATTTGTTGAGATTTCTCTTTAGGGTCAGACAATGATTAAACTATTTAAACATTTGAATCTCCATTAATCCAATGACTAGTCTTGTGTAACACTACAGTAACACACTATGTAAATTCACCCAATTAGCTCACTGGTACTTGTATACTCTCCCAAACCCACTAACATTCAATACATTGTCTTTTGCCACCATTGGCTGAGAGACCTCTCACTGAATTATTGATTTTCTGTCAAGTAATTATCGTAGTTAAGATTCAGCTGAGCTTATCTTCACAGAAACTTCTTTTTTCCCAATCTCACCTATCTTGTACCCGTTGGAGTCTGCTGGGGAATCAAAATAATTGGAAACCTAAGGATAAGATACTGAATTCTAAACATATCTTTGGCATAACTTACAAATAACTCAGTCGTCAGACACTTAAATGGGCAAAGCTCTGTTCTCCACTGGGTTCCACACTTGGACGCTTTTCACCTGATCTTCCCTCAACTCTCTGTCAACAACTTTACTACAGGAATCTCAAGACAAATCCATTTTACTGAACCCAGGGGAAAACTGATAAGTATATTTGTGTATAGGCTCCTGTTTAGAAAAATGGCATGCTTGAGGTATAAGAACTATAAAAAAGAAAAAAAGAACCTGCTTATCTATGGTAAAGCATATGTGTTTCAGGAAAGGATACACAATTTCTAATTACTGAAACAATACTTGCACAGCTAAACAGACACTTCCTGCAGCAGTTCAGAAACTATGAGGAGGAGGAGGAGGAGGAGGAGGAGGAAGAGAAGCAGGAGGAAGAATAGCAGCAGAACAGGAAATCATCACTCTATCTCAAAGCAAAGAACCTCTGAGGGCTTCCAGAGCCCACTGGCATGTGCCTGCAATCCAACCATGCAGGCTGGGAATTCCAGCTCTCCTAACCTCTTCCCCAGCAGGAAAGTTGAGTCTCCAGCCAACTTCTTGGGGCACATCATGGAACAGGCAGTCCTCATCTTCCCATTCCCACAGTCTCTCACCTCCACTTCCAGAGCCCTCCCATGCAGGCTACTCAAAATCCCTAAAGAGTTTATCTCAAGACGCCCCATAAAAATGACTCTTGAATTAATTTCTCTAAAAGGTGTGTGTCACCAGTTGAGCAGTGAGATTCGATAAATCTCCATTTATTTTTGTACACAACTTGAGTCTGAAGAAAGTAAACAAACCAAAACTTTAAATAAAGTTGAAGGAGAAATACGAAATTTAACTCGGTGATAGCACCAGCATTATAAAAAGATTGCTGGACGAAAGGGAGCTTGAACTCATACACACTGTTTTCTGGAAAGCGGAGGGCATGGAGGAGAAACATAGTAGACCTGAGGTCACATGCTGATTCAGACTCCAGCTCTTAGGCCCTACCTACTTCCTGAAAGGGAACATGGTTTAGAGAAGCACATGGCACTGGGCCTCTCCCATGGAGCCTGCCACACACAAATCAGTTCCCTCCCTGCCTTCCTCCTAATATTTCTACCACCACAAAAAAAAAAAAAAAAAAAAAGGAAAAGGAAAAAGAAAAAAAAAAAATTCCTGCAGTGAAAGAATATGAGATCTTCCAACTAACAGCAGACCAAAGTCAGTCACAATATCAAACAATGGACTCATTACCATGCTCTAAACAAAAGAAAAACTGGATAGAGAAGTGACTCTAAGAGAGAAATGAAACCCATCCCACCAACCTAAAATGTAGATAATATAAATAGAAGGGACAGTGCTTTGTAAGTTTCCTGAGCATAGTTTACAACAAACAAAAGGGATTAAACCTTGACCAAGTTAAAGGGCTGGCTAATGGAAAGCCTGGTAAATCAGAACACGGTTGATTTCAAGGTGTGTGTCCACTTCCCGGAGTGCAGGCAACACAGGGGAGCACTGAAGAGTGCCCACTGTCTCTCTTGACCTTACTGACCTCCAACACCCTATCCGAAAATAGCAGCCCACATAGGAACAACGACAAAACAGTCAAAAGTATTTAAAGAGTTAGTAAAACAAAAATTAGTAACTCTGCCTATTACAAAAATAGTTCACATGTGACTCCCTATTTCCTTGACCAAACTGGAAAATAAAGTAGCTGTTTATATTTCAGGGAGAAGATCAACATACACACATACTCCAGTACTGAAATTTCCATATTGGTCATGACTGGATTCGAATCAGTCCTGTAAGGTTTGCTACTAATAAGTATGTGCTGCCCATTACTGTCCTTGTTCTACACCAAACCTGGCTCCTCCCTGGGTCAGCCCGGGCTGGACAGTGGAGCCCTCAGGCCAGCAGCCCCCACCAGGGCCAGGAATGTGGCTGTCTCTGCTGCATCTCCAGGGAGGGCAAGACTTAACCTTTAACCCAGGATGGCATGGCTGTCTGGCACCTTTGCCTTTTGTTGTGTTTGCCTTTAAGCATTCTCTTTAGGCCTCTTAATGCAGTTTATTGACTGGCATGGTTTTCTCTCAGTTTTCTAGTCTCCTTAGTGAGGCCATGATAGGGCCGTGTCTAAGAAAATCAAAGATACAGCACCTTATGACAAGGAGAGGAGAAAATGTTTCAGACCTTGTACCAATAAAATCCTCACCACATAGTCAATGAACAGAGGCTGCTCTACTCCAAAATCCAGTTTGCCCTGGCCCAAGAGGAACAAGAGTCACTTCTTATGTTTGAACTTTTAATTTACCAGAACTGGCTGAGACTCTTGCTTAAGAAATAACACCGGCTGGGCGCGGTGGCTCATGCCTGTAATCCCAGCACTTTGGGAGACCGAGGCGGGTGGATCACGAGGTCAAGAGATCAAGACCATCCTGGTCAACATGGTGAAACCCCGTCTCTACTAAAAATACAAAAAATTAGCTGGGCATGGTGGCGCGTGCCTGTAATCCCAGCGACTCAGGAGGCTGAGGCAGGAGAATTGCCTGAACCCAGGAGGAGGAGGTTGCGGTGAGCCAAGGTCGCGCCATTGCACTCCAGCCTGGGTAACAAGAGTGAAACTCCGTCTCAAAAAAAAAAATAATAAAATAAGAACACCGTTGAAATGGCAACAGCCTAAGCCTCTAAGTGCCACCTGCCAGCATAAAGGGCCACTTCTATGGGTGCTTCTAGTGGGACTGAGCCCTTATGTCTCTTTTTTCCTGCTGATCACTCCTGGAAAGGGGCTATCAGAATAAGAAAAAGAAGGAAAATATGACTGAATTATCCACTGCCACTCTTTTACTACTAAAAATAAACTACCAAAGAAAAGGGAGGGAAAAAATATAAATATAAAATTATCAATTCTTTTACACACACACACACACACACACACACACACACCCCGCACCCCACACATACACACACACTTACTTAGAGGCCGTCTGATAGCAAGAGGAATATTTAGCACAGACATTTGCAGACACTTACCATCAGAATTAAAATGGGAAGCTGCATAGATAGAAGTCACTGAATAATTAGCCGTGAAGACAATTTGCCTCTGTTGTCTGCCAGATACAATTACTTTCACTCCATCTCCAGAGGTAAACACATCTAAACTGGTATAGCTGAATGAGACCACCTGCCACGTGGTTTGCAAAGGTTCTTAATTTGGGGTACAACTATAGCCACCTAAAATGCTCCGACCTAAAAATGGAAGTATTCTATTGTAAATCAAGTTTGTTGATCTTAAATCAAATTTACTCTAGTTTATATGAGAAAATAAAATTAAAACTGATTTATCATGTAGTCTATACATTCCTGACCCTCAGGTATTGAAAGACTAAGAAAAACTTAATGAAAAATGAAAGGAACGTTTACCGTTACCTAAAAACTTTGTCAACTGTCAAGTTTTCTACAACTAAACGACAACCACAACAAAACCTTTTTTATGACCTTTCCATAAATAACCTTAGAAAACTTGTAACAAAACTACTTTAATATAAAATTAAAATGAGCCCTAACATTTCAAGCTTAGTTTATCCTTTCCAATGTTCACAGCAAAAAAAAAATGAAAATGTCCTTTTCTTCTCTCCTTAAATCATCTATCTCATAGTCTTCTGTTGTACAACTAGAAAAGTGGAAGAAGGGGGAAATTAGTCCCAAGTAATGACGAGAATCCCTGTAATTCCTGACTGCAGGAAATTTCCAGTTTTAACAGTGGTGCAGGTGCTAGACACAGTCAACAAAATCCAAATTTTTACCTGGGCTGAACACACCCAAGAAAATCCAAATGACTTAGTAAACTCAGACAGCAGCTATAAAATGACTCTGAAGACAGTGTGTTCAGGGCTGCCTAAATTATTGCATACTATATCACACATTTACAAAAAACAGAAAACACATTTAAGAAAAACAAGAATATATTTTCTCTAAAAGTCCTAAGTCAAATATTCAACTCTCTCATAGAGATATCTTTAAAATGTTAAAATGAGTAATCTGGTCAAATTCCTGTTTAGCAACATGAGTAATAATGATGAGCCACATTTCCTGAGCCCTTTCCACAGCCTGGGAGAAAGGCTGGGGTGAAGAACCTGCTCAGCACGCACAGGCGGTATGCTTCCAGCTTCTGTGCTAACATCTTTTTCTAGATATTCCTGAATATAAGCAGTATATTAATGAGGGACGTTCATTTTAAGGCATGGCCTGGAGACTGCATTAGAGTGCTTTTTGTTTTTTTTTTTTTAAGACACCTGAATCTTGCACTGTCACCAGGCTGGAGTGCAGTGGCGTGATCTCAGCTCACTGCAACCTCCAACTCCCTGGTTCAAGCTATTCTCCTGCCTCAGCCTCCCAAGTAGGTGGGATTACAGGCTCACGCCACCACATCCAGCTAAATATTGTATTTTCAGTAGAGGCGGGGTTTCACCATGTTGGCCAGGATGGCCTTGCTCAATCTCCTGACCTTGTGATCCGCCCCCTTCGGCCTCCCACAGTGCTGGGATTACAGGCATGAGCCACCGCGCCTGGCCACATTTTTTTTTTAAATGTAGCTCTGCAGAATAAGAATTCAATCTTAGATTTACCATCTCCAGAGTACTTTTCATAAAATAATTTGTTATGGTTTTGTTCAAATGATTACATAGAAACGGTCTGAACTACAGATAAAATGTCGGTATCTTAGAAGTCAGCACAGTGGCCAACATTTTCCAACAAGTTGTCAAAATTAAATGAAAAGATACAATTTCTCAGTAACACACACACATACACCAAAATAAAAACATTCCACTTAAGAAATCATGTCAAATAAGCAATATTCAAAGTATGAATGGGTGTTTAGAAAAGCCACCTTTCAGCAAATGGGTGCACCGTCCTCACCTAAGGGGCCTCTTTTATACTCTGTGGACATCCAGGGCAGACCCTGCTTGGGCAGGCACAGTCTGAATGGCCCAGCCCATCTGAATGGTCATTGCCAATCCCAACTACGGCTGCTCACAGCCACAAGGGCAAGCTCAGGCCCCTCAGTTAGCCCTGCTCAGATGGCTCCTGCCTAAGCAGTGGGACCTCTGATCCTCCAGTAATCTCTAACCTCCTGTCTCCCACGAACCTGACCTCAGCCCCCTATTAATTCTCAAAACCGCACCCTGGCTGCATCCTCAGCACTCCCCTCCAATCTTCTGATGACCTCATTCCATCTGTCCAGTCCGACTAGAACAGGCTTGTACAGCGTGACTCCTACTGATTCCATGTAACTGATAACATAAAAAGTGAAAGTAAAACATGAACGAAGGAGAGCATTGCCACCAGATGGGAAAGGGGACGGTGGTAGAGCTGCTACGGGCAGAGCTGGCTGTGGGCAGAAAGCAGCAAATAAAAATCAACAACTGGTGCTAAGGAGAGAGTAAAAACAAAGGGAAACGTTGAGTCAGAGAAGCTGGTGTCAGAGGAGCACACAGACGAGACGTGAGTGAACACTGAGCGGAGCCAGGGCAGGGACTCCTGCCCTCGCCCCATTTTATGCTCATGATCACCCACAGCCATCGCTCTGTCTGGAGAAGCTATAGCCAGATCATTTTTATTTTTTTGGTTTCCATCCTCGCTCTCCTTCTGGGAAAAACAAACACCTTGGGAGCAGTGCTTATGGGAGTCAAGTTCAATGCTCCTTTACCCAGCATCAGCCTCCTTCTAGCTATTCTCTTTTTTTTTTTTTTTTTTTTTGAGGCTGGAATGCAGCGGCACAATCTCGGCTCACTGCAACCTGCACCTCCCGGGTTCAAGCAATTCTCTGCCTCAGCCTCCTGAATAGCTAGGATTACAGGTGCCTACTACCACTCTGGGCTAATTTTTGTACTTTTAGTAAAGACAGGGTTTCACCTTGCTGGACAGGCTGTTCTTGAACTTCTGACCTCATGATCTACCCACTTCGGCCTCCCAAAGTGCTGGGATTACAGGCATGGGCCACTGCACCTTGCTGCTATTCCTTTTAAGGTTTAAAAAAAAAAATCAGTAAGCTCCACTACTCCCACCAAAGTTTTTCCAGTTCAACAACGTAAAAAGTCCTAGTCTCCTAAATTTAATATGCTCATTCTAAGATCTAATCAGAACCTCCCCTGAGATATTCTAACAACATTTAACTTTTTTTTGAGACGAAGTTTTGCTCTTGTTGCCCAGGCTGGAGTGCAATGGCGCGATCTTGGCTCACTGCAAGCTCCACCTCCCAGGTTCAAGCGATTCTCTTGCTTCAGCCTCCCGAGTGGCTGGGATCACAGGTGCCCACCACCATGCCTGGCTAATTTTTTAGAATTTTAGTAGAGATCGGTTTTCACCGTGTTAGCCAGGACGGTCTCCATCTCCTGACCTCATGATCTACCCACCTCGGCCTCCCAAAGTGCTGGGATTACAGGCATGAGCCACTGCGCCTGGCCCCATTTAACTTCTCTGTAAAGCCTACAGGTAAACCCCAAGCATCTCAGGTCTCAGGCAGGCCAGTGGTGCTCCACTGAGGCTACACTGTGCCATCATCTGAAGATATAGAGCACCCACACCCAGGCTGCACCCATTCCAATTAAACCAGAAGCTCTCCAGGGGCCCAGGCATTCATTTTGTTGTTTCCAGTGCTCCTAGTGATTCCAATATCCAGCCAAGTTTGAGAGGGCACAAAAGAAACACAACCAAGGTGCCCATTCTGCGGAACAGAACAGCCACACAATAGTGGCTAGTTGCTAGTGATCACTTACTCTGCCCTTCCTAGGCCCTCACTTGCTTACCACTTTCAACTGACCCTTCCCTTAGTAATAAGTGATCTTGCTAGGTTGAAATCACTGGTCAGCGGGCTACTGAGGTCTGACACTCAGTGTCTCCCAGTCACTAACCCTCTGATGCATACAAAGAATACTTACCCCCCAGCTCATCTAATTTCCAGTCCAACAGGCGCAAAGCCTCGGGGCAACGAAGGAGGCCTTCACTCTAATAAACTGGCTAGAAATAAAATTAAATTAAGCCATAAAAGTGAAAAATGCAAAGTCTGGGCCCCAACTACAATTGAAGGTCTAGCAAAGGGCAGCGGGAGGTCGGAAAGCATGCCACCCTTTGTGCTGGGCTGTCACGGCTGCACCAGGCGGCTTCTGACTCCTTTCAGCTGTCACCTTCCTCACAAAGGAGAGAAGGCCAGAGGTCCGGATGTTCCCCTCAGCACACTAATCTCATTCCACCCAGCTCAAACTCTGCTCTGGGTCTGCAAAAGTCATCTTTTGTGCTCCCCCCAACAAAAGAGGATTTCAGATTCCTGACTTTCATATAAATTGTCTGACTTTCAATAGGGAGGGAGTGGTGGACTATGTTTAGGTAGAGTCTGTACTACGAATGACCATTTCCTTCCAATGCTCGTTCCAAAAGGAAAGCCTGACTTTTAGGACTATTTGGAATTTAAGTTTTTATTTCTTTAAATGTTTCAAAGAAAATAAAACCTATTTTCATTAAGCATAGATGGAAATCATCTTTCTAATGCCAGTACAGAGGATCGAATGAGTTAAAATATGTTAACCAAAAGAAAAATACTTTCCACCATAACTGACAATTACCTTAGAGTTCCACTGCCCATAGGGTTCACTGGAAAAAAGTGAGTTAACTTCCCTTGCTGTTTTCAAAACTGTTCAGCTTCACAAATGATGCCTTTAGGATGCTATCTTTGTAAAGAAGTCTCAAGCTGAAGACAGAGGTGGGTGAAGGCTAGATACAAAGAAGAAGGGAAGGACAAGAAAGCTCTAGTTTAAAACTAACCAGGATTCCAGCAAGTCAAAGGGCTAGTCTTGAAGTGGTTCTACTGATGCCCAATTCAGGCTTACCCTGAATATACGACATGTTCTGAGCTCGCTGCTCACTCTCTCAAATCCATTTTCCCTCAAGAAACAGCACCAAACATACAGAACACAACACTAGAAAAGTCTCCCAAGCACTCACATGGCTATAAGAAAACTGCCCTATGTGTTTCCCATATGTGAAATGAATTTCAAACATACACCACTGAGGCACGTTCTGCTGAAATGAACTTCACCTGAGAGCTCAATCAAAGCAGAACTGGGCCCCAAGTCACCAAGGAAGGACCCTAACATAATTCTTTGGCTGATGAATTTATTCATGCTATTATAAGACATTTAGAATTGCTTACAGAAAAATAAACAGTTAAATATTTCTTATTTTATCATTTTGTCAATAAATATATTCTAAATATCAATGTTCATATGAAGGAAGGGTACCTGAATTCAATAAATACTCTTAAATTTCCAATAAATTTGTAAAAGCAACGGCTTCTTATTGATATTAAAACAATCACTGAAAAGAAGCGTTTTTGAGAAGCCTACTGTTATTGAAAAGTGCTTCTTCCCTACTTCTGCCTATGAAGGGTTTGATGAGTTAACTCCAGGATTCTTCCACTCCTGAGAAGGGCAGGGACTTACCTGATTAGAAAAGAGCTCATTCCTGGCCTCCTTCTGCTCCAGGCCCAGGCCCCCACGTAGGCAATGTGCCACCTGGGCCTGGTAAGTTAAGTGCCCTAATCCTAAGATTCTGTTTACAGGACCATTTGGTTTTTACAACAAGTTGTGGCCTCCAACCTTGCCTCTATCAATGATAAATGATTGTTTGGGCCTCTACCTTTGCTTGTGGTTTTTAACTCTATCAAAGCTTGGGCAGAAAGAGAGCTCTATGAACATCCCAGAAACTCCAACATCTGTGAATGGGCAACATTATCAATTTAACTTCCCAAAAGGACACTTCAACCTAATACTGCACCTATGAATGCAGCCAAAGTTAAAATATGGCATCAATACCACACACACACACAGGGCTGCAAGCCTGAGTGGCAGCCCCAAAAAACAAACAATCCAGAGGAAAAGGCACAGGGTGGGGATAGTGAACTGGCAGAGGCCAGGAGACAGCAGCCTCTATGGTGGGACTCGGGCCTGAACATCAACCTAAAGAAGTAACAAGATTTGATGTGGACTCAGAAGAATCACTCAGGCCACTACTGTGATCCAGGCAAGAGAGGCTGATCTTGGCCTTATAGTGACAGTGGAGATCTGAGCAATTTCAGAGGTGGAATTAGAATCCCACACAGGACTTCCTTTCAGACAGTCTGAGTCTGAGGCACCCAAAGAACACTTCCAAAGTGCAATACACACCTCACTTTTAAAACCTGTTCTCCGTGTTTTCTTAAAGCAAGGCACACCTGCATGTGGGCCACAGACTGAATTTGAAACTAACAAAGCTTGCCAATACTTGTGTCCTCATCCTCAGCCCGGCCGTGATCTCTTAATTTTCATTATCTGGCTCCCAAAGAGAAGCTTGTTCTGCTTAGTCAATGTTCCTTTTAAAGGCAGCCTGTAGGCCAGGCACTGTGGCTCATGCCTGTAATCCTGACACTTTGGAAGGCCAAGTCACTTTGGAGGACTGCTTGAGCACAGGAGTTTGAAACTAACCTAGGCATCATAGTGAGACCCCGTCTCTTAAAAAAAAAAACAAAAGTCAGCCAGGTGTGCTGCTGCGTGCCTGTAGTCTCAGCTACTTGGGAAGACAAAGTGGGAGGATTGCTGATTAAACCTAGGAGGTCGAGGCTGCAACTAAACGGTGATGGCACCACTGTACTCCAGCCGACTGACAGAATGAAACACTGTCTCTAAAAGAAAACCAAAAATGACAGCTTATAGCTAACTCAAAGACACCTGTTGTCTTTTCATTCACCTATAAAGCAGCAGAAATATACAAATGAGTTATGTAGTGTCTTAGCCTGCTCAATCTGCTATAACAAAATATCATAAGCTGGGTAGCTTATAAACCATAGAAATTTACTTCTCACAGTTCTGGAGGCTGGAAGTCCAAGATCAAGGCACCAGCACATTCAGGGTCCAGAGAGAGCCCTCTTCTCTGATTCACAGAACATCACCATCTTACTTTGCCCTCACATGATAGAAGGGGTCTCTTCCTCTCTTAGGCCTCTTACGGGGCATTTATCAAATTCAAGAGGGCTCAGCCCTCATGATCCAATCGCCTTCCGAAGGCCCTACCTGTCAATACCATCACTTTGGAAGTGAGGATTTCAATACATGAAGTCTGGGGGAACATAAATATTCAGACCAAACACGTAGAGGCTGGCGAGCAGACTAAGATGAATAAGACAAATAGGCCTGAGCTGCAGCTCAACTCTAGTGAAACAAGCCTGTTATGTATGTTACACACCTTCTACCCCTCAAAAAAAAAACTTCCGAATCCTGTAATTTTTAGCCACTACATTTAAATGTAATTTGACAGTTACTTTATGGAGCAATTTCCTTCATAACCCCAAATCCATTCGATTCAATTCAATAACTTTACTTCCCTTAGCAAATGAGAACCCATTAGGTAAACAGCATGCGGCTCTATGCTTAAACTCTGTAATATGACAAAATGAGGACAAGGGTTCTGGATTCAGATTACATATTAAAAAAAAAAAAAAAAAAAAAAAAAAAAAACAGTGGCAGCTGGTCATCCAGAACACTGCAGCTTCTGCAAATACTGCAGCCTCTGTTCAAGCCATTAGGGAAACTTCAAAGATAACAATTTTACTTGTATTCTTTAAAGCATATTTTCAATCAGGTAGATAAAACCCATTCTGCCTAAGCCAATAACAGCTTAATGAGTCTGACAGGAGAGCCTAAACCAAAAGCTTGCTCCCAACACCTGTATTCCCCCACTCTAAGTATACCACTCAGTGGGGCATCCAGGACAGCAAGATGCTGACTGCTCCTCAGCAAAGATCTGCCAGTAAGAACTGTGGCCAAGGACAAATTTTTACCTGGTGCAGGAAGTTCCATCATCTTCTATACACTATCAAATCAAAATGTATTTCTAATTTCAGGAGAAACCCACAAATCCATAGTACTATCCCTGTGTGCCCACCCTGTGTGGCTCCACAGTAGGAAGCAGCTGTGATGACCTGGAAGTTGTAATGTGTTTTAATGAAAGTGGCTACACGCTGGAGTAGAACTCCCCCTCTAGAATCAGAGATGATCAATCACACTTCCAAGTCCCCTGAAGTACCCTGGGCAGAGCTGTGTAAGACACATTTATGCCCACAGATTCTTAGCAAGACCTGAGCCTCGAACTAAGATGACCGCAATCACACACAGCAAGGCCGGAGGACTGCTACAACACAATCTGTCTGCTCTGCAGAAGTGCATGCTCCAAAGTATTCAACAAACCATTTATTAACTACCTATCTAACCTAGGCATCTCCTGTCCAAGAAATGTATTCCTGAAAGTGTGTTACCCAGACCTAACCGATGAAAAATTTAGCAACTGATGCACAAAAGATCAGAAAGCAAACACTTGGGCTCTGTTTGCCCATTTGCAGGGCTCCTGCCAGAACATGGGCACTAATTCATTGCCAGAGTTTAGTGCCTTTCTGGAGTGGCACCCTTGGTCCTGAACTGGCTCTGAGGGCAGGCCCTTTGGCTTTGCTGGGTGCTTTCTGGGAATGCTTGAGAACTTTAGGCTCAGTTCTGGAAGGAGGTATAAACAAGACAGCAAGTTTGCGTTTTCAAATGATGGGACAGTGTTGGTGACAGAGTTAACAATTTTTGTTTTCTTTTTTGCATTTCTGTGCTGTGTTGCATTAAAAAACACATTCTGAAAACAAGTATTTAAAAATCAACTATTTTGTCCAGCTATCCTCCCTAATAAGTTATAGCCAAAATCAATACTCCCTTTTTATTTTTAATCAAGTATTTTAACTTATTTTAGTTACTTCAAGCTTCCAAGGGCCAAAGTACCTCATGTGGACAAAGACTTACCCGCTGAGAAATGAAAGTTATGAGTGTGAAGGGATGAGGGAACCGGGTTACTGGGGTGACTGAGAATCAAACTGTTGTGTCTGAAACAGGCTTTTTTGTTTGATTTTGCTTTTTGCCTAAGGGTGTCTGTTTATGTAACTTCTAAAAAAGATAATAACCTAAATTAAGGAGTGTGCCTATTGGATGACATAATGTGGTTTATCTGTAACCTAGCTGGGGAATAATGGTCACCATGTGCCTTCCTTCTGAAGTGGGCAGGAGGCTCACCCCAAGTGCCCCCACCCCTTTCCCCGCCAGCACTCAGTTCCAGGGCTGGAGGTAGCAGTCGTTCCTCGAAGACTCATATGGAAGCCACTCATACGGAAGCCTCAAGGCACATAGGTGACAGCCAGGCAGCCTGCATAGCAACATCACCACTGTCCTACAAAATGGGTTGTAGAATGACTGATAAAATCATGCATGCTTCTATAAACACAGTTATTGTGTCATGACAAAAATACTTTCATTCCTACGACAGGCAGAATGGCAGTCCCTGTTTCCTGTGGCCAGTGGTGTCTCAAGTAAATCCACAGGCAAGAACAGGCACCAACAACAGCCCCAATGGTATCTCCTAAAAAAGGGCAAGGGACCAGCCGGGGAGGCTGTGCCAAGTCAGACCAGGGAGAAGCCCTATTCAGTCAGCCCCCAGGCCAGGCACTGGGACACAGGCAGGATGAAGGCTGCCCCATCCTAGAGTTGCAGCAAATGAGACATGCAAGTGCAAGGACTCAAAAAGTCTGTGTGCACAGTTCAAGGAGAGCTAATAGCTAATCGCTATGCTGCCCAGGCTAGTCTCAAACTCCTGGGCCCAAGCAATCCTCCTATGGAACCAATTTTGAGACCTTCACCTTCTCTATGCAACTCTTTCTGAAAATAGATGGGCATTCCTGTCTTTTCAACAGCTCCACTCTCCCTGAAATCTTACTGTGGTGCGTTCTTCCAAAGTTTAAAAAACCCCAGGCCACCAAACAAGGAATAAATCAAAACACTGATCATCAAGATGTCTTCTTTGATGATTAATTAGGGCCCAGGACCCCTTGAATCCATATGGCTTCCAGTTTTTATGTGTCTTAAATGTATTTCTGTTACAGCTGAAACTTGGCCTATTTGGGGATGTTCTGGATTCAGAAAAACTGAATAAATACAGGTTTAATGGCATAGATTCTCTTAAATGTATCTGAAATTCCACACCCCCAACGCCAAAATGTTCAAGCCAAGTTGCAGAAACTTCAAAGACAACAATTTTACTTGTATTCTTTTAAAGTACATTTTCAATCAGGTAGATAAAATTAATTATCTCAAATTCTATTGTAAAAGATGTATCAAACTAAATCTTCATATTATTTTCATCTCATAATATGTTTAATACTTCCTACTTGCTATTAACAAAAGCAATTATTTAAATTTATGATTTAAAATATGGGATGTCACCTTAAAAGCATGTGAAGGAGGATATGGTTTTTTAAAAATTATTTCAGAGGGTATAAAGACAAAAACCTCTGAAGACCATGCCCTTGAGAAAACCCCTCCCATGGAGAAGGCAGTCTAGTAAACAAATGGTAGAAG
>NW_016107357.1:13423663-13427356 GCF_001604975.1 Cebus imitator
ACTACCAGAGAGAAGGCGCGGATAAGTCTGAGGAGGAGGCGGCGGGCATTCCAAGCAGAAAGAAGAGCTTGTACAAAGGCAGAGAAGCAGCAAAGCCAACCTGGACGAGAGGTGAGGGGCAGAAGCCTCTGATCCCAGAGACCAAAGAGAGTGGTGTGGGAAGAGAAGGGAGGCTCTGAGGACCTACAGGCCATGCTGAGGGGTGCGGATTTTACTCAGGCAGCCTCAGGTTTTAAGCAGGGAAGGCTCATAACTGGATGACTGTTTCTATGCAGAAAATGCTGGCAGCAATATGAAGGATGAAATGGGCAGAGTAGGCAACTGGACACAGAGAGATGAGCTCGACGGTGGTATCTACAGAAACTTCTGCAGTGATGAAAATGTTCCTTCTGCAGTGCCCAGTATAGCAGCTACATGGGGCCGCTAAGCACCTTAAAGGTAGCTAGTGAAAATGAGGAACTGAATTTTTTTATTTAATTTTAATTAATCAAAATTTAAATTGGCCTCATGCAGCTGGTGGCTACCATATTGAACATACCAGCTAGAAAGCTATTTCAAAATTCAATGAAAGATGACAGGTCTTAAGTAAGGCAGGAGCAGGGGAGATCAAAGACAGATTCAAGAGACATTTCTGATGCAGAATTAGCAGATGCTGGTGATCAACTGAACACATGGTATAAGGATTGAGTTAAGGAGAATAAGCTTTGTCTAATTGGTCATCCTATGTTGACAGTGACAGCACAGACTAAGACAAACAACAGAGTACAACAGAGATCTGGGCGGAAGATAACAGATCCAGAATGGATTCATTTACCATGAAATGTATTGCAAGGTTCCAAGGAAGACGACTGGAGACAGCTGGAGAAAGGCCAGACAGGTAAAGACCTGGAGGTCTCCTTCTAGAGTCTGTGAAAGAAGCCATTTAGGGAGGTGAGACCATGCAGAGTGACGAAATGATGAGACCCCAGCATTTGAAAGGCACTGAGAGGGGCAGAGGCCACCAAACGCATTAGAGAAATAACCAGGAGAGAGAGAAGAACTGGGCGCAGAGGTGTTTGAACAGTGGGGTGTTACTCAGGGTGAAGAACAGTGGAAAGCCACAGAGGCTGGGGCCTGAGGACAAGCCATAGGACTGGCAATACCAAGACCCACAGAGCGGGGAGGGAAGGACAGATGATGAAAGCCATGGGCCAAAGACAAGGCTATGGAGACAGCAGCACAGGGGTGGAGAGCTGGTAGGTATTAGGATCAAAGCAGCAAGGTCATGGAAACCCACCTCTCTCTCCAGGCCCTGCCATCCAGTGATGCAGGTGACCATTAGATCCACATGGGGCACTCAGGCCCTGCTCTAACACCAGCCACATCATTACACCCCAGTCTTTAACAAAATCATTTCTTCTAGGCCCCAATAGAAACTGTCAGAAAGGTTCAAGTTACCTATTTCTGATGATTAAGTAAAAGGGTCTATCTAGCACAAAGAGACCTTCTGAAATACAAAAGTGGACTAAGCAGGGAATTTCATGGAAGTGGACATATTTACTCAATCCACTAGCCTGTTTAACACCTATTGAATGGCGTTTTTCAAACAAATCAACCTGATTCCACCACAGGGATTAATTACATCCACTGGAAGGATACAGTATATCCACAGACTCTGGCTTATCAGTTTAAGAATCTTCAAAAGATTCCAGCACGTCAAGCATAAGGGAACTTCCCCTGTGAGAATCTACGCCACCTTTCTTCAACTCAACTTTGTTTCGACTCCCACTAACACTAATGAGAGGAATATTAATCGTTGAGTACAATTTTTATATTTTGACTTTAAAAAACTCTTCGTTCATTAAAATTCCCTGCACTTTTATAGTCAGTTGTATTCATTTCCTTTCCAGCCGACTCCTCTCACTCTGCTCTAGCGTAGGCAGACAAGTTATTTAACACATGCCAGATGTTCAGTAATGCAGAATAGTAACTACAGGTTATTGTGCACCTACGATGTGCCAGGCACTGGACAAAGCACTTTCACAAGCATTATCGGAGTCTCACAACAATCTTTCACAATAGATATTCTAATCCCCATTTCAGGATGTGAGAATTGAGGCTCAACTTGCCTAAGGTGGTGTATCTGTTTGAGTTTTGTTTGTTTTTTTGAGACAGGGTGATATGGTTTGGATCTGTGTCTCCACCTGAATTTCATGTTGAATTGTAATCACCCATGTTGGAGGTGAGGCCTGGTGGGAGGGACTGGATCATGGGGGTGGTTTCTAATGGTTTAGCACCAGTCTCCTGGTACTGTCTTGTGATGGAGTTCTCAGGAGAGCTGTTTGTTAAAATGTGTGTGGCACATTCTATCCCTCCCCTCTTCCTCCTGTGTGGGCCATGTAAGACGGTCTGCTTCCACTTCATCTTCCACCATGAATGTAAGTTTCCTGAGGCCTCCCGAGAAGCCAAGCAGATGACCAGCATCATGCTTCCTGCGCAGCCTGTAGGACCATGAGCCAATTAAACCTCTTTTCTTTATAAATTACCCAGTCTCAGGTATTTCCTTATAGCAATGTAAGAGCTAATACCCAGGGTCCTGCGCTGTCTCCCAGGCTGGAGTACAGTGGCTCGATCATGACTCACTGCAGCCTTGACCTCCTAGGCTCAAGCGATTCTCCCACCTCAGTCTCCTGAGTAGCTGGAACTATAGGTGCACATCACCACAATCAGCTAATTTTTGTACTTTTTGGAACATCACAGTGCACAAACCATGGAAGGTATTCAAAAGACAGTGAATAAAAGTTACTCCCAGCTGGGTGCAAGGGCTCATGCCTGTGATCCCAGAACTTTGTGATTTGACTGATAGATCACCTGAGGTCAGGAGTTCAAGACAAGCCTGGCTAACACGGTGAAACTCCAACTCTACTAAAAATACAAAATTAGCCAGGCTTGGTAATGGGTGCCTGCAATCACAGCTACTCGGGAGGCTGAACCAGGAGAATCACCTGAACCCAGGAGCCAAACGTTGCAGTGAGCTGAGATCGTGCCATTGCACTCCAGCCTGGGTGACAAAGCAAGTCTCTGTCTCAAAAAATAAAAATAAAAAGAGGGACTTCCGCCAAGATGGCCAAATAGGAACAGCTCTGGAAAACTAAAAAACAAAAAGAAACAGCTTCAACATCAACAGAAAGAAGGTCCACTGAGGGACCCCATCCAAAATCACCAACTTCAAAGATCAAAGGTAGATAAACCCATGAAGATGGAAAGAAACCAGGCAAAAAGGATGAAATCATCAAAGACAAGAACGCCTCTCCTCCTCCAAGGGATCACAGCTCCTTACCAGCAAGGGAACAAAATAGGATGGAGAATGGGTTTGACAGATTGACTGAAACAGGCTTCAGAAGGTCAGTAAAAACAAACTTCTCTGAGTTAAAGGAACATGTTCCAACCCAATGCAAAGAAACTAAAAACCTTGAAAAAAGCTTAGACGAAATGCTAACTAGAATAACCAGCTTAGAGAAGAACATAAATGACTTGATGGAGCTCAAACCACAGCATGAGAACTTCACAAAGCATATACAGGTTTCAACAGCCAAATCCATCAAGCAGAAGAAAGGATATCAACTCAATGAAATAAAATGAGACGGCCAGATTAGAGAAAAAAGAGTGAAACAAAATGAACAAAGCATCCAAGAAATATGGGATTATGTGAAA
>NW_016107357.1:13428366-13480057 GCF_001604975.1 Cebus imitator
CAGATACATAAAGCAAGTTCTTAATGACCTACAAAGAGCCTTAGACTCCCACACAATAATAGTGGGAGACATCAACCCTCCACTGTCAATGTTAGACAGATCAATGAGACAAAAAATCAACAAGGATATCCAGGAGTTGAACACAGATCTGGATCAAGCAGATTCAATGTTAGACAGATCAATGAGACAAAAAATCAACAAGGATATCCAGGAGTTGAACACAGATCTGGATCAAGCAGACCTAATAGACATCTACAGATCTCTCCACTCCAAATCCATAGAATATACATTCTTCTCAGCACCACATCGCACTTACTCTAAAACTGACCACATAATTGGAAGTAAATCACTCCTCAGCAAATGCAAAAGAACGGAAATCAAAACAAACAGTCTCTCAGACTACAGTGCAATCAAATTAGAACTCAGGATTAAGAAACTCACTCAAAACCACATAACTACATGGAAACTGAACAACTTGCTCCTGAATGATGCCTGGATAAACAATGTAATTATGGCAGAAATAAAGATGTTCTTCGAAACCAATGAGAACGAACGTACCAGATTCTCAGGGAAACATTTAAAGCAGTGTCTAGAGGGAAATTTATAACAATAAATGTCTGCATGAGAAGCAAGGAAATATCTACAATTGACACCCTATCACCAAAATTGAAAGAGCTAGAGAAGCAAGATCAAAAAAACTCAAAAGCTAGCAGAAGACAAGAAATAACTAAGAACAGAGCAGAATGAAAGAGACAGACACAAAAAAACCCTTCAAAAAAAATCAATAAATACAGGAGCTGTTTTGTTGAAAAGATCAACAAAATAGACAGTCCACTAGCCAGAATAATAAAAAAGAAAAAAGAATCGAATAGATGCAATAAAAACAGTAAAGGGGATATCACCACCAATTCCACAGAAATTCAAACCATCATCAGATATTATTACAAACAACTCTATGCACATAAATCAATAAATCTGGAAAAAATGGATAAATTCCTGGACACTTGCACCCTCCCAAGACTAAACGAGGAAGAAGTTGAAACCCTGAATAGACCAATAACAAGGTTGGAAGTTGAGGCAGTAATTAATAGCCTACCAACCAAAAAAAGTGCAAGTCCAGATGGATTCACAGTTGAATTCTACCAGATGTACAAACAGGAGCTGGTACCATTCCTTCCGAAACTATTTCAGACAATACAAAAAGAGGGAATCCTCCCTAACTCATTTTATGAGATCAACATTATCCTGTTACCAAAACCTGGCAGAAACACAATTAAAAAAGAAAACATCAGGCCAATATCCATGATGAACACAGATGCAAAAATCTTCAATAAAATACTGGCAAACCGAATGCAATAGCACATCAAAAAGCTTGTCCATCACGATCAAGTAGGCTTCATCCTGGGGATGCAAGGCTAGTTCAACATACACAAATCTATAAACATAATCCATCACATAAATAGAACCAAAAACAAAAACCACAATTATCTCAACAGAAGCAGAGAAGGCCTTCGACAAAATTCAACAGCCCTTTATGCTAAAAACCCTCAATAAACTAGGTATTAATGGAACGTATCTCAAAATAATAAAAGATTTATTTATAACAAACCCACAGCCAATACCATACTGAATGGGCAAAAATTGGAAGCACTCCCTTTGAAAACTGGCACTAGACAAGGATGCCCTCTCTCACCACTCCTATTCAGCATAGTATTGGAAGTTCTAGCCAGAGCAATCAGGCAAGAAAAAGAAATAAAAGGTATTCAGTTAGGATGAGGAAGTCAAATTGTCTCTATTTGCAGACAACATGATTGTATATTTAGAAGACCCCATCGTCTCAGCCCAAAATCTCCTTAAGCTGATAAGCGACTTCAGCAAAGTCTCAGGATACAAAATCAATGTGCAGAAATCACAAGCATTCCTACACACCAATAACAGACAGAGAGCCAAACCAAGAGCAAACTCCCATTCACAATTGCTACAAAAGAGAGTAGTACCTAGGAATACAACCAACAAAGGATGTGAAGGACCTCTTCAAGGAAAACTACAAACCACTGCTCAAGGAAATAAGAGAGGACACAAACAGGTGGAAAAACATTCCATGCTCATGGTTAGGAAGAATCAATATCGTGAAAACAGCCATATTGCCCAAAGTAATTTACAGATTCAATGCTATCCCCATCAAGCTACCAGTGACCTTCTTCACAGAACTGGAAAAAAAAACACTTTATACTTCATATGAAACCAAAAGGGAGCCCGCAGAGCCAAGTCAATTCAAAGCAAAAAGAACAAAGCTAGGGGAATCATGCTACCTGACTTCAAACTATGCTACAAGCCTACAGTAATCAAAACAACATGGTACTAGTACCAAAACAGAGATGCAGACCAGTGGAACAGAACAGAGGCCTCAGAAGCAACGCCACACATCTACAATCATCTGATCTTTGACAAACCTGACAAAAACAAGCAATGGGGAAAGGATTTCCTGTTTAATAAATAGTGTTGGGAAAACTGGCTAGCTGTGTGCAGAAAACTGAAACTGGACCCCTTCCTTACACCTTACACTAAAATTAACTCCAGACGGATTAAAGATTTAAACATAAGACCTAACACCATAAAAACCCTAGAAGAAAACCTAGGCAATACCATTCAGGACATAGACATAGGCAAGGACTTCATGACTAAAATACCAAAAGCATTGGAAACAAAAGCCAAAATAGACAAATGGGATCTAAAACTAAACTTAAATGTTTCTGCACAACAAAAGAAACAATCATGAGAGTAAACTGGCAACCAACAGAATGGGAAAAAATTTGCAATCTCCTCATCAGACAAAGGGCTAATATCTAGAATCTACAAAGAACTAAAGCAGATTTACAAGAAACAAACAAACAAACCCATTCAAAAGTAGGTGAAGGATATGAACAGACACTTTTCAAAAGAAGACATTTATGAGGCCAACAAACATATGAAAAAATGCTCATTATCACTGGTCATTAGAGAAATGCAAATCAAAACCACATTGAGATACCATCTCATGCCAGTTAGAATGGCGATCATTAAAAAATCTGGAGACAACAGATGCTGGAGCGGATGTAGAGAAATAGGAACACTTTTACACTGTTGGTGGGAGTGTAAATTAGTTCAACCATCATGGAAGACAGTGTGGCGATTCCTTAAGGATCTAGAAATAGAAATTCTATTTGACCCAGCAATCCCATTACTGGGTATATACCCAAAGAATTATAAATTGTTCTATTATAAAGACACATGCACATGTATGTTCACTGCAGCACTGTTTACAACAGCAAAAACCTAAAACCAACCCAAACGCCCATCAATGATATACTAAACAAAGAGAATGTGGCACATATACACCATGGAATACTATGCAGCCATAAAAAACGATGGGTTCCTGTCCTTTGTAGGGACCTGGACAAATCTGGAAACTATCATTCTCAGCAAACTGACGCAAGACCAGAAAACCAAACACCACATGTTGGCACTCATAGGTGGGTGTTGAACAATGAGAACACGTGGGCACAGAGAGAGCAACATCACACACTGGGGTCTGTTGGGGGATGGGGGGCTTGGGGAGGGACAGCAGGGGGTGGGGAGGTTGGGGAGGGATAACACTGGGAGAAATGCCTGATGTAGGCGACAGTAAACCACCATGGCACGTTTATACCTATGTAACAATCCTATAAGATCTGCGATCTGCATGTGTAGCCCAGAACTTAAAGTACAATTAAAAAAAAAAAAAAAAAAAGTAACTCCAAGCCTCACATTCCTTCCAGAAAAATTATACTGGCTTGTGAAATCTAATTTTTACATTACGATGAAAATAAAAAATACAGGATTTCTGATTCTCCAACAATATAATAGGACTTATTCTTACACACATCACACATACGAGCACTGCCTGTCCCACAAGTCAGACACAGTTGCTGCTTTCTGATCCATCAGACAATGTTGCATCACACACAGCACATTCTAACCACATCTTCATATCAGTGCCTCAGATATGTGATGCTACCGAGTTCAAGAAATTTCAAGCACATTAACAACGAATATATATTATAGGCATCTCTTGTAACCGCAAGAGAAATGACCTCATAATCTGTTAATACTTTTCATCTCCTATCATTACAATTTGATAGATACTAAAAATTAGCTTCAGAGTTGCTATTCAAACATAATTCTTAAAACATCCTTTCATAAGTCATTTAGACTAATTCAAAGACAGACAATTAGCCTTTAACACTGCATTTAATTTAATAAGCCATTTCAGTATTTTAATAGAAGCATTAACAGGCATGAAAGAGGAATGAACTTTTTTTTGAGACCTCATAACTTACAAATTAGCTAATTTTTATTTTTAACGTAAATGTCAAAAAGCATAGTACCAAAGGGCCAGCAATTATACTGTTAAAAAGACATGGAAGTTATCTGGGTCAAGGTATCTCTGCTTTCAGAAATAAGCAAGAGCTTTAACGGTATTTTTAAAGTAAATGACAAAATCTCTAACTTAACATTTAGTAGCAATGCAGAAAAATATTCTCATTGTCAAGGAGTGGTACCTGTGATAATAAAATAAAATAATGTGTGTATAGAAAGCAAGTTATTTTTGGCCTTACCAATGAATTATATCATTCATTCACTATTTGTATTATATCATTTATATTATTAATACTAAAAAAAAAATCCTGAATTCAATGCCTTTAAATTATACTTACCTATTTCTTCCTATGTAATAAGTTTAAATGAACAAAAATTGTCAGAAAGTTAAAAAATATAATGCTTAAACTCTGACATACAACATCAACAAATAATTTTCAAAGCATACATGAAACTAAACATAGATGTGAGTGGCTTTTATAATAAAGAACATGTACTAAAAACATATTTTAGACATCTATATCTAATAAACATTTGCTAATTACTTGCTTGAAAATTTCTGTTAAGTAGAGTCTAGTAAATATTTGCTAATTACTTGCCTTTAAAACTTATGTTAAATACAATTTAAAAAAAGAAAGTGATTCCAAACTATATTGAATCAGGAAACTATATTGAGACAGACTATTTTTTACAGATTACATATAATTCATTCATTCAAATATTTTAACAGCATGTTTTTTCCTATTATAAAATTAATATGTTCATTTTAGAAAAACTGGAAAACAAATGCAAAAAGAAAATAATAATTACACATAACCACAAGTAATAATCATTGTAAATTTTTAATGTATTCTTGTTCCATTAATACATATGCACATTTAATATATTGCTTACCAAGAAAATGTTTTCATTTAATATTCTGTGAACATTTTCCCATGTCATTAAATAACCTTATAAAACAAGATATTTAACTGATTTAAATTACTTGATCATATGGAATATCATAATTTAATGTCTTACTGTCAAATTTTTTCCAATTTTTCACATTATAAATAATATTACATTGGGCATCTTTATCCATAAATCTTTTAGGTCACTTGTGATTATTTCATGAGGTAAACTGCCCATCCCAAATGCCCATCCAATTACTAACTTTCTATGAAAAGTTGCACAGAGCTTCCCTAGAAGACAAAGAACACCATGCTTGAAGCACACAGCATTAAAGAAAACTGTCCCTTCTTCTCCCTGTATTTATTAATATTTCAGCCAGTGCCATGGAAGAGAAGGGCTGCTTTGCTCAAAGTCTTCAGGCACACATGTAGGGTTACCTGGTGATGTTCCCATCTGTACTTATTCCCCATATTTCACCTGTTTAAAAGAAAAAAAAAATAGTCTTACTCTGTCACCCAGGCTGGAGTGCAGTGGCACAATCTCAGCTCACCGCAACTTCCACCTCCCAGACTCAAGTGATTTTCATGCCTCAGCCTCCTGAGTAGCTGGGATTACAGGTATTCATCACCATGCCCAGCTACTTTTTTTGTATTTTTTAGTAGAGACAGGGTTTCGTCATGTTGGTTAGGCTGGTCTCAAACTCCTGACTTCAAGGGATCTGCCCGCCTCAGTGTCCCAAAGTACTGGGATTATAGGCATAAGCCACCATGCCCAACCCTGTATTTCACCTCTTGAGAGGTATGGACAGATAATCTTTTAGGGATAGCTTCTCACAAGGGGGCAAATACCCAGTGAGAGACTGCTACAAAGGGCAGACCACCCACAAATGCAATAACAACTCTCAAATAACAGAAAACAAATTAACAGGTTGGAATCCACAGGTTGATGCCCTCTTTTCAATGCTATCTTTTCCTCTACCCTCTCAGCACAAGTTCAGGCACTGACATGGTCCTCCTCTCTCATTAAAATAAAAAATTGTTATTATTTTTTTTTTTTGAGACAGAGTTTCACTCTTGTCCCCCAGGATGTAGTGCAATGGCTCGATCTCGGCTCACTGCAACCTCCGCCTCCTGGATTCAAGCGATTCTCCTGCCTCAGCCTCCCAAGTAGCTGGGACTACAGGCACACGCCACCACACCCAGCTAATTTTGTATTTTTAGTAGAGAAGGGATTTCATCGTGTTGGCCAGGCTGGTCTTAAACTCCTGACCCCATGTGATCCGCCCGACCCAGCCTCCCAAAGTGTTGGGATTACAGGCGTGAGCTAATGCACCCAGCCTAAAATAAAAAACTCTTTTAGCATTTTGGTGTTGCCAAGTTACTCGATTTACTAAAGGTGTTCCTCTGTGTGCTGCACACCCATATCTCTGCATATACCACACACACAAGGAGATCCATGCACAGCAGAAGCCTGATCAGCACTCCAACTAATGTAGAGGCACAGGGGTGGGAAATACACCACAGAGGAAACCACATACAATGGCCAAGCAAGTGCCAGGCAGGCTCACCTACCTGGGACTATGAGATTCCATTACTCCATTTTAAACTCACGGCCCCAAAATAAGTCTTCCAAAGAGTTCACAGTCTAGCTACTTACCCACAATAAGCCGGTCTTCTTAAAGTCAAACATACCTAACATCAACCCACATCCCCTCCTTTAAAAAAGAAGTACCTGTGGGGAAAAAAAAGTAATCTCTTTCCTAGCAGTTTGTTTTCCACAATTTAATTCTGTTTCTCTAAAAGGTAATTTGGGATAATCGCCCACATCAAACTAGCCACAGACCAGTCTGGATGTTGTTAAACTTGTATGGTGAGTCACATAACGAATTAAGATCATTAGGATGGTGTTACAACAGTGTTGTTTCATAGTTAGTTGTCAATTTTAACACAAAAGTATACAAAATCCAGAATCCATTTTGTTCATCAAATTACGACTTTGTAAAATAAACAGTTGGACCTAATCACCAATGACAGATCAAAGATAAATTCTGAAATATATCATTTGCTTACTTTCTGGGTTAAAAGTTTAAAATGAATATGCTGAAATTGCTTTACAATGTCTTCTTCTATTTCCATCAACATACTTCTCTGGGAAAGTCTATTATGCCTATTATTAAAACAAAACAAAAAGAAACCATTCAGATACACATTATCCCCTAAAATAGTGTTATCAATGAAACCTGAGTAGATAAATTAAAGCAAGAAGGAAGCAAGCGGTGGCTCACGCCTGTAATCCCAGCACTTTGGGAGGCCAACGCGGGCGGATCACAAGGTGAAGAGTTTGAGACCAACCTGGCTAACACAATGAAACCCCCGTCTCTACTAAAAATACAAAAAAAAAAAAAAAAGCTGGGTAGGGTGGTGGGTGCCTGTAATCGCATCTACTTGGGAGGCTGAGGCAGGAGAATCACTTGAACCTGGGAGGGAGAGGTTGTAGTGAGCCAAAATCAAGCCACTGCACTCCAGCCGTGGTGACAGTGCAAGACTCTATCTCAAAAAAAAAAAAAAAAAAAAAAAGGAAGTAAGCTCAGTTATCCCATTAAAATCTAAAATAATGATATGCATGGATATGCATGGTGTCTGTTCAAAATCTGTTATTAGCATGTAATATGGAGAACTGATCTCTCACTTGTAACTTTGGCTATAACTGCAGAACAACAAAGTTATGAGAGTAATTGTGACTCACTTTATTAATCTCTGATATACACATTTTCATGGAACAAACACAATTCTTTAATGATGCGTTTCTTTTTCCCTATGTTTATTGTGATTATGTTTAAAGAAGTGGAAGTTTATGTCTGTTAAATCTAACAATAAAAATAGAGGCTTTTAAATTTTATACTGTGTATCTCTTCATGTTTTAAAATAATTAATATTAATTACATTCTCAGAATTACCAGTCTGTGAGGGACTGGAAATTAAAAGAAATTTGAGTTCCTTCAGGTTTCTGCCACAGAGAAGTGCTGTGCTAGGTGACGTGGATGGGAACAGACACTGGTTGACACCTGGACTTGCTTGGAGAAACTGCCTCTGCCAATGGGAGGGCATGGTGAGGGCCCTGCCAGCACTGGGCTGGACACCAGGTTTCCAAGGCTAAAGCAAGATATAAAAACTTGGTGCTATGCAAGATGTAAGGACAGAAATATGCCTTGCTTATTTATGTAGTTTTCAAAAATAAAATACATACAAAATTCTAAGAGATCTTGATAAACAGCAAAATATTTGTATGTTTGCCAGTTTGTCTACAAGTCTTAAAAACTAGTAATCAAGCAAACAAGCAACCCCCTCCATATACACACAACATCAACAACAATGATGAACCCAGGCACCTGGGCCTGACACTATGCCTCCAGAAGAGCTCAGAGTGCAGCCTTTCTCGTGTGGAGAGGCACCGTGTCATCTGCTTCCCTGAGTCAGAACTCATCAGAGGCCAGCACAGGCCTGACAGCCTGCGAAGGAGAGTAAGGGCAGTTAAATGGGGAGAAACACCTTGGTTCAGGTAGGGTTTTAACTCACATTTCTAAAATAAGCTTTAAAAAAACAAAACAACTCTATTTGGTGAAACCCAGAGGGCCACCAACACTCTCTGACTGATACGGTTTGGCTCTGAGTCCCTACCCAAATCTCATCTTGAATTGTACTTCCGTAATTCCCAAGCGTTGTGGGAGGGATCCAGTGGGAGATAATTTGAATCATGGGGGCAGTTTCCGCCCATACTGTTCTTATGGTAGTGAATAAGACTCACAAGATCTGATGTTTTTATCAAGGGTTTCAGCTATTGCATCTTCCTCATTTTCTCTTGTCCTTGCCATGTAAGAAGTATCTTTTGCCTCCTGCTATGAGTCTGAGGCCTCCCCAGCCATGTGGAACTCTAAGTCCAATTAAACCTCTCTTTCTTCCCAGTCTCAGGTATATCTACCAGCAGCATGAAAATGGACTAATACAGTAAATTGGTACTAGTAGAGTGGGGTGTTGCTGAAAAGACACCTGAAAATGTGGAAGTGACTTTGGAACTGGGTAACAGGCAGATGCTGGAATAGTTTGGAGGGCTCAGAAGAAGATAGAAAAATGTGGAAAAGTTTGGAACTTCCTACAGACTTCTTGGATGGCTTTGAACAAAAGCCTGATAGTGGTATCAACAATAAGGTCCAACCTGAGGTGGTCTCAGAGGAAGATAAGGAACTTGTTGGGACCTAGCGCAAAGGTGACTCCTGTTACGTTTTAGCAAAGAGGCTGGTGGCATTTTGCCCTGCCCTAGAGATCTGTGGAACTTTGAGCTTCAGAGAGAGAATTTAGGGTATCTGGTGGAAGAAATTTCTAAGCAGCAAAGCATTCAAGGGGTGACTTGGGTGCTGTTAAAGGCACTCAGTTTTATAAGGAAGACAGATCATAAAAGTTCAAAAAATTTGCAGCCTGACAATGTGATAGAAAAGAAAATCCCATTTTCTGAGGAGAATACAAGCCACATGCAGAAATGTGCATAGGTGGCAAGGAACCAAATGTTAATCTCCAAGACAATGGGGAAAACGTCTCCAGAGCATGTAAGAGGTCTTCACGGCAGCCCCTCCCATAACAGGCCCAGAGGCCTAGGAGAAAATGGTTTCAGGGGCCCGACCCAGGTTCCTGTGCTGTGTGCAGCCTACAGACTTGGTGCCCTAGGTCCCAGCTGCTGCAGCCGTAACACAAAGGGGCCAACATAGAGCTGGGGCCATGGCTTCAGAGGGTGCAAGCCTCATGCCTTAGCAGCTTCCACATTGTGTTGAGCCTTCGAGTGCACAGAAGTAAAAACTGAGGTTTGGGAACCTCAGCCTAGATTTCAGAGAATGTATGGAAATGCCTCAATACCCAGGCAGAGTTTGCTGTAGGGGCGGGAGCTCGTGGAGGACCTCTGCTAGGGCAGTGTAAAAGGGAAATGTGTGGTGGAGGCCCCACACAGAGTTCCTACTGGGGCATTGCCTAGTGGAGTTGTGAGAAGAGGGCTACTGTCCTCCAGACCCCAGAATGGTAGATCTACTGACAGCTTGCACCTTTCACCTGGAAAAGCTGCAGACACTCAATGCCAGCCCATCAAAGCAGCTGGGAGGGAGGCTGTATCCTGCAAAATCACAGGGTTGGAGCTGCCCAAGACCATGGGAACACACCTCTTGCTTGCATCAGCGTGACCTGGATGTAAGACCTGCAGTCAAAGGACATCATTTTGGAGCTTTAATATTTGACCACCCCACTGGATTTCGGACTTGCATGGGCCCTGTAGCCCCTTTGTTTTGGCCAATTCTATTTGGAACAGCTGTATTTACCTAATACCTGTATCCCCATTGTATCTGAGAAGTAATTAGCTTGCTTTTGATTTTACAGGCTCATAGGTGGAAGGAACTTGCCTTGTCTCAGATGAGACTTCGGACTGTCAACTTTTGGGTTAATGCTGGAATGAGTTAAGACATTGGGGGACTGTTGTGAAGGCCATGATTGGTTTTGAAATGTCAGGACATGAGATTTGAAGGGGCCAGAGGTGGAATGATAGGGTTTGGCTCTGTGTCCCCAACCAAATCTCATCTTGAATTATACTCCCATAATTCCTACGTGTTGTGAGAGGGACCTGGTGGGAGATAGTTTGAATCATGGGGGAAGTTTCCCCATACTGTTCTCAAGGTAGTGAATAAGTCCCACAAGATCTGATGGGTTTATCAGGGGTTTCCACTTTTGCATCTTCCTCATTTTCTCTTGCTGCCATCACGTAAGAAGTGCCTTTCACCTCCCGCCATGATTCCGAGGCCTCCCCAGCCATATGTAACCATAAGTCCAATTAAACTTCTTTTTCTTCCCAGTATCTGGTATGTCTTCATCAGCAGTGTGAAAACGGAGTAATGCACTGACCTTCAGCTTATTCTTCACCTCTTCATTTTGAGTGGGTGGAAAGGTGAGCAGTACTTTTTAAGTGGACTTCACAATGTCTCTATCCCAAAAGACATAACTTAAAATATGAGAGTTTTCACAAGACCCTTTATACTAGACTTTTTAGAAGGCAACCTGGTGGTGAAGCTAGAGAAAGGCCCAGACAAGTAAAACACAAAGTTACAGGTGGTCTTTAGCAAACCACCCACTTTTATTATGGAGTCAAGGGAACCTTCTCCAGGTGTTAACAGCATTCTATACATTCTCTGAAAGTATCCAACACAAACTGTTTTCCAGCAATTCTGGAAGTTACTAGGAATCTAAACACTTAGAAGAATACAGCAAGGATTAAAAGCTGAGAACAAAATACAGATACTACCATAAAGACAAGATTAGAAGGACCCAGTTTTTGGAAGCTTCCAATTAAGTTAAAATTCAAGAACAAAATTATATATATGTGTGTGTACACACACATATGCGTACACACACACACACACACACAGAGAGAGAGAGAGAGAGAGAGCGCCAAAAATGTTTTAATGTAGGTCAAATTAGTTCATCTCAATTTAGGGAGCACAGAATATGATCTTTCAGGTGCCATGTGCTTTCTAACCCACAGAATACACCCAGTATCTGAGCAACAGGAAGCTAGGATGCTTTTGAACACAAAAATGTAAGAATCGCCCACAGGATTTGAGGCAGAGTCCAGCAAGTCTTTATTCTGAGTCCAACAATAACAGAGCACTTAGTGGGAGGGCGCTGTGCAAAAACCACACTTCTCTGAGGATTATTAGTATATTTGCAATTTCTTTGGCATCTCCTCCCACTCTTCCCATGAAGACATGAACTCTGAGAAACCTTCACCGTCCTGTAGAAGCCTTCCCTTTTTCCTCCAAACTCCCCAGCCAACAGACGACACTAACTTACTGTCATGCGAAGCACAGGCTCACTCTCCACACAGGGATCGCCGCATACTTCGTTTAACAGCGTAAGCAGAGAAAAATAAAGGGTTTTGGCTGATGGAATAATGAGTTATTCCATCAGCCAAGGCCAGTGTAAATGTTTATCCATTAATGGAAAGTCAAAGCACACACATTTTAGAGGCATGTTAATGTGGGATTTAATCAGACACCATAAATCAGCAGGCCAGTTTTCCTCACTTACACAAAAGTTTCACATTTCAGTTCAGATAGAGTAGAAACACCGTCCTCAGAATTTATATACATTTGATCTAACTGATTAAGTTCCACACTGCTCTTTTGTTCACTATAAACAAAAATAAGTAAAAAAAAAATTCCCAAACTGCCACAGCATGAGTTGAAAACATACCATCTGCAGCTGCTCGGCAGGAGCTACTGCCCCCAAATCAAATGAAAGGCTCAAGAAATGCTCAGCTGTGTTCTTATTGCTCGAGAGGTTCCTGGAATCCTTCCATGATTAAATTATTGGCAAAAATTGGCAATACACCTATAGCCATATACCTCAAGCAGACAGCAGCTATCAAAAGGAAATGAATGTAACTTTCAAATTATCAAAATGCCACGATGCTCCTGTTAAAATAAAAACCATTTAGCCTTTCCATCTCACAAAAATTTGAAATGTCATTTATTTTAACCAAGAGTTTTCTCCTCCCCTTTCTTCTAATTTGATAGTGGAAAGTGACAAACGCAACCTTATCACTAAGTTTTCATTCTTTTACATGTCTTCATTCAAGAACATGAACACTCCAATCTCTAGGAGAAAATTCCAGTCCAAAGCTGGATATTATCCCTTAACTGAGAGCCAACAAGTACGTCTGTACTCTCAAAAATTCTGAGAGAAATAAGTTCACATTCACAGTACATTGTGGATGTTATGAGTTGACCTTCTGGAAGGAATACTTATGTCTGTTATAAGAATTACTCTACATATCCTTGGAAACCAACACGATAACTCTAGAGACATGAAACTCAAGAGCCCAGGAGTGGGGGCCACGCTCCATCTCCTGCCCCTGACACCATGGTGCACTGATCGCAGCACTTGGACACAGGCTCGGAATCTACTCTGCAGGGTCTCCAAAGTGGCCACTAAAATCAATCAGATTCTCACTTCAAGAGTCTTCTAAGGTGCTAGTGAGCAGTCTGCTGAGGGTCCTTTCAGGCTAAAGCAGCATAATGTGAGCTCATTAGAGAAAGAGAAAATCACATGCACAACTGCTTCCTTACCATTTGCCCAACCCCATCCCAGCTCCTCAGCGTGGGAGATGGCCACTGGACTCCAGTGGAACTTCCTCTGAATGGCACACAAGCCAGAGGGCCTGCAGTCATTCCAAAGGTTTTTGCTCCCAAGAAACCCTCTGGCTCCTGAATAAGTGATTACCATTATTCCATTCATCAAGTGTCTCTTAAGCCTTCTATTATGGGTCTGAATTTTAAACAGTGACTAGGTCTTTTATTATATCCCTGATCCATGTCCCCAGTAACATTTCATTCAAAGTTAGAGAATCTGTCAGCAATCTCATTATTATTAGACTGTACCCTCCCTTCCTCCACTCAGAATTAAACTGCATCCAACGGGTGGGAAAAATACTCTATCTTGAAAAATATTATTAGAAAGTCTATTGTATTTCCAGAATAAGAGCACCACAAGAGCAATATCCTGTCTGCCTTATGCACCACCGTTACCTGAGTCCCTAGAATTGAGTCTGGTAAAAAAAAAAAAAAAAAAAAAGAGCATGTAATAAATAGCCGACAAATGAATGAATACATCTGAGCACCGGCTATACGACAGGCCACTTTTCTCAACAAATCCTGTCTATAATACTATGACACAGATTGAAGGTTTTCCATGCACAGGTTCAGAAATGAGGGCTTTCAGAGAGGAAGCAGCTAAGTGACATACCGGCCCTACAGGTATGGAGAAGACCCCTCAGTCTCAGCCCATGTTTGATCTATCCAAAATGTGTTCTGTATCTTGGGAGTACAGTATAGCAAAAAGAGCTCAAGATCACAAGGACTTTTATCCTACAGTAGAGAGACAAATACTAAAGAAGCCCCAAACACAAAAGTTCTAGCAACCAGCATCACGCAAAGCATCGTAAAATCCGCTGGGCAAAGCAGAACCAAACAAGTGGCAATGCTAATTACACAAGATTAGAACAGAGGCCCAGGGGTAGTCAGCTACACGACACTGCCTAGCATCCCCAGAAGTTAGGTTGGGTCATAATAAGAGCTCCAGAAGAATGAGAGTGGAAGAGTGGAAAGGATGGAGGAGACCCTTCTGGGCTAGCCCTTTAGGTGACTCACACCTGGGTGCCCCTTCCCCTTCAACAAGCCTAAGCAAAGACCACTCAGGCCAAGGCCGTGAGGCTAGGGCCCTGTGGTAACACAAACAGATGGAAGGAACTTGAATTCATGTGTGTCAGGTGGAGGAGAGCAGCCTACCTGTCCAGGCCTTGGGCTGTCACACAAGAAAGAAATCAGCTTTTCCACCGCCAGAGCATTTTGTAGTGTCTCTTAGAGCAGGCAGAGCAACCTTAACCAATACAGCCCTAAGGAAAAGTCTTCTCACCTTGACAGTACATTCTACATGCAAACGACCATTAATGGTACAGCTGACGAAAACTTTTTTTAGTAGTTTCGTCTATGGTTGGAAAGGTTTGGCAACTCAGAACTTCAGTAGTGGAGGAAATAGAAAAGGGGGTGGTTAATTAAGTCTAGAATTTTATTTTTATGTCAACTAGGTTTTTATTTTGCTAGTCAGTATCTCTTCAGCATAAGTGATTGAAAATCTGTATTTTTTCAGGACTAGTTGATTAGCCTCCTTCATATAGTATCATAAAACTGAACTCAGGAAATTTTAGTTTTAATAATTGTTGCATTTGAAATAATTAGAAATAATTTGAATTAATTAAAAATAATTCCTCAGTTTTGCAGATAAACAGGTGTATTTTCTTTCACCTAAAATTTTCTAAGTAATCAGATACAAATAAGCCAGTAATATGTCAGGATCTATCTCTTCAGAAGCAAAGTGGCTCAGCTTAATGCTGTGAGCCGGCCTGAGCCAGGCCTGCATCAAGTGTCAGCCAACTAACAAAAGAAGCACCTGATCTCCAGAATGAATGGGTGGGATGTAAGACGAGACCCAGTGGGCAAATTGCCAGATCAGATAGGAAACTCACACCCCTGTGGGGAAAAGGGAAGTTGAGATGTGACTGAAAATAAATACATAAATATTTAACAGAAATTGCTCCTAAAATCAGTAGACAAATGGATATGACCTCTGAAAAGTTCATGTGATCAAGATGAAGGTAAAGAAAGCCCAGTGTGGTCATATAAAATACACAACAAAGTAAAAATAAATTATGTTGAGTTTTGAAAGAAGCTTTATACACAAGAGTGCATGCTGCATGATTCCATTAATATCAAGTGCAAGAACATGAAAAACTTATCAACGGCCAAAAAAAAGGAACAATGGTTACCTCAGATGAAGGTGGGAAACGAAAAAATTGACTGGGCGGGGGCATGAGAGAACTTTCTGAAGTGGTAGGAACATTTCACATCCTAATAGAAGTACAGGCCATATGGATGGATGGATGTATCAAAACAGAATGATACACTTAAGATTTGTACATTTCACTTTATAACTTTTACTTCAAAAAATGTAAATGTTATTAACTCATTTACAGTATACATACTGATGTGTTTAGTGATAAAGTGTACACATGTGTGCAGCTTACTCTGAAATGCATCAAAAAAATAAGACGGACTGACGGGTGGGTAGAAGACAAAGAGATATGCATAAATCAAATAGAGTCAGACCTAACAACCCAGGAGCGGGGTACAGGGGTGTCCACTACACCACACAATATTTTCAGCTTTTCTGTAAGCTTGCAAATTTGCATGATAAAATGTTGGGGGAAAGTATATGGTGATTACATTGAGATTTATTGGTTTGGAGTTTAAAGGGAAATCTCAGCCAGCACTTACGGCTAGCTCATGAGACATAAGACAGGAAGTGGACAGAAGGAAGAGAGCACTGACAGCATATGAACAACACCCCAGAGAGACCCGGGGGCAGACGGGATTCGGGCGAGTCGAGCTCTTCTTGTCCACTGACATCCTTTCTAATGCTGCCTCAGTTTAAAACTCTTGTTACTCAGCATAATTTAAAAATAAATCACTCCAATGTGTCAATTATCAAGTTATATATTCCTAAGTATAAAGTCTTGAAACAAAACATATGACCTTGAGTTGCAATTATAATACTATGTGTATATTCTGTAGACTAACTGAAATGAATGCAGTAATTTTATAACAAAACATCTTTTATATCTCTGATATAACCAAAATAGTTTTTCCTTTAGGTTTATGACACAGTCTGTAACCTTCAGTAAATTACAATGAGGAAAAAAATCATAAAGACTATCTTACATGACAGACAAAGTAATAATTACCACTTTGAAAATTCTGTCCATCACTTCTCCTTAACGTTGCTTTTCTTAATAGAGCAAAACCTAAACCAGGCAAAAAGATGTTTGGATTTAAGCAGATCAAGTTAAAAGTGGTAATACTGTGATCAAATGAACAACTGAGAGAGTTTTGTATGTATCTGCTGGTCTTGGATAGGGCCTACAGTTTCCCTGTTCACAAGAGGCCCTCAACAAAAATTCAAATCCTAACCATTTTCCAAAGCTTAACTCAAGTTCTATCCTCCTTGAATGTTTTGCTAACTATGCAAACCCACCTTATTCTCGGCTAATCACACAGTCTTTCATCTGAAAGAAGCTGTAGTGCCCATCTATCCTATGGTCTCATTTACACAGGAATCTTTTTCTAATATACCTGACACATGGCCATTAACTCTGCCCAAGTTAGTTCATCACCTAATAAGGCAGTTTGTTCACCACCTAGTAAGGTAGCCCATGCTATTACACAATAGTTCCAGTGGCTAAATCATTCCCTCTGATAGTTCTGAATCAGTAACATATGGAAGTTTAGGATAACACTCAAAGGTCCCTCTGAGGACTAAATTCTAAGAGTCGGTTAATTTGCTGACTGTCCCTGGCAGCTACCCAGTACAGGTACTGAAAGATAGGGATGGAAGGACAAGATCCCTGTTCTCAGGGGTCTCACACCCTAGGGTGCCACCTGTTAACTTGAAAAATCTTAGAATGCCAGCATTTAAAAAGACTTCAAGATGGCATGACCCCACATCCTTATTTTAAAATTGGATTATAGTCACTGCCCCAGAAAATTAAAGGAGTTAGACAAGGCCACGAAGAACCCCTTACACCACTTGTGTCATCTGTAATGGCAGGATATTCTACTTTGCTCTTCTATATAATGCTCTAAGTAGATTTCTTAAAATTATAATTTTTCTCCTTAGTTTTACCTGTTCCTAAAAAGAAGAAGGTAAAAGTTCACTTTTAAACACACGAATGCTTGCAGGGATGACAAGGAGAGCAAGCGCATATTGCCAGAACTCTGCTCCATGAAGGCAGGTGTCTCCATGTATACCTCTCTCCACCTTCCTCAACACCTCCCAGGGTGCTAGAGCAGGGGAAGTACAGATGTCTGAAGTATTTGCTATTGGAATGACAAAGAGCATAGTAAGATTAAAGCAGTGTCTCCTGAAACTCTCTCTCCTAGGGCCTTTTTCCTCATTCCTTGCACATATCCTGTGCCGACTCAACATCCCCTCTGCTCCACAGCTTATCTCAGAAAGAACTAAGTTACGGTGCCAAGCTAAGAGGATGAATTTAGAAAGCTCCACATAACCAGACGCACAGCGACAGCAGCCATCAGACATCACCCAGATTTAACTGCCCTAAAATTAGCAGTCAGAGCAAAGTAGTTACTGCAATGATTGCGTCAGAGCTATTCTGACTGGCGAACTGCCAGTTTTAAACAAATTGTCCTGCTTTCTCTACCAGGGAAACAATATTTTGGAGCAGGGCCAGCTAAGCATTTCAGTGAATGTTCAAATTCTAGCTTCGCTATTAATGTTTTATAATTCAATGACAAGGTGAACAAAATCTATATAGGCTACATCTGCAAGGGGGTTATTTTCTTTGTTGTAAGCACTTATTCTTTGGGTGAGTAAAGTACTGTGGATGAATCCTTTTAAATATTTAAATGCCTGAAATTTATTTAGGGATTCACATTCAACTGGCTTAAAGATTATGCAAATCTATCAAAGTATAAATGCAAAACAAAAATTGTTTTCCTCTTATATTTCTTTTAATCTTGGCAAAGACTCAGGGGCTAAAAAAATGTTCTCTGCATGATCACAGAAGGGCCCACTCGCTTCCCAACAAAGAATACATAACCTGATTCAATTGGTAAAACTGCTACCTCACCACAAATTACAAAATTTCTAGTTAATGATAGACAATTCACTGACTGATAGAACAGGGCAGTTTTTAGACCAGAACAATGAGCTCATTAGCCTAACCCACAGCCTCCACTTCCCCCTTTCAGTGATAGTTAGTTCCACCATTCTCATATGCACATACCTTCTTTAGTCCCTCCCCCTTTCCCTCTTTCTCTTTTCATTCTTTTCTTTTATAATGATTTATGGAAACCTACCATACCTTACAAGTGAGCTGTAGAATAAAGAACACTGTAGCTGGAACCAGGAGACATGGGTTTAAAAATACAAGGATTCAGATTCAGAAAACCACACTTTCATTAAATCTTGGTTTTTTAATCTGTAAAAGGGGAAAAAATCCCACTAGCCTTATAAGGTTCTTGTCAAGTACACGTGAGAGAACACAAATGAAACTTCAAGCATGATAATATTTGCCTTTAAGAACAGCTCTTCCCAATTCTTTATTCTCTTCATAAATCAACATTGGTCTCCTTCACTCATTCTTATTTAAAACATTTTATTTATTTATTAATTTATTTGAGACACGGTTTTACTCTGTCACATAGGTTGGAGTCCACTGGCACGATCAGCTTACTGTAACCTCAAACGCCTGGGCTCAAGGATTGTTCCGCCTCGGCCTCCCCAGTGGCTAGGTCTACAGGTGTGCACCACCACATTGAGCTCATTTTAAAATTTTTCGTAGAAATGAGGTCTTGCTTTGTTGCCCAGGCTGGTCTCAAACTCCTGGCCTCAATAAATCCTTGCCTCAGCCACCCAAAGTACTAGGATTGCAGGCATGAGCCACTGTGCCCAGCTCAAAACATTTTAAATGGGAAAACTGACCTATTATTCCAAACAAATGAGTTACAGTGATCTTCAAATCAAGCTGGTTGATAAATTGGATGCTTCTACTATCATGTATGCCTTGCTTACAGCACTTATCACAGCATACCTTAATAAAGGTAAACAAATAGGAGTTAGAATAATGGCCCTCTAATTTCATGTAATATAAGAACTAGCACTATGTTAGGATATTAGAGATAAAAGACTTTTACCATGTAAAATGAAGACTACAGCTACTGAGCACCTACCATATTTAAGGCATAAATAATACCCTCATGTACTTTGCAACCCTCAAATTAAAAGCACTGAATCAACAACAAAAGATGCACTATACATTACTGACGGGGTTTCTAAAAATCATTATTTCCTGTGGAAATTAATACTGCTAATGAACTGAGAGATAAAGGACTACAGGCAGTATTACACAATTCAGAAATCATTTCTTCTCAGTAAGCTTTATTAAGCCCCAGCCAGGGCTTTTAAGTCAACTGCAGCCTCATGGGATTCAAATAGGGCTGTGCAGTCATCAGCACAGACCAGGCTTTGAAACCTGGGAAATGTGTAAACCACACCCTCTCATGAAAGGAGGCACCTAAGGGTGCCCAGACTCCCAGGAACCACACCTCACTGAATGGGGCTATAAAGGTCTTGATGTAACAGACAGAACACAGTCAAAACCCTCTTCAGAAACTACTTCCACATTTTTACCAGTTTCATATCAGAGTTCAATTGCAAGTCATTTCCAATGACCTAGGAAAGCCATAAATGAGGTATAAACTATTATTCAAGATAGATCATGTATANAGAATTATTAGAACTTTAATGCAACAGTATTTACTTCAACAAAAGCCAAGATAAAGGGAGTTCTTTTATGTTCAACCCACAACTCCCAATCATTCCTTTAACAAATATTTGCTCACTGAGAGCCTGTCATGTGGCAAAAACCACCTAAGTGCAAGGAATACAGTAGTAAACCAGAAATGTCCCTGCTTGTTTGCCGCTTATGTTCCATTCTGGGTGGGTGGTGCTTGCTTAGCTGGAAGTACAGGAGATACAAGAGTAGGGCTCCCTTCTCTCTCTCCTCGTTCATTCCCAATCCACTAATGGCTGGGAAGCAAAGCATGCCTTGCACTAGGGATGGCTGTGCAACAGTTCTGGCTAATCACATATAGACAGAGCTAGGCTATTAATCTACACTTTCAACAGACCCTGATCCTGGGAGCGGTTTTGTCTGAGTTTGATAGCATGATGCCTCTTAAACAGCTGAATTAACTAGAAACTTTCTAAGGAGAATAGCAACACCATTACATTAACCTCCTACCCCTCAATAAAGGAAGCCTCAAACCAAGACCCACAGGCAATTCTGGAAGAAAATAGGCCAAAGTCAGAAATGTCTTCAGGAAAAAGAATAAATACACAGTAAATATAAGGCCTATTAAGAACGGAGTTTGTCTTCAGCATGTCTCACAAGACCCTACAGGCTGCCTAGAAATTCCATTTCCCAACAGTTTATAAACTCTAACCAGTTAAAGTAGCAGAATAGTGGTATCCAAACAGGGGCCACACATTTCAAAGATACAAATGCCCTTGAGGTGCAGAGAAAATACTTCTACATCTATTTATTTTTAATACCACTCTTCTTAAAATTTATATTTGTTTTATAATGTCCATAATATTTTAGCACAGCAAAGTATATGTTTATACATACAGATATACATATACACATGCACAAATGTGTATATAGGTATGTATATATGTGTATGCATACATACATGAACACTTAGACAATTGTGTACAGATGGGATGCATGTTGAAAAAAGGTTGAACCTACTACAAAGAAACCACTGTTTTTTGCATTAGGCCATTTAAACACCTGAAACAGGTAGCATGTGCCCTTACAAAGAATCAAAACTATAATTCCTAAAATTACTTATTAGAAACTTCAGTACAGAGAGGACAGCATCCCAAAGCTATTCCTGAACTATGTGAATACCCACTGTTCAACAAGGAACCAAATGTGTTATCAAAAACACCTCCAGAAGACAGTGAAAGCAATTGTTTTGATAACTTCACAGGATACTATGCCTTAAGCATTAGTCAGAACTTTTTTTAAAACTTCACATAATAATTTAACTCAGCATTATTTTTTATTCACCCAACAGTTACTTTCCATAGTAACAATTTTTAACACTGGCTCTTTACCTAGATATTTTTACCTAAGTGTAATTGAATATACTACAAAACAGCCTATTTTGGAATGTTCTGATTTCTTGAACAAGTCAACTAAATGGGAATATCTCTCAGCAGGTTAAGCAAATATGCAGAAGTGAAAAATATGGAGTAATCTAATAGGTAGAGTTCAAGACACCCCTTCTGGCTAAATGTTTATGAGTAAAACAGGAAGAGAAGTATATCAACTAATTAAAACAAAACCAGAAGAGATTGTGGTGCTCTTCCCTACTACCTGAAAGAAATTTAACATAAGAGAATACTAACCCAAAAAAATATGCTGAAAAAAGTCCAACAAGATTCTGATTTGTCCTACAATAATTGCAGTGTCTAAGGCCTCCAGAGGTCACAGGTCATACTGTGACCCTAGTTTCTCAAGTCAGTCATTGATTCAACAAATTTTCTTAATCATATGCAGAACAGAGTCCTCGTTACTAGGTACACACTGAAAATGAACTCATTTATTACTCAGCATAAATTGGTCAATAGAACCAGCAAAGGATGTATGACACACTCTTTCAGGATATCCATGTGGAAAGGTGGAGATACATCGGCTAGTTATAAGATACTAAGAACATTAGTAGTTAACTGTAACCGAGAGTGTGACTCCTTATAAGCCTCAAGGGAAGCTTCCAGAGACATACTTCGTGTTGTTCAGCCAGTTTAACAATTTCATCAGTGGCTTAGGTAAAGATATAAAAGAGTCTGATCTATCATACAGACAGCATTTCTTTGGGAGGACAGGTAAAGATGCCAAAGAATATAATCAAATTCCAAAAGCACGATGGAAAGAATCAGCTAACATAAAGCAAAACACAGCACAATAAATGTTAGGTTTTGCAGTGACATCAGTACAAGATGGGAAGACATGGCTCAATGGCAGCATGTGATTAAGGGCTCAAGGGGTTTTAGTGAACAGGAAACTCGTTGAGTCTGGCCACCAGAAAAGTGACTGCAAACTTGGCCTACATCAGTGCAAGCAACATGCAACCTATGACAGACACTCCAGCTCTACTCCACATGGGTCACGTTACACCAGGAGCCCAACTCTGACAGAGTAGCCGGAATACTTCTAGAGAAGGATTTGTTCAGTAGGCCACCAAGGCAGTAGAATTTGAATAAACAAGCAGAATTCAATTCGAATTCAATAGGCCAAAAAACTTTCTAGTACTCAAAACCATTAAAAGGTGGAGATCCCCACCCCTTACTTGCAATGTTCAGGTATTACTGGAAGACCACTTACAGAGATTATATAAAAGGATCCAAATATCGAATAAGGGTTAGTTCAGCGGCTCAGTGATTTCCAAACTCTGGTCCTTAGTGAAGTTTTCACTGACCCATGGAAAAGAAAAAAGTGTCCATGTGGGGATAGTTATAAATCCATGAGTGGGGTAATTTTAACACAGATATTCTCTGGATAGGAAGAACTCTCCTTTAAGTCTGACAGCATAGGTATTCTTCCCTCACTTTTTTTTTTTTCTTTGGTATAACAAACGTATTTTGATGAAATGCATTGACAATACGTAGTAACTGCTGTTGTCAATTTTCAACACACTTATGTAATAACATTAAATGCTGACATATCTGACAATCCCTAATATTTGCTATTTTTTTTTTTAATTTTACAGGTAGATGAAAAGAAATGGTACAGAAACAGCATGATGAGACAATCTTTAAGGCCCTTTCTGGTCCAAAGATGCTATGATGACTACATTCGACTTGCTGCACATTTTCCACATTTTCTTCCTTCTTACCACCCAACTTGGCTATACAGTAATGGGGGGAAAATATACCAAGGAATTGGGCCGCACTAAATATGAAATCTCTCAAGAAGCAGAACCTCAACAGTGAGTCAAGATCTGGCTCTCTTCTACAACTGATGTTCTTTGGAACCAAAGTTTATGAATCAAGTTCAGAAAGGATCAAAATAATCTATGTCTGAAGTTGGGAGGCTTTTAAATTCCTATCACACGGTTATCACTCTTTTAAAAGGAGTCACAGCAAAATGCAATTGGAACAGAAAAAGCAATTTCTGAATCATTGATTTCAAGGTAAACCAAGTAGCTGTGACCCTCATGCAAAGTATTCACATACAAACTTACCGTGGGCCAAGGCAAAGAAAAGACATAATCATGAAAAACATAAACTATCCCAATCAGACAGGCATTTTCATTATTCTAATACATTCATTTTAAACGTTAAAGAAACCCAAAATTTTGGTGCTGAAAGGGGTCATGAAAACACTTTCATCCAAATTAATTCGTGGCAGGTGGTAGAGGCAGGAAGCTCAAGGTTCCTATCTCTGCCTAAAGTTTCTTCTACTCTCATCCTGCAAGTGAATTAGGTACATTAACAGAAGTAAAAAACCTAGAACATGGGTTCACTATTCTCTAGGACTGTACTTTGTATTTCACGGAAGTTCAAAACAGGAAAAAAAAAAAAAAAAAAAAAAAAAAAAAAGAAAAAAAAAAAAAAAAAGGAAACACAGCAAGGGTCCAACTATCTCAAAAAAAAAAAAAAAAAAAAAAAAAAAAAAAAAAAAAAAAAAAAAAAAAAAGCAGAGCTCTTCAATTAACAATACCCCAAGTCTAAATTTTCTTCAATATGGCTTTAAAAGAATTTGTAATCCTAAACCACCACCATAAATTGATTACAAGTTCAAAAACTCAATGCCTTCCTCAACCTCAAAAAATAACCCTGCATTTATCAATTATGATTGGAGGTAAGGGGCTGTATCCACGTAAACACATAGTTCTTTCCGAAAGTATGCAAGAAACACAATCCCTTTTAAACTAGTTTTGATGCCTAAACACAGTGCTTTTAAACCATTTTCAATTACCAAACAATTGGTTTTTCAGGGTAGCTAGTATTTCCTTACTTTCAGCAATAGATAGACTGCTCACTTCAAAATCAATAACCCACTTCCCCTTTTGCCTCAGGTAAAAAGATCCTCCAGGTGGACAAGTGTTTACTAAGCTCAGGAATCAAGGAACCCTTTATACACCATCCCAGTCTTGGAGGTTGGGGAGGGAGGGGAAGCACCTTCCAAATCCATATTACACAGCTTTAACTATAGTAAGCATTATAGAAGCCAAATCATGATCTGATAATTCTCTTTTAAACTAAAAGTTACATTCCATACAATTAAAGCTCTTTGAGAAAATCTAAGACTTAAAAACATAAAAAGCATTTAATGAAAAACATATACTTAAAGCAACTGGTAAAATCTGTAGCCCATACTAAAAGCCAGACTCCACCCCCATACCTGTGATCTAGCTCTTGCTTTATTTTCCGGACCTGCTTACACTGTTTCTTATCCAAGTTCATTTCACCCCATCTATAGGTAGGAAGTGGGTACTGATCAAAGCTGTTTCTGATTTCATTTCCTACTTCCCAGATGTTTGCTCTGTGGTTTTTCTTTTTCCTTCAGCTATTTATGAATACACTCTAATTTAGAACAAATTCAGTATGTCTTATTTTAAGCTGGCCAAGGCACACAATAAATGAGCGCTATAAAGATAATTTCAAGATATTTATCCAGCATATAAATAAGTTTGCCTACCTAGGCAAGATTTGGACAGGCTGCCATAATCTTACTTTAAAATAAAAGTGCTTAAAAACATGAGCCTGCTGCTGTTGCTGCTGTTACTGCTTAAACTACGAGCTATTGTGCTTGTCATGAAAGGGCTTTTGCTTAGAAATGAAAAAATCAAATATCCTCTGGGGAGAAGATGTTCCTAACACAATCCCTATTATGAATCATGCACATACTTCAATTGCATCTCTTCCCAAAATGGATCAATGGACTCTTTAGGAAGAATCAATGTGATTTATACCCAAAACTTAAGATTGCACTTTCTCATGAATAATACTTGCTTATAGCTCTTAATCAGTGAAATTCAATCAAGCAGTAAACATCTTTTAAGTGAAAATGTTGTCTAAACAGGATTATAAAACTAACAGAACTCTGAATTCTTTAAATAAGTCCAAACATCAAACAGGCATTCTTAAATGACGAAACTAAATACAGTAAACCCTGTTGTCTGTTGAAATTCAACTTTGGTAATGCCAAAATTAATAGGTCACCTCTCAATAACCGCAAAAATATTGGTATGTGTAGGTTTTCTAGGGAGGTAATAAAAAGCAACAGTTTGCGAGATTTTTTTTCTTCAATTACTAATTGTAACACTAGAAAAATTACAACCTAGGCTGCACACAGACGCAACTCAAATGGGCAGTTTACTAAATGCCTGTCATGAGAAAGCCATCTAGTGTTAATGTTTAGAATGGAAACTGCGGACAAAAGAGGCAAAGAAAAGAAAAATCTGTGCGACTATTTTGAACTTACTGAGCAAAGCCATAAGAACCACCAAGATTCCTTGAGGATTTTTTCCTTGTTTTTTTTTTTTTTTTTTTTTTTTTTTGGGGGGGGGGGAAGCCATCCTTGTCAAAACCCAGTCTAAATCTAACCAAAATCCAAAATGTCTATAATTTTATTTTAATCACATGTTTTGGTGAGCACAATTCCGTGACCAATGCACTTGATTTTTCCAATACTCAGGTCAGAGTCATCTTGGGCTGAATTAATTTAACTGAAGCAGGTTAATGATGACAAATATCTCCCAGAGGGGTAATGCCAAGTTATTCTCTCTTTCCGAGAAGCCTCGGCTCCCTCTTGTAGATGATGAGCTGAAATTGATTCTTTGGGTTTGCGGCACGGCAGAAAATTAATCTGTAGGTGCTCCTGGGGATATTCCCAGGACGTGGTCAAACTACCCTCACTGACACGGGAAGACCCGGAGAGGCCCTGGAGCTGACAAAATGGGAAGAAAGGTCGCGCTGAGTGAGAAGGGCGCTCGCTGGCTGCTCGCGGTCTTACAAAGAGGGATCCGTCCCGGCGAGGGCGCGCGCTCGGGGCGCACCCCTTCCAGGGGAATTAGCTCCGCAGCAAGTTCGGCGTCAGCCAGCCAGGCGCGCCAGGGAAGCTGCGTTGGGCAACGGCGAGCCCTTCCGCGAGCGTTAGTCAGAGCGGAGTTCTGGGCACCTGGAGGAGATCCTCCTCAGTGCCTGTGTCGCCGAGACGTGAATAACCTTTCAACCGATCGATAACTTGGAGAGAACAAGCGGCGGCGGCTCCTCTCCCAGCCGGGTCCCGGGAGCGCGGGCGCATCTGCATCTGCGAGCCGAACCCCGCGCCGCGCCCCTCGCACCCCCGCGCCGCGCGCACCCCGCCGCCGTCAGCCCCCCGGAGGGCAGCCTTCCCCTCCGGGACAGACCCCGCCTGGCCGCAGCCATCCCGAGCCGACCCTCTCCACGCTGCCCGTCGGATTCCCCGACACATACCTCCGCAAGGCCGTCCGCCGGGACCTGCTACAGCCTGTGCGCGCCGGGCGGCGCGTACCGGGGCTGCCGCCTCGCCGCCCGCCGCTGCCCGGAGCTGCCCATCGGCCCGGACTCTCCCCGCGCCGGGCTCCGGCGGAGGCGGCCCGGACCCACCGGCTGCGGCTGGAGCTCTCGGCCTGCGCTCGGGCGGCCGGCGGGGGCGCGGCGCTCCTCCGCGTCCTCCTCCTCCTCTCGCTCCGCCGGCTCCTCCCGGGCTCCCCGTCTGCCGCGCCGGCTCCCGACGCCACCGCCCGCCCGCCCGGCGGCACCGCCTCCCGCCCGCTCGCGAGCTCCCATTGGCCACCGTCCGCAGGCCCCCTCGGTCGATCCCCGCGATTGGGCGCGGGCGCCGTCAGTCTCACCGCCCGCCGGGCTCCGGGCGCAGTCGGTGCGCTGTTCCCAGGCCCCGCGGTGCGCGGGAGCGGCGCGTCCGGGAGGGGCCCGGGCGCCCTTCAGAGGGAGGGGGCTGCGGGGCGCGGAATGCGCGGCGCTGGGCGAGCTCGAGGGCCGGGCAGCCTACCTGGACCCCGGCTTCTAGAGAGCCGTCGCTGTCGCCGTCGGGACTCGCTCTCGCCCCTCTGAGGAGTAAGTTAAAAACCCCAAGCCTGGCTCCGAGCCGCCCCCTGGCGCAGGCACGACCCCACCCGGCCGTCCCGTGGCCCAACTTGGAACAGACGCGGCGGCTGGGCGTTCGGATCCCTGAGCCTCGGCCGCTGGGGCTGCACACACAGCCCAGGACGCCGCAGAATCGCCGAGGCCCCGCGAACGCCCAAACGGCCGCATCTGGAAGTGACCCCACCTGGAGAAGATAGCTCGAGGAAGCGAGACCCTGCAGTGTGCCAGCCCCCGGAGGGCGCCCCTGGCCTCGGGGCTCGGAGGGTGGGGAAGCACGGAGAAACACGCAGGCAGTAAAATGTTAGGAGGACAGGGGGTGCCAGCGTGCAGGAAATGCTGCTAACAGACCTTCAGGAGCCAGGAGGGAAACGGAGAGACCAGGAGTTCCAGGCACCCGCGTCCCAGCCGGGTCCGTTCACCCCTTCCTCCCCACCCTCCAGGCACGGCTGAAATGTCTTGGATCTTTATTTCGACGAGGAAGAATTGAACTTTTTATACCCAAGTTTTCTCCTTTCTTAGAAATGTTGACTCACCTGTGAGGAAGCATTACTTGAAACTGTTAGTGTAAATTGCTTGACATTTGAATTAGATGCTGAAAGATTAAAGGGTCTCAGAAGAATCTTTTAAGCTAGATAGGAATTCATGCTGCCTAAATGGACGGCAGCAGTCATCTATACGCAGGAATAATAAAGCAGGTGTAGGCAGCCTCTAACTTACTTACCTTCCAGCCACACCGTAGGCTTTCCTGAGCAGGCTTTTTTTTGTCAGCGTTCCAAGCTGAGTTCCCAGAGACTGGATTGGGGCTTTCAGACAGACTTCTTCCTGAAGAGAGAATGTTATCTCTACTTCCCTATCAGAAACACTTCCCTAGAACACAGCCCTGTTAAAAGTTAAATAGAGGCGGTCCCTCCCACACTATCTTTCTTTGTGATCTCAAGCATAACTCTTTTAAAAATATAGGTACAATCTATGGGCCTAGGTATAACTAAACAGGTCAAAAAGCGCTCCTGTGACATAATACAATTCCCAAGCTCCAGGTTTTGATGAGTTTCCCAACTGTCACCCCATTATCAGCATATACAAGATTGCCATGTATTCATTTAATAGACATTTATGAAGCTCTTCTGATGTTGCAGACCATGCTAGGTGCTGGAAATATAAAATGCACAGGACATAAGGCTCTGCTCTTCTAGAGCTCACCATCTCACAGGTATATCTTCATACGCTATAGATACTCTGCAAGAGATAACATATCTCCTGTGTACTCAACAAAACCTTACAGGAGGAGCAGCCTTGAAGGAACTTTTCCTGGGAGTGCCTAGGAAGGACACATTCACATTTCAGATTATTGGGTGTTTCATTGTCTGTAAGGGCCTTGAGGAGAAGAACCACATGTCCCTCAGCATTTTGATCCCTAAGGCACAAATCCACTGCAGCACATAGCAGATTCTGGGTCAGCGGGTTGTCATTGACTGAGTCTTGCTGCTGCAGCTGCAAGTGTCTAGTGTCTAATAGATGAAGAGGAACCCACCCCTTTGATGTGTTCCTTAATATCCAATACGTAATGATCATGTGTGGAAATCTGACCATTCTTCAATGACGATGTTAGCCACAATTCTCACCCTTGCACTTTCCAATCCCACTTCTTGTGCTTTGCAAACTAAAATTGAAATATCCTAAGCCCCACTACCAAAGTTGGCAGTATTTTTTTAAATGCCTGTAATTGATTGTGCAGGGTAAACATTTGTGTACATTTATGAAGGTCCGTGGGAGTTCCTGACTTTCCCAGAAAGGAAGGTCACATGAGGCTGGCCTTCATCAGAAGGTGCCTGCCTTCAGCAAACAGATCCTGAGTGAGCCTGAGATTTTATGCGTGAGCCCTTCCTTGCTAGTCTTCCTAGCAGCAGCCCTCTTGTTTCTTGCCTTTTTAGGTAAAGGCAAACAGCTTTAAACATAGCACAGAGACAGTGGAATTGCAGCACCTGTGAAGATATCAGTGCATCATTTTGGCCTCAGGACATCTTACTGAAAATAATTATTTCTATATTAAACCTGTACATTTTGCTGAAATTTTAAAGAAAAATATCAATGGTGAATTATAAAATTGTATTTGCCTAAAGGCTAGTGTGAACTTACCACTTTCACCTTCCCCCAGGCTAAAATTTTCCCTCCTCTGTTGCCCAGGCCTCATTTTCTATCCCTCAAAACTCTTCTTTCTTTTGTGAATTTCATCATGTTGTAGGAGTTCCTAAAGAAACAAACTCAAGGGATTAATTCTTTTTACAATCTTGATTCAGCACGTCACTCCTGAAATAATTCCAACATCAGTCTTACCTATTTTTCTCTAAATATAAAGAGAGATGGAGTTCAAAGACATACCAACTGCCTACCCTGTTCCAAGGTTTTGAACTTCTTGGCTGACCTTGCCTGGTACTTCTAGCGATTTACCTTTGAATTTAGCAAAACAGGGTTTTATTGTCTTGACATACTGCAGCAAGATTCTACTTATAGACGATATGCGTACACTGTAATAAACCTGAATGCCTAAGTTAAATAAGAGTTTATACCCCTACCCTTATTTCTTCCTTCCTTTTTCTGTTACTAACCATCTTTTAAAAAGTATTTATTTTATATCAAATGAATATGTATAATTTGCAACAAATAGGCCTTGAATGTTTATTACATTCAGGGTATTATATTAGACTCTAAGGACCCAAAGGGCAATATTTATTAGAGTATATGAATTTTATGACAAGGAGCAGAACTTGAGAGCAGAAGCTCAGGATCACCAATGAGTGGCGCCCACAGGGAGAGCAGGAGAGCCAGCCATCTGGCTTGGGCCAACCAGCAAAGGCCTCACCAAGGATGTGAAACTGGCCAGGCAAGGAGGAGAGAAGAGAGCGCTATCCCTGGCAGGAGGAAGCATGGTGGGTGAAGACACAGGAGCCGACTGTGCAAGGCATGTTTAGGAAACAGCCGTGCCCACTGGCCAAGCACAGGCTTAGTCACTTGTACAACAAACACGTACATGGTACTTCATCCACGCCAGGTTCTGTTTTCTTCTTAGAGGGAAGTCCTCACAGACAGAAAAGCATATGGGCACTGCCTCAACTTTTTTTTTTTTTTTTTAAAGGAAACCTCTTACAAAAGAAACATGTTTGAATATGGTCTTGCGAAGTAAAATAAGAAATGCCAAGTCCTGCAATTTTAAAAGAATACTTTTTAAAAGATGGTTAGTAACAGAAAAAGGAAGGAAGAAATAAGGGTAGGGGTATAAACTCTTATTTAACTTAGGCATTCAGGTTTATTACAGTGTACGCATATCGTTCAGCTGCAGCTGAGAAAGCTGGGTTACTGGCTTTCACGTACCACCAGTCATGATAAAAAACAAAGCACATGTTTAACTTAAAATGAAAACCACTAGAATAACATAAAACCAACAGAATAACATGAATGATGTGCTAAATACCCTATACTGTCCGTAATAGCCTTAGAAGAAACCTATCTAATTTAAAAGTCTCAGTTCTGTGGATATCTACAGAGGCCTACTCTGTGTTCAGTTCTGTTCTGGGGAGGATTATTACAGACAAATAATGAGACAATCCTCAAGGAAAATAAGAGTGCCTAGCTGGGAGTTTTACATAGGAAGCAATGTTCAGATTAGTGCAAAGATGATACATTTAAAATGCCAACTTGAATTTAATGTTGTATAGATGTGTGACACCAAGAGCAGGAATGACCAATCTTGGATGGCATGATCAAGGATCACTGACAAATATCCTTCAGAAGGGAAAAGTTTCTTGTGTTCTTCATCATATGTTTCACAAATTTAAAATCCTGTGTGTTTGTCTTTGCTGCAATGTGCCCAATCCAACGTATCTCCAAGAATCTTCTAAGACAGGTGAGTTATTTATTTTCTGATGATTCAAACTCTTGGCCATAGCTATTTTACATTTTATACCCCTTATTATCTCTTTCACTTTCTCTAGTCTCAGGCCCACAGATTAACAACTTGTACCAACCTTATCACTATGAGAGGTGCCTTCTGCCTCTTGCCTCACCTTGGAAAGAAAGAAAGGGGAGAGGGAGGGAGGGAAGGAAAAGAAAAGAGAGATGAAAGGAAGGAAGGAGAAGAGGGAAGGAGAGGGAGAGGAGAGAGGGAGGGAAGAAGAGAGGGAGGAAGGAAGAAAAAAAGAAAAACGGAAGATGGAGGGAGAGAGGGAAGATGGAACAAAGAAAGGAAGAAAGAGCCTAAACTGTAGTTCAAAAGCATCTTCTGCTTTTGCCCTTTCTCTGATATCTCAAACAGAGGATTTTTTTAGAAGCCCACCTACTTTGGTATCAGACAACCATGGCTCTGAATCTGGTCTAGAAGTTTATTAGATACGTAACTATAAGAAAATTACATCTCAAAGTAACATCTTCCTTATCTAAAGATGGGCTAATAAACCCTCCAGGGCCATGATGATGATGCCGTCCGATCTGTCCATACAGTTGCTGGCATAGCCTGAGTGCTGACGACACAGTAGATCACCAGTGTTTGCCACTTGCTCCTACCCTTCAAGGAGGAGACGGAAACTTTATATCCAGCACCTCACACACAACCTGGCAAAGGACATGGGCTTGATCGATACCTGGTGAATGAATAGGGAGTGGGTGGATGGATTGCACTCAGAGAAAGTACTGTGTTGATTTTTCTATTTTCTTCCATAGCATATTTAAAGTTTATATCTTAATGTTCCAAATTATATTTCTACTTGGGACATACAGGATCCTTTAAACGAGTGTTTTTGGTTCCACTTCTATGAAATAGCAGTAATAATGACACAGCTGAATTGATCTACGGGGCATCTGCTATTCTACACCACTAGATGGCGTCTATCAATAGTAATGCTCAAAAGCATCGCACATACTCGGCCGAGTAATAAATCTAAAGAAGTCAATACAGAAAAGGCATATACAACATACACATATATGTATAAGGATTTAAATTTTGCATTTGATCTCTTTTTAATATTGGCTATGAATCTAGGGCTGCCTATAATTTGGCAAACCACTTGCTTTCATCACTTGTTACAATTAGTTTAACAGTCTTCTGTAATAACAGTTTAAGTTGTTAATTCAACTCTAAGCAGCCTCAATGTGTAAGACATTTCACAGTACCTGGTGACTACTTCCAAGTTTTTGGCGCTGCTGGTGGAAAAACCCAACCCCTGGGGGAAAAAAATCTAGTGAAAGTTGAAAGCAATACGGAGAAAATAAAAAAGCAGAGAAACTGTTCTGCCTGCCTTCATCATTCATTCATTCATTTATTCATTTAACAACTAGGGACTGGGCACCCGGTATTAAATACTTTGGAGGATGAGCTTGCTATCTCATAAATAAAAACTGTCAGAACACTGAGAGAAAAATGTTTATGATATTTAAATCATATAAGGGGACAGATTTTTATTTTAAAAATTAGGAGTTATAAGGGAGAAATGGAGATAAATTTGAAATGTTCTATCAAGACTATGCAGTTCCTGCTTTCCAGGTCCCAGGTGGATTAGCAAGGCCACATGTCCTCGTTCTAACATCTGATTGCAAAATAGCTGCACTTGAGATTTCCTGGGGAGAGACCTAAGTGGAAAGGGAATTGAGGGAGAGAGATGGGAATGAAGGGGAGCAGAGGAGCAGTGTAAGAAGGCAATCAAAGAGAAACATGAGACGAGTGGCCAAGGGTTAGGAAGGTAAATCCTACCCATGAAATCTGAAAATTAAATCTTTGAAAATGCTTTGATGTGGAAAGAGTAAGCTCATACTGTATTTTAAGATTGTAGGAGTAAGGAAGGAGAAAAGAACCATAAAAGGAAACTGAAACACCTTAGCTCACCTAATTCCAGTGTTTCCAGAAATTGTAAAATCAGGTGTCAAAGTTGCAAAAATGAACTCTGACTACTATAAAATTGTACTTCTTTATTTCCAGAAAGGCAGCAAGTGACTAAGTATAGAACCTGTGGCAGACACCATTTTCATCCACCTACAAAACACAGCAACAACAAAGGTCGTCAACATGTGACACTATTGCCTACAACTCAATAACCTAAAGCCAAATCTATCAAATTTTCCCAAAGGCTGGCGACTCTTGCTAACCATGACATTTGTGATACAGATGTTGCCACTCTGCTAAATATTAGACCCAAGAACGTCTTCTCTTGGATTCTTCTCTTTCTCTGCCTTCCATAATCGAACAAGAATGGTTCTGGTTTCCCAGATGATCTCCCACACCAGCGCCACCATCCTCCAGTTGCTTTTGTACGTGAGTGTGGACAACTCTCCTAAATGAGCTCTTTATGTTCCTCCCCCGGCTTCTAAACAAGTAGTCCCCAACCTTTTTGGCACCAGGAACTGGTTGGACGGAATGGTTTTGGGAAGAAACTGTTCCACCTAAGGTCATCAGATAACAGTTGGATTCTCCCTAAGGTGCACACAACCTAGATCCCTCCCACGTGCACTTCACAACAGGGTTCATGCTCCTTTGAAAATCTAATGCCACTGTTGATCTGATCGGAGGCGGGGCTCAGGCAGTAATGCCAGTGATGGGGAGCAGCTGTAAATACAGTTGAAGCTTCGCTTGCTAGCCAGCCACTCACCTCCTGCTGTGCCACCTTGTTCCTAACAGGCCACAGACTGGGGGCTGGAGACCCCTGTTCCAAACCACCAGACACACAGTCCCTTAAGCACACAAATTTCAAGTTCACAATTCTTCTGGGCTTCCGATTGCCTACTGAATAATGTCAACATTCTCCTCACCTTCCTAACATTTATACCTTTCATAGACTGGAAGGTATAACCTTAGCTTCCTGGATAGAGCTCTCAGCAGTATTGACCACTGCAGAGCACTTTCTCCTTCATGGAACATCCACCTTCCTTTGCCCTATTGTGCCACCTTCTCCTGGACTCCCTCCTTCCTCTCTGACATCTCTCTGCCTCTGAAAGTCCTGTTCTACCACCTTCACATCCTCCTACCCTTCACCTGCTCCCGAGCAAATCTTATCTTTTCCAATGTTTACAACTACAATCCTTGTGCTGGAACCCATGAACCAGAATAGAAAGGCTAGGAACGTATATTCAGCTCCCAGGAACCTGAGCATGCAGATAGATACAGATATAGATGTACGTATATCAGATGTTGACATTGCAAAAATGGACTCTGACTACTATGAAATTATACTTCTCAGTCAGCATGTCCACATGGATGCCTCAAAGGTAGCTCAGCCTCAGTACGCCTCAACCCAATATATCAAGAAACGGAACTCTCCAAACTCCTTTTCCGGTGATCCCTATTTCAGTAATAGCATCACCATCCATTTACTTGTTGCGTCCAAAGCTGGAGCTTCTCCTCAACCCCTGCTTCTCCCTCATGCTTTAATTCCATCAATGACCAGTCCTCTATCCCTACCTCCTAGATCTACCTTGCATGTATCTACTTCTCCTCATCCTACTGCACCATCATGTCTTGCCAGGCTAACGGCAACAGCCTGTCGGTCTTCCTGTCTTCTCTCCAGCTCTTCTCCAATTCCTCTGCCCTACCGTAGGCTTTCATACACACAAATCAGATCACCTTCCTTCCTTGTTTTAAAACTCTCAGAGGCTTCCCGTTGCCCTCAAGAGAAAAATTCCTTAACCTGGCCCTGTCTGCCCTTTCCAGCCACCTGCCTTGCTCCCTGTTCGCCGGTAATACCAAACACTTTCACCTCTTAGCCTCCACACAGACTTGTGCCAACAGTTTCCTTCTCCACCTGCTTCTGTCTTGCTAACGCCTCTTCATCCTTCAGGTCTCAAATGGCTCTCCCTCAGGAAGATCCTTCTTGAGCCCTGTACTAGACCAGTTCACCCCCCTACCTTCTTGTCGGGGTTTGGATCATAAGCCCAGAAGATACATTCCTGAACATCGTAGTCCAGAATGTCCAAACCCTGAAAGATTAAAATCTCTAAAGTCTAAAATCCCCAAAATCCTAATCATAAGATAGCTGCATCATGTTAAAGACTGTCACTGTGCAATTGCCCATAATCTAGCCCTGCAATATGCTTTTTCATATGTTGAATCTTCTTTTTAGGTTTTCTTTCTTTTTCTTTTTTAAGGTTTTTTTTTGTGTTTCATTTTTTACTATTGCAAATTGTCAGCATTGTGGATTTTTTGTTTTTGTTTTTGTTTTTGAGATGGAGTCTCGCTCTGTCACCAGGCTGGAGTGCAGTAGCACGATCTCAGCTCACTCACTGCAATCTCCACCTCCCTGGTTAAAGGGATTCTTCTGCTTAGCCTCCCAAGTAGCGCGGATTACAGGTGCACGCCACCGCACCTAGCTATTTTTGTTTTTTAGTAGAGATGGGGTTTCACCACATTGGCCAGGATGGTCTGGATCTCCTGACCTGGTGATCCACCTGCCTCAACCTCCCAAAGTGCTGGGATTATATGCCTGAGCCACCACGCCTGGCCAGTATTATGTTTTACAATTCACTATGCTATGTATTTCATCGTTATGTCATTCCCAATACCAGAGATATAAATCCTGTGAAATGTTTTAGAGAATTATAATTTCTTCTACACATTTTTTTACAAATTTTACAAATTTGAGCTCACAAGAGTACACTATGAGAATCTTGACTTTGTGTATAAGCATTGTGCATGTATGTGAAAACATTGAAACTTCCTCAGAAAATGAAGAGAAGTCATTATTGTACATCTTCTTTAAGAAAGATAAAATGTCTCAAGATCTCAGTTCTTTGGGCAACTGCGTATGCAGTGGTAATCAGTGTTTGATTGATCATCTCAAAAGGCAAATGTTGTTCTTCACGGTATTTCAGATGACTGAAGTGGGTGCACACAATTGCCAATCACAGTGGCATGGCTTTCTACACCTCCCGTTTTTACCTATGTCTTTATGAATATGGTTCATCTTCTCATAACTGTTATATCCATGTGACTGTCATTAATATACCTGAGTATATATGCTTGCAAAAATACATGTTATTATTGCCTTTTTTTATTGTGTAAAGTGGCCTGTGAGGTGTTCTGTCATGTGTTTATATGTTTCTCAAATGAAACCCCTTTTAAAAGTGTAAATAAATATATTTTAAAGAATTTATTATTTTTTTCCATAATTATATTTTGGGAATTTTGATCTCTTGGAATTTCGATATTTAGGATTATGGCATCCGGGATTGCGTCTTTTGGAACTCTGACCAGTTGTCCTTTTATGGCATTTTGAACTGTCCTTCTCAAATCTCATCGTATTTTCTTACGTATGGCCTCTGTCTTTCCCACAAGAATGTAGTCTGTGAAGCCAGGGCCTTGACTTCCTCTTCCATGAAACATTCCTTCACAACCCAATCTACCTGTGAGCCTCCCAGTAGGCCTTGCCAGTGATCCCAACATGAGTCCCAGACAGGCCTCTGCTGGTGCATCTGGTGAATGAGGAGATGAGCCCAGCAGAGGTTCATCACTTCTGCTAAGGCACTAATGTCCCATCAGAGAAACAATTCATCCTAGGAGAAAACACACATTTGGCCACTTCTAGAACCTTATATCATCATGAAGGCGGCCTCCAAGATAAATCAATATAAGTGATAAGCATCATTTTGTCCTAAAAATGACAACCATTTTGTCCTGAAAATGATGTCTGTCACTCATAATGATTTCTCCTGGGGCCCATCTCCATGTCCCCATAGCAGTATTATAGGGAGAAATTGGGCTATACTCTAAAATTGTATATTAAAATTCAGTGTGGTCCTAGGACACAAGCCAATTGCATTCTTTTTCTATTATAATGTTACCCAAAAGAGAGAAAGACTGTACCCAGATTCAGCACAGACCTCCAAGCAGCACTGGCATATCGCATATCTGTAGCAATGTCCTGCACAAGGTGCCAGAAGCCACAGCAAGGCCCATCATGAGATGGGGGCAGGGAGGGAGAGGATGCAGGAGGTTCATGGAAGTGGAGGTCATGGTATTCAGCAGGCATGGCTTTACCCAGAAAAGCAAGAAGCTGCAGCCCCAGCACCAGCTGCAGTGTCCCTGCTTGAAGCCATAGAGCTACCAGTAAATTCAATCCTGTGCAGACACTCATCCCCTGAAGACGCCCAGACATGTGTTAGAGAGAGAATGATTCTGCAGAGATTTGGTTTTCTGTATTAGCAGATGGGGCAAGAGCCAAAGAAAAACAAGGGATCACCCTGAACATGGCCCCTTCTGCACCTGAGGCCAGTCTAAGGAATCTCTGTTGGCATACAAATAGACTGTGCGTGTCACTGAACTTTACAGATACGATCTCAAATGCTTCGTTATTACTGTGATAGGTACAATCTATGTCTTGTTTCTCTAACCACACTTGATAAGTGATGGAGATAAGTCTGTCTGAGCACCTTGGCCACTGTTCAAGGACCTTTGAGGAATGGCACGGGCACATGATATTATTTTGAGAGTACAGCACAGAGGGAGGCATTATTCATCAGTTTTTACCCCTCCAAGGGTGTAAAACTTGGGAAATGTAAATGGCTTTTGTCTTTCAAGGACACGGAGCCAGAACCCCAATTTCTTGATAATCTTGCTATGTAAACATACTCATTTCACCTTTACATCTATTCTCTCCATTATCTACCCACCTCTTTCCCAGAGGAAATTAGAGAGGAAGGGTGTGAAGAGTGAGTGTTGAAGGGATATGTGGGCAAGTAATTATGATAAAGTGGCCTCTCTCTCCAGCAACGTTCTAATAACAAAAAGCGATTGCTTTAGGGTCACTTTTATGTTCATTATCCACGCCTTTTCTCCATGCAATAGCACAAGTCATCAATAATGGAATATAATTCTTTCCTCCCAAAAGACAAGTGATGTGAAATAAACCACCAAGTAACGTAGTCTCAGACAAGATTTTTTATGTCCCTGTGCTGTTCAGGACTGTTTCTCATGGCCTAGTAATTACCCACCAAGGACCAGCTCTGTAGCCTGCATTGCACAGGAACAGAGTAACACCTACCACATCCAACAGCCATGGTAATTCATCAAGTGCCCTAACCATGGCGCCTGACCATTTATTACCATACCTTCCATTGACAATCACTCCCTAAATTCCCTGAGTGAAGCCTGCCTAAGTGGAAAAAAAAAAATTGTAGCTATGTCTGTGTCTACCTGTGATATTATTTTATATACATATATATGTGTGTGTGTGTATATATATATATACAGGTTTTTGTCCACAGTTTCTGATGCATAACTTCCATAGCCCTTGTTACAATCAACGGAATCTCTCTTTGACCTTCTCCTGCCCTCCTTTTACTTGCCCAAGGAAGGACTCTAATCTGACTGTGATTCATAAGACCCTCATCCAGAGGGTGTCCTGTCCCATACCCTGGGGAAAGGAATGCTGCAGAGAGGCCAAAAAGAATCTGGACAGGCCTTGCTGGGTTTAGACCACACCCTTTTTATCCAATCACATTTCTGCATGGTTGTCAATCCAACGAATGCCTATACAACGAAGTCCGCCTACAAGGCCCGTGAGGACAGGGTTCGGGATCTTCCAGATAGCTAACATGTGAAGATTCCTGAGGGGAGCGCACCCAGAGAGGGCAGGGAAGCTCCACACTCCTTCCCATATGCCTTTCCCTATGCATCACTTCATCTGTATCCTCTGTTATATCCTTTATAATGAACTGGAAAATGTAAATATTTCCCTGAGTTCTGTGAGCTGCTTTAGCAAATTAATCAAACTCAAAGAGGGGTTCCTGGGCACCCCAACTTGAAGCCGGTTGATCAGAAGTTCTGGATGCCTGGACTTGAAACTGATGTCTAAAGAGTTGGGATGAGTTTTGGGAACAGAGGCCCCAATCTGTGTGACCTGATGCTATTTCCAGATAGATAGTGTCGGAATTGAATTGGAGGACACCCTGTTGGTGTCTGCTGGAGAACTGATTTCAAGAACTGTTGGAGCGGGTAGAAATCCTCACATATTTTGGGGGATCACAGAAGTCTTCTATGTTTACTGCTATTGTGTTGGTGTTCAAGCAGAGGAAAAACAGTTTGTTTTTCCTAACACTGTCTATATACAAATCAGTGATACCCTTCCAACAGGAGGTCCCTATTAGCTCAAAGAATGTGCCACATGACATTTCACTGGCTCTTGTTTTGATCCTTTCATGCTTTCAGTGGCTTACCACTAGAGGGGACCTATACAGACAAGATGAGACAACATACAATTATCATCTTTAGTATTACCACTTGGAAAACTGACTAGCAGTCATGTGGAACAATAAAATCAAATTTGCTGGCACTTTACTCCCAATTCATGGGCATAAAGAAAGGATCTAGTGGAGGGGGCAGGTCTCTGTGTACTGGGGAAAGACACCAAAGAGGAAAATGTGTCTGTATTGATTGTAAACATAGAGTTAAAGCACTGGGCTCATTCACTTTGAACATTGTTTTCTTTCTCTCCAGTAAAGAAATGTTAGTAATGTTGATTTTGTACATGTTATTTCAAGATCAGAGAATCTCTCCTTAGCATTGCCACTTAACAAACATGTATCTATTGAGCACCTACTGTGTGCTGGGCACCATCCTGGTGGGAGAGGGGCTCCAGTGGCTTAGGTCTATCTCATAGGTGAAACTGGCTTATATCCGGTTTAAAGCTGAAAAGCCCCCAAGAGTGTAGGGCAGGTGACAGGTGTATTAGTCCGTTTTCATGCTGCTGATAAAGACATAAAAAGACTGAGAAGAAAAAGAAGTTTAATTGGGCTTACAGTTTCATATGCCTGGGATAGCCTCAGAATCATGGCAGGAGGTGAAAGGCATTTCTAACGTGGTGGTAGCAAGAGAAAATGAGGAAGATGCAAAAGCGGAAACCCTGATACACCAGTCAGATCTCATGAGACTTATTCACTGCCTTGAGAATAGTATGTGGGAAACTGCCCCATGATGCAAATTATCCCACCAGCTCCCTCCCACAACACGTGGAAATGACGGGAGTACAATTCAAGATGAGATTTGGGTGGAGACACAGAGCCAAACCATGTCAACAAGGGTGGAAAACAAGTGGAAGATAAATGCCCATTCATTCACCTTTTCATTCCTTCATCCATCCATCTATCCATTTATCCATTCATCCGTCCCTCCATCCATCTATTCATCCATCAATCTATCCACTTATCAAATTTTCTTTGTGTGCTACTATATGCGAAGCACAGTGGTAGGCACCACAGTTGCAAAGATGTATTGAACTCCGTCTCTAGTGTAAGAGACAAACGAGAAGACAATTTAAAAAAAAAATGGAAAAAGGACTTGAACCTACTCCAGCAGCCAGGAAAGGATACAATGCTAAGGTCAGCCCCAAAGAATGCCAGGCATTGGCCAGTGGGAAAGAGGCTGAGTTTGGATTGGATTAAAATGCCTTTTCCAGGTACTTTGTAGCTGACACTTTTCTCTAATTTTTACCCATTCCCCACCTCTTCACACCCTGCAGCTAACTCTGATGAAAGCAGTATTTTCCTGTATCTTAACAACTTTTCCATTGGCCTTAGCCAAAAGTTATAGTGTATTAAGATTGTTTTTGAAGCAAATATGGTAAAATAGCTTCCAGTTTAGAGACAATGCAAAAAAGATTATCTATTCTTTAAGACCAAGTTTCCTGATAAGATAGATGTATACGTAAGTATTCATGTACTACCTAAGATTTTAAGCTGGACTTTTTACTTTAAATTGCTGCTTTGCCAAGTTTTTTCTTTTTGTTTTATCATTTCCTTCATATTTACATTCTAGCTGCAAGGGTAAGCAAGAAAGACCAAATTTAATTAACAGATATGAGGAAATATAAAAAAATTTAAATCTCTGAGTACCACACAATCCCATCTATGTGACATGGGCATAATTTTCCATCCTCCTTAAATTCTTAAATATAGTGTGATCCACTCAGTAATTTTAATGTAAATGAGTATTTTCATATTGAAAAAACAACCTTAGCACAATCTTCTGTTCTTGAAATGTTTAGTCAGCATTTATACTGAGTTGTAGAACTGAATAGGAAAATTCTATTTTAGCTTGAAAGAATACAGATTTTATTTCTACTTTTGTGTGCAGAATCTAGTATTGGGTACCTACAGAAGTTTAACCTGCTTTTCCACTCTTCTGAAGAAGAACATAAACTTAGCTAACTAAGCCTTTTTGACTCTTTCCAAAGAGCCAAAGGAAATAAGACGTGGTGTTAACATGCCGCGAGGGCCAGGCGCGGTGGCTCACGCCTGTAATCCCAGCACTTTGGGAGGCCGAGGCGGGTGGATCACGAAGTCAAGAGATCGAGACCATCCTGGTCAACATGGTGAAACCCCGTCTCTACTAAAAATACAAAAAATTAGCTGGGCATGGTGGCGCGTGCCTATAATCCCAGCTACTCAGGAGGCTGGGGCAGGAGAATTGCCTGAACCCAGGAGGCGGAGGTTGCGGTGAGCCAAGATCGCGCCATTGCACTCCAGCCTGGGTAACAAGAAGGAAACTCTGTCTCAAAAATTAAATTAAATTAAAATAAATTAAATTAAAAAAAAATAATATGCCGCATTACTTTTTGTAGCTGCTGTAAAAAAAAGCTTATTCCATTTATAAGTAGGGAAATGGATAAGGATAATTAAAAGGACAGCAAAGTGCAAGGAAAGGGACTAAAATCTAGCTCCTAGCCTGGGAATAGTTTGGACACACAGAGAATACGATAATATTATTCATCTTTATTGCAACCTAGTGATTCACCTGTGACCATTTCATCACTCCCATGACTATTGCTCTTCGTGACAGAATGTTCATCATTCAGGTAAGACAGGTTCTACCATCAAAAAGTTGACAGTTGAGACTCTCCTACATGCAGTCTTGAAGTTGTCTCTAAGGGAAGATAAAGCCATTAAGTTGATCTTACATGTTAACCGTATTTGCCAGGTTATGTAATTTCTTCTTTAATTAAACTGGGAGCCAGGTGGTCTGGGGTCTAGCCTGGCTCTGCAACAGACAAGCTATGGGATTTAGGGGCCTCACTTGATCACTGAGCACCTCAATTTGTTTGGCTGCCAACTATGGAAAGGGAATTAATAACCTCTAAGATCCCTCCTGGCTCTTAAGATGTAAGAATTTATAATGAATGGATGGAAGGATGCAATCCTTCAAGGTTGGCAGGAGCCACTCTACTCAGAGAGGCTTCTGCTCAATTATAGAAGGGGAATATTTCTGAATTTTCAGGCAATACCGCTTTCTAAATACAATTTGTTGTGCGTCTGTGTTTGTTCTGATAAAAGGCTGTTTTAGGCAGAATGTTTCTTCTTAAAACTAACGACCAAAGAGTTGTTCACCTCCTTGCCTCCTTACTGTTTTCTATGAATTAAGGTAATTGAAGCTACAAAGTTATCATTTTTATTTCATTTTAAAGGTTAGTTGAGTAGAGTAGAAATAATTTCTAAGCAATAGAATCATAGATCATAGAATCTGAAAGTTTAAAAGAAAACTACAAAGGTTTCCAAGTTTCTCCTGCAATAATTCAAAATCAACAGGAACCTTTGTTATTTTAAAGCTATTTTAATTAAAAGTTACTTTAATTGGATTTTTTAGGCCTTCAATAGTTTTGATATCCAATGTGTCTGAATTTGGGGCACAGGCACAGGTTGATGAAAGTGAAGGTTAAATAAATTTGTGGGCCTTCTTTAAGTTGGTATAAAATATTGTTAAAATTACAGAATTATGGGCTGGGTAGTGGCTCATGCCTATAATCCCAGCACTTTGGGAGTCTGTAGCAGGAGGATTGCTTGAGCTCAGGAGTTTAATACCAGCCTAGGCAACATGGAGAGTCGAGCCCAGGCAATATAGCTACCAAAAAAAAAAAACAGTTATAGGATTATGAGTGATAGATATATGGTAGACAATAGTTTATAAAAAATATTGGTCATATAATTATTTGTATATGTAATTTAATAATAATTAGTACTTGTGAAACTATACTATTACTAAAACTTTTGTAATGGATGCTATTTATGTTATAGAAATAATGTATCTTATCATTAGATAATTTTAATATTTTTATCTATTAAACTTATAAAGCTAAGTGGTAGTTCACTGAAATTTCTGTAAACACGCATTATTTATTTGATAGCTTGTCTTTCATATTTAATTGTTTGAATTTGGTTATATATATATATATATATATATATTTTTTTTTTTTTTTGGGACGGAGTTTCGCTCTTGTTACCCAGGCTGGAGTGCGATGGCGCGATCTCGGCTCACCGCAACCTCCGCCTCCTGGGTTCAGGCAATTCTCCTGCCTCAGCCTCCTGAGTAGCTGGGATTACAGGCATGTGCCACCATGCCCAGCTAATGTTTTGTATTTTTAGTAGAGACAGGGTTTCACCACGTTGACCAGGATGGTCTCGATCTCTTGACCTCGTGATCCACCCGCCTCAGCCTCCCAAAGTGCTGGGATTACAGGCTTGAGCCACCGCGCCCGGCTGAATTTGGTTATATTTTTAAACTTTTCTTGATATAAGCTATTTTAGAGTATGCGGGTCATTTTATTTATTTATTTATTTATTTATTTATTTATTTATTTGAGACAGAGTTTCCCTCTGTTTCCAGGCTGGAGTACAGTGGTGCAATCTCAGCTCCCTGCAATCTCCGTCTCCCGTGTTCAAGTGATTCTCATGCCTCAGCCTCCCAAGTAGCTGGGACTACAGGTGTGCGCCACCACACCCAGGTAATTTTTGTATTTTTAGTGGAGATGGTATTTCAATGTGTTGGCCAGGCTGGTCTTGAACTCGTGATCTCAGGTGATCCACACGCTTCAGCCTCTCAAAGTGGTGGGATGACAGGCATGAGACACCATGCCCAGCCTATGTAGGTTATTTTAGATTTGTGTAAAGAACACATTTTTGCAACTATTTTGAAAACAAATATCTTAAAATGCAGGACTTTCCAAGAATACATGTGTGTCAACATGATAAAGTTGAAAACTCCTATTACCTTCAATATTTGTGTAATAATGGGTCTCAATTACTCATTTGCTATTAAACTGGGTTGGTGTCTAAAAAAATTACAAAATTACAAACACAAAGTTAGACATGAAAGTAGATCTTATTTCTCTGCTACTCCTTCCATGCTCCTGGTGCTGGACATCATAGTATTCACTCATACTGCACTACCAGCTCTGGCCCTGTGCCTTTGGGCCTCTGACTTTTATGGAAAGAAGGAAACTTTATGGATACAAAAGAGAGGCATTTTACCAAATTTGCAAGCTGTCATCTTTTGAGACAGAATTCACGTAGAAAAACAAAAACTATTCAGAGCAGGAAGTTCATATAGGAATAGGTTATAAAGGTGATAAGGAATCTGAAAACCCAAACGTGGGACAGTGAGGCAATACAGCACTTAGCAACAGCAGACAACCACTTCCACCCCACGGCTGAATGACAGTGGATAAAACTACCAGAGCCCAGCCCTGTCCCATCTGCTGATAACAGAGCAAGGAGCTTCTGGAAGGCACGGGAGCCTTTGTGTATTAGTTATCTTTGACAGTGGAAAACATCACTCCAAGCCCTGGGCTTAAAACAACATCCTGCACTATCTCACAGTTTCTGTGGGTGAGGAATCCAGACGTGGCTTAGCTGGGTCCCCTGGCTCTGTATTGCTCAAGTCTGTAATCAATATATTGGCCAGGCAGGGCTGCAATCATCTGAAGGCCCAACTGGGGGTGGGACAGCTCACTCAAGCAATGGTTGGCAGGACTCAGCTCATCCCTGGTGGTTGACCAGAGATCTTCTTCAGTTTCTTCCCACATCAGGTAGCTGACAGCATGGCAACTGGCTTCAACTGAGCAAACAGGTGAGAAGGAAAGAGAGCATGGGAGCAATGCAGAAGTCACTGTCTCTTTTTTACCTAAGTTTAGAAGTGACATCCCATTATCCTTGCCATGTTTTATTCATTGTGATAAGTCCATCTCACACTCAAGGAGAGGGAATTACACAAGGGCATGAATACTAGGAGGGCAGGTTCTCTGGAGCCATTGCCAAAGCCACCTACCATGCAGGGAGACACAGACATTGTCAAGGACAGCAGAGGAATGGAAAGACATAGAAGAAGACCCTGGCTCCTCCTTTTCTGTCACACTCTAATCTTCTAGTAGGACCCCCAACGGGCAGGGTAGCCTCGGAAATCCAGTTCCATGTGCTACAGTAGAGCAAAGCAAGGGAAGGGGTTGGGTCTGAGAGCAGAGTGGCTACTCATCAGCATAGCACCCTTTTATGTTTTCTGACATGACTGCACAAACGACACAGGGAAATTCTGTCTATAGAGAACTATTTCATGGTAGTTGCAGCTCTTTCTAGGACTGAAGGATATTGTGTTTGTTCTCTGTGAGATTGTGAGGTGGCTCTGTGCTTTATTCTAACCTTCCAATCTATCAAAGGGTCCCCAGCACACATGCACACACACACACTCTCTCTCTCTCACACACACACACACACACACTCACACACACACACACACACACACATACACACACACACACTCTCAATTCTTGCCCACACAATAGAGTTTTCTTACTTAGTCAGGGACAGGCAAAACATACCAGGTCGTCTACAACTACATCTCGGAAAGGATACCTTTAAATGAATGTGATTAACTATGACTCTCCAAAATGCATTTGATATCAAGACAAATCTTGGGATATTTGGTTAATACCGCATTACCTGTGAGTCCATTATGAGTTCTCCTATTTGAAAAAATTTGGCAGGATTCTTGCAAGATATCAATATTCTAATTTTGATGAGCTCTTCTTTTCTATAAGTGTCAGACATAATCTCCAGAGTGGAACAATAAAGGTGACAGTAGCTGATATAGGAATTCTTATAAAATTCCTTCTAGCAGATTATATTTTCCAAAGATGTCTGTATACTGTATAATATCTTTCACACTGTGTATTCTAGGGCCTTGCCACACCCCTATCAAGATAATGGCAATGATACTCTCTCCCCTTAAACTTGGGTGCATGTTTATAATTGACTTGGCTGATAGAGTATGGTAGATGTGATGCTTTGTAAAATCTAAGGATAGATTATAAACATTCCAGGAACCTTCATTGTTCTCTTGCTACATTCTCTATTGAAACCCACCTTCTATATTGTGAGGAAGCCCAACCGCTATATAGAGGCCCACCTGGAGGGAAATGGAGGCCTCTGGCTCCAAACCCCAATTTCACCCAGCCTATAGCCAAAATCAACCAGTTAGTGATGTGAGTAAACCATCTTGCAAGTGTATCCTTCAGTCCCCTATTGAGCTTCTCTAGCTGACATTCTTGAAGCAGAGAACTATCTCCACTGAGCCCTGTCCAAATTACAGATTTGTGAGTAAAATAAATGGTTATGGCCGGGCGCGGTGGCTCAAGCCTATAATCCCAGCACTGTGGGAGGCCGAGGCGGGTGAATCACGAGGTCAAGAGATCGAGACCATCCTGGTCAACATGGTGAAAACCCGGCTCTACTAAAAATGCAAAAAATTAGCTGGGCATGGTGGCACGTGCCTGTAATCCCAGCGACTCAGGAGGCTGAGGCAGGAGAATTGCCTGAACCCAGGAGGCGGAGGTTGCGGTGAGCCGAGATTGCGCCATTGCACTCCAGCCTGGGTAACAAGAGCGAAACTCTGTCTCAAAATAAATAAATAAATAAATAAATGGTTATTGTTGCTTTAAGTCACTATGCTCTGAGGTTGTTTGTTATACAGTTGTAGAAAACTGGAACATACCTTTTGGGAATCCCTCAAACTGTGCACCCTCCCCCTGCCAAAATAAGGCAGAGTACATCGGTTAGGAAAATGTTTGGTTAGAAGTCACAGAAAAACCTGACTTAAGGCCGGGCACGGTGGCTCACGCCTGTAATCCTAGCACTCTGGGAGGCCTAGGTTGTTGGATCACCTGAGGTCAGGAGTTCAAGACCAGCCATCATGGTGAAATCTCATCTTTAAAAAAAAAAAAAAAAATAGAAAAACCTGACTTAAGAGGAGCTTGCACAAACTGGGATTTCATTTGCTTACATAACAGGAAGATTGGAGGTAGAAGCTGCTGGCAGGGTTTTGGGGGCTTAACTCTACCTGGTTTGTTGCCTCTGAAATTCTCTTGGCATTTCTCCATGCTCGTTGCTTCGGTGGAACAGGTAGGGCTGCCTTGGCTCCAGGCACAATGCCGGTGTAGCAGGTAGGATAGAGAAAGGGAAAGAGGTGGGTCAGGGCCATTTGTTTCTTTTGGCCTCCCCTCGAGCTCTCTCAGCCTGTCAGTCATAGGTGTGCCTCCGGCCAGAAGAGAGGCAAAAAGAACGAGTATTCACCTATATCCCCACTGTAGCAGGGAGTGGCAAGGGAGCAGGGGATGGGGGTGGGCTCTGGAAAAGCCCAACCAAGTGCCCAGTACTTTGCAAGGGCTGGGATCCCTGCATGAGATGAGGAGTCTTTGAGTGAGAAGCAACAAGACTCCAGGAAAAAAAAAAAGACTAAGATAAATGAGAAGTCAGGGCAGTCTTCACAATCAGGCAATTTAGATTTGGTTGTCACATATTTTCAAAAATTGGCAAAACTCCATCTCCATGTATGACTAACTTAGGCATCTCCAATTCTTCAAATACCTCTTTGCAGATATTTCCCAAGTTTCCCTCTGCCACGAGGCCCCTCCTCGAATTCTAGTTCCACGTTTGCTATAGTCTCAAGTCACATAGCCTCCTATCACTTCCAGACCAGTGTGTCCAACACTGGCCTTGCCTGACCTCTACACCCGTTCCCTGTCAGTCTCCCCTATTAACGCTAAACGTCAGTCATCTTTAGCTCTCGCCCAATTTCTCTGTATTCTATTTTTGTGAGATTTATCCTTTCTCTCTGCGTCTCCATTTCCCCTACCACCAACTTAGTTTAGGTTCCTATTCACTTTCCCTAAAACTAGTGTAATAAACCCCTTACTGGCTCTTTCACCTTCACTTTCTTTTCCTTCTAACTTATCCTATACTCAGTTGGGATGGTAGGAATGACTTTTTTGTGGTTTGATATAGTTTTGTAATTTCCTGGGAAGATAATGTGGGTACACAAGTGTGTTCTTCAGCAATATTGTCTGCCCTTTTATAAATAAACACATCATTTGCTCATCAAAGGGTCTTGGGCCAGGGCCTAAGGGTACAACAGTGGGCTCAACTTTAATACCTCTAAGACACAGGAAGCAGAGAGGCTGAGTAAGTCTCACCAATGAAATATCTTTCCAACATTCAACAGCAAAAGAAAGGAAATTCTGTTGTTGCCAACATGTACAGATAACATGATCTTTCACATTAAAAAAAAAAATCCTGAGTTCAGGCTGGGTGCGGTGGCTCACACCTGTAATCTAGTACTTTGGAAGGCTGAGGCGGGCGGATCACTTGAGGTCAGGAGTTGGAGACCAGCCTGGTCAACATGGTGAAACCCTGTCTCTACTGAAAATACAAAAATTAGCTGGGTGTGGTGGTGCATGTCTGTTATCCCAGCTACTTGGGAGGCTGAGGCAAGAGAATCACTTGAGCCCAGGAGGCAGAGGTTGCAGTGAGCCAAGATTGCACCACTGCACTCCAGCCTGGGCTATAGAGCAAGACCCTGCTTAGATGTGAATTTCCCAGCTGCAGTGTCCAATGAACTTCACATTTCCTTCAATCTGAGAGCACATAAACTCATTTTTACCTCTTCTTCCCACTACCCCCATCCCTGAATTATCAGCTCGAGCAAATTGGGGCAACTTAGCTTGATATATAACTTTACTAGATTAAGCTTGATAAAAGCTCTGCTCTTACAGCTTCTCTGTTCAGAAATTTTGCTGATACCTCCTTCCCCGCAAGCTTTATTTTCTGAAACTCCCTCCATGATAGGCCAACACTTAACCTTCCATGCCCACCTCTCCTTATGATGCACTTGTCCTCTTGCCTCTAGCCCAGTGTGCCTATGCATTTTTGCTGTCTACTGTTGGCTCAGCCTCCTGCTTCTGTTTCAAACACACTCTTCTCTCTTAAAATCTACTTTTAAAAAAGTGAGTATTCACAGAAGGTGTATGCATTTATTTAAGTAACTTATTGAAAAAGAGATTACTTAACCTTATAGTATGGGTTTTATTATAATGTCTTATACAACTTTGGCTTTCAGTGAATATTTGTTGAAAGAATAAATTGAGGGTCATTTATCTATCAGCTATTTACCAAATAGACAGGTCTAATTTAGAAACGCCTTGCAATGATTACCTGGTTAATTAATTGTCTTCTGTATTCTGTGACGCTGCACCTGCCGCTTTGTACAATAGCATTTGTCCTGCATTACCCTTTACATGATGGCCCTGACATAAACTATTGATCAACCACCCACAGTCATTCCATGTGCTAATTTCTCCATGACTACATCCTACTGCATACAGCCTCATACTTAGCTTATGTCTTTTGCAGCTCCTCTAGTACTTGTCCTAATATCCCAATAGAAGTGAGGTGCAAGGGGAAGTTTGGAGGCAAACATCCACATGTTTATAGCAGATGACCTCAATTCTGCCTACTGCCTGAAAGCCTTTATACATTGAGTTACTCTGAGTTCTAGTCTTGGCCCTGACCTGTTCAAGATCTAAAGCACTTACTAATGTGGATGCACTCTACAGATTAATTCTGCTTATTCATCTCTGGTTTGCAGCTGGGAAAAGCAGACTCCTTACTTTTAGGCCTATTTGGTATTATGAGATATTGTAGATACAACCTTCATTCCCTTCTGCAGTTTCTCTGCCTTTTATCAACAGCTAGAGGAAGACTCCCATCTCTCCCTATTTCAAAGCATGACCTTCCATTTGAATATCTTTCAGAGTTCCTAAGGAATCCTCTATTTTTAAATTTGCTTGCAAATCCATGAGGTCCGCAAGCTCCACCCTTCCTCAGATCTGTGTTCTTACACTGCTCTACATTGCAATTCTTATACCCTCTTGTCATTTATGAAGGCTTTCCAAGCCCAGGAGAGTTAATTTTGGAATATAAAGCTTGAAGGCTTACCAAGTTTAATTACTTTCCATACAGCTAATAACAAAAACCATCCCCCGTGCCCTCCCTAAAAGGATGATAATCATTCCTCCACATAAGGGAACAGAACAGGTAAAACCAGCAGACAGTATAAATGTTGCTGAAAACAGTATCTGCTGATGATAGGATCTTGCCTAACCTTTTTCAGGCTCTGTTTCTGTTCTGTAACTAGAGAATTCTAGTAGCTGCTGCCCTGAGCAGGCCCCGCTGAAGATTACTAAGTAGCTTTTAGCTGAATCTTTGAATCCTTCACATTTGGTGCGTATTAAATATTTTTGGCACTAATTAGCTACATAATTTAGTTACTGGGAGACTTCCATTTAATTCATGGACATATTTCCCATTATCTCTCAGGGTTTTTCCCACCCTTCTTCTTATATCTCAGATTAGCAGAATTACTATAACTCAGAAATTAAATTATATAATATCAGGACTACTGTTAGTAGAAAATCAAATAATGTTAACTTTAGAGATTTTTTCCAATTAGTTTAGGGGTTAACATAGACATCTTTTGTAAATCAGAAAACACACAAATATTTTGTGTTGATATTTTGTTCCTAATATGTTAATATCATCTCATTCCAAGTCTATAACTTTTAATTTGATACCTAAGGCTCTCTAGCATTTAGTTTTCTTTTTTTAATTTTTTTGGTTTTTTTGAGACAGAGTTTTGCTCTGTTGCCCAGGCTGGAGTACAATGGTGTGTTCTCGGCTCACCACAACCTCTGCCTCCTGGGTTCAAGCGATTCTCGTGCCTCAGCCTCCAGAGTAGCAGGGATTACAGGCATGCACCCCCATGCCTGGCTTATTTTGTATTTTCAGTAGAGACAGGGTTTCTCCATGTTGGTTAGGCTGGTTTCAAACTCCTGACCTCAGATGATCTGCCTGCCTCTGCCTCCCAAAGTGCTGGGATTACAGGTGTGAGCCACCGTCTCTGGCTT
>NW_016107357.1:13480787-13493932 GCF_001604975.1 Cebus imitator
TGGCATGGTCTCGGCTCACCTCAACCTCTACCTCCCAAGTTCAAGCAATTCTCCTGCCTCAGCCACCCGAGTAGCTGGGATTACAGGTGCCTGACAGCACACACAGCTAATTTTTATATTTTTAGTAGACACAGGGTTTCTCCATGTTGGCCAGGTTGGTCGAACTCTTGACCTCAGGTGATCCACCCTCTTCAGCCTCCCAAAGTTCTGGGATTACAGGCATGAGCCACCACGCTGGGCCACTTTTAATAGCATTCAGTTCAATGCTGGCATTATAAAAAAAAAAAAACCTAATGCCTTAAAAGAACAAAGTCATAATTTACTGAATGAAGAAAATAGTGCATGAATGAGAAAACAAACACAACTGTAGTCTGTGTGTCTATGTGTGACTTTTGTCATATGAATGCTTGCATCAGGTCACATGAGGCATACTTTTTAAGTTCTCTTACATGATAATTTGGGACAATATTGATTGGCTGCCAAAGTTTACAGAGTTGATGTAGGAGCAGGTTCTAATACGCAGAAATGTTTTTGATTCAAAATCAGGACTCACAAATGCACTTTTAAAATGAGAACGTTCTTCTGATACACATGCGGTTGACAGTAAAGAAACTGAGACCCTGAGAAATGACACCATTTTCTCAAAGGCACATGGTTAGGCAAGGTCATGGAGTGGAGGCTTTCGACTCCCCTGGCAGCCTTTAACCTATAAAGTTTCTCTCTACCCCCAGCCCATCTGCTGATTCTGGGCATGGCATCTGTATTCGATCCAGCTTCTCAGAGCATATCAACTGCAAGCCAATTGGATGTAAATACAAAGAGAGCAGAAAACTCTTTTACTAGGCAGCTGGAGAGTTTCACTTGGAATTTATTTTTAGCATCTTGTGTGTGCTCTGGAGCAACCATGGCAACAAAGGCACCTGGGAGAACCTGGGAGAGCCCCTCAGAGGGACAAGTGATAGCACCAGAGGGATGCTGCCTCATCTCCACGGGGAACAGTGACAGGCTGGACATGTCCCTGTCACTAGGAAAGCTGTCACCAGAGAAGAATAATCTCAGAATCAGCAGCACTCACCTTCACTTAGAGAATAAATGACTGATGAGATCATTATGTAAACCTGTCTTCCCTCCCCTTCCTTACCTTCCTCTCCCAGGACTGATACAATGTGTAAATAAAGCTGAACATGTTTCTTCCCACTTCCAGGGCTGATCACATGTCATGTTTTAGTTACTACAGCCCTTCACAAAACGTGGAAACCACATAGCCACAAGAGAGGAAATGAACCCTTCAAGACCTCAGGCTACCATGCTGTGAATGGCTTCAGAGGCCATTAGTCTCTATCATCTCAGCCAGGACAAAGTCAGACGTTCATCCTCTTTTCTCTTAAAGAGCAGGTGAAAAGAAAGCTGAGGGCAGGATGGTGCAGGAGGGAACACACCAGCCAGAGAGGAGCCATGGCTGCAAGAGACTCTGCAGTGTCAGGTGAAACTAGAGCTCAGACTAGCTTTATACATTTCTCCTTCCCCATGCAAACACTTCCCAGGTGGAAGACGACATTTACTTGTGGTAAAGAGCCCAGGGTCAATTCAAGAAATGCTTCAGATTTTGAATTTCTCTGTCTAGTTCTCTGAACCCTGATAGACCCCATGAGTGATTTTTTTTTTTTTTTTGAGACAGGGTCTCACTCTGGTGTCCAGGCTGGAGTGCAATTTCTTGCCATGGCTTACTGCAACCTTGACCTCCTGGGCTCAGGTGATCCTCCCACCTCAGCCTCCCGAGTAGCTGTGACTACAGGCAGGAACCACCACACCCAGCTAATGTTTGTATTTTTTATAGAGATGGGGTTTCATCATATTGCCCGGGCTGGTCTTTAACTCCTGGGTTCAAGCCACCTGCCCACTTCAGCCTCCCAAAGTGCTGGAATTACAGGTGTGAGCCACTGTGCCCAACTACCATGAGTGATTTATGCATGTCACAGTTCACATGTTTGAGGTCTAGAATGCAGAAATGTTTCATGTCAAGACTCTCAGCTTTCTGATTTGCACATTCAGGACCCACCTCTATGTCATTTCTTCTCTAACATTTTATAAAAATGCAGTTCTCTCCCTTATGCTTTTTGGGAAAACATCCACACTAAACATATCTAATGTTTACAGAGTTTAGACCCAATGAAATAGATATACTTTAGCTCAGTCTCGGTCATTTAGCACTTCTCTGCCTAGGTGATTTTTCATGATGACTTCAGAAAATCTTGAATGCTTCTAATTAAATTTAGTATATTTCCAAAGGATATAGATACATATTGCGTTGAATTTGTGGTTCAATGTTATCTTGAAACATGATAGTGACTGATAAAACTTTTGCCACAAGCATGTCTTCTATAATTTTAAACACATTTCAATAAAATCCTAAGTTTCAGAATATCAGTATACCGAATTTGGCCCATATACAGTCCTTTCATTCAATCACATTCAAGATCTAGGACAGTGTTGTTCACAAAGAGGTATTTAATAAATAATAAATAAAGCAGGAAAAGAAAACCATCCTTACAGTCACATGGCTGGAAAGACCTCTATTGATCTTTACTTCCCCACAAAGCCACATAAATATATAATGGCGTTATTGAACCAGCCTCCACCAAGCAAATGAACTACGGCATTTCTTTTTGTTGTCATTTTTGAGATGGAATCTCGCTCTGTTGCCAGGCTGGAGTGCAGTGGCGCAATCTTGGCTCACTGCAACCTCTGCCTCCTGGGTTCAAGCGATTTCCCTGCCTCAGCCTCCCTAGTAGCTGGGATTACAGAGGCACACCACCATGCCTGGCTAATTTTTTGTATTTTAGTAGAGACAGGGTTTCACCATGTTGGTCTCGATCTGACCTCGTGCTCTGCCTGCCTTGGCCTCCCAAAGTGCTGGCATTACAGGTGTGAGCCACCGCATCTGGCCAGAACTATGGCATTTCTAAGAGATATACATGTTATTATGGAAAAATATCCTACAGATAAAATAAAAAGACAGTCTTTTATTTAACCCCAAACTAGGAAAGACTGAGGGAAGGATATTCAATGTATGCTTATTTTCTGTTCCTAAAAAATTCTATGAAGTATCGTTGATTCTCAGAGTTGGGAGAAATAAAAAAACAAATCAATGATTCATTTTTTCCCCCATAAACTTGTAGCCACAATGTACAGACCCATGTCATATTGGGATAAGTCAATCGCAAATCTAAATTACTAGATTATCTATGTACTTACTAGAGACTCAGCCCAAATGTAGAATAAAGAATGGCCCTGGGAATAAATTCTTAGTGCAAAGAAGCTGCTGCAAACTTGGAAGCAGGAGCCCACTTCTAAGGGTTCCCCAGGATCACAGTGTTCAAAGGATTGTCATTCACAGTGGCTACAATCCAGGTGCCCATTAGGGAGAGTAGGTATTGAGGCTCGCAGTGCAATATTCACGTTTAGAACAGGTTCTGTATCAGGAGAAATGGTGCAAGACATTGGCTCTAGACTCTCTTGGTTTCAAAAGAGGATCCTGTTCCTAATTTAGGATGTTTGTAATATATGCAGTGGAAAGGAAAGTTGTGAAAGGAAAATAAATTCCCCTCTGTATTGCTGATTGGGAAATGGCCACCCTATAATCTCTCTGGAATGTGATGAAATTGCATTTCAAGTTGTATTGCTTTCTCTGCCAAAAATGAAAGACTTCTTTTTAACTGATTTTTTCTCAAAATAGATAACAGACAGCTTTGAATTCTACGTAAAAATAATTATGGAAACAATTTTAAAAACCTATTGCAACATATTCAGATCGATTCCAAGTGAACAAATCATGATGATATTTCTTCAGCCATGTAACATGCAGGCAGCTGGTATCAGACTCAGCATATTGATGCTACACAGTAAGACAAAGCCTGGCTTCTTAAACTTTAGACATGAAAGGAAAACAAAACAAAACAAAACAAAAAAAACAGCATTCCAAATTGAAAAGGTGAAGACAGCCTTCAGGAAGATATAGGCATTATGTATTTCACACATAAATGTTTTCCATAAATAGATTATATGATTGACCCAGAAGTAGATTGTGCTGGAGAAAAGAAGAAAGAAATGAACTAGATGATTTTCCAAAGCCCCCGATCCACCAGCACTTCCCCTAAACCTGAGGGCTGTCCACTTGCTGTTGCTACCTCGATCTCTGCCTTAAAGAAAGAAGCCTAGGGGGACAATGTCTCTTAGGAAACACATCACAGTTCATCTTTTCTTTGCAAGGATTTACAACCAAAAATTTTCCTGTAATTGTAGGCAGCATGACATTGTTGAAAATGCATGAGAATTGCAGTTGATAAATCTGGGTTCAAGGTCAGAGGGGGAATTTCATCTCTCTGAGACTTGGTTTACACATCTGTAACAAGGGACTAATAACGCCTACGCAGGGGAGATATCCTGAGAATTAAAGGTCCTAAGGCCTATGAAAATAGTACGCAAATATTGCTCTAGAAAGGACCCGGGAAAATCATCTTGGCCACTCCTCTAGCTCTCAGCAGGATTACATCTCAGGTTTCCCGGACTGAATTAAACAAGTTCAGAGAAGGAACTAAAATGGAAAGCTTTTGATACATTCCAAGAACAGAATATATACATTCTTGCATTACAGCTTAAATCCCTATGGCTTTCTTTGCATCTCAGTGAAGATGGAAAATTTACCATAGAATTAATGGCTTTTGTTTTCCTGAAGCCTGTAATATCACTTCTCAGCCATTTCTTTTGGAGACAGAATACTGCCAAAACTTTAACTGTTCCTTAAAACTGTGTTTGGAGGTATGTTCTACACTCTCTCCAGTCACTCTAGCTCATTCTTTCTGGGACCCAGAATTCTGGCAGAATGGATTCAGGTCCCATTCTGATGTGGTATTTCATGATTCCTACTTGGGATGCACTCAGCCTTTTTATCTTACTGATAGGGTATCAGCTCCTTATCTACTGTAACCCCTCAATCTTTTCCTGCCATTTATATATATGTAATTGTTTTGTCTTGTATTTATGTATTTCCTCTGTCCTTGATGTGCTTTTCTTAGTTCAAGTTGCCAGTTTATTCAAAACACATTAAATTCCTGTATTCCTATATTTCAAGATATCTGCTCCATGTATCTTAGCGTTAACTGCAAAACTAGTGAAGGATACTCTCATTCCATCATCCAGGGGTTATGCGGTGCTGGGTCTAGAATCAATAGCCTGTGAACAATGATTACCATGAAATTTTAAGTTGGTGTTGCTATTTTTAAAAGTTCCCTCTTACTCGCGAATTTCCCATCATATAATAACTATGTAACTTAGCTCATGTAGTCCTGGTATTTTAGTATAATACATGGACCAGAATAAAAGTCTCTGTGAAGCTAAGATGCCAGTGATTTTCTGGCATTCTCCCTGGTTTATTTTCATCAAAGAAAAGAACTTGATTTGCCTGACCAGTTTTGTAGTTCATAAAGCTGTGTTTGGTGGCTAACCAGGATTTTTATCCTCTTCAAAGCAATTTTAGAATGAGTTTTTCTGGGATATAAGCAAATAGTTAATCTTCACTGAATAGAGCAGATTCAACACTGACTCTTAAGGGCTGGGAGCCTTTTGCTTTGAGCTGACCATTTATTCGCTTTCACAAAGAAAAGACAGTGAGTTGGGCAGACACAGATATCTCTCCTTAGAAACTTTCAGCAAGAAGCTGGTAACTATAGTCCTTTATGATGACAATAGGGGAAGTTTATCCTTTCCCTACCCTCTGCCCACCGTTAACTACTACAGTCTTGTTAACAGATGAAATAAATTTGATTTATTAATTCAGCACAGGCCACATGTGCTGAATGAAAAGAAACAAAACGGCTTTAGGCAAAATGGGAAATGTTCTGAATCAGCTGCTGGCTTGTTAAGTCAGCCTTCCACAGTCTAACTGATGCCTTTTACAGGTTTTCAAATCAACTTGGCAGTAATAATAGCAGAGGTAACATACCAGCTTATTGGAAGAAAAGTATTAAATAACATAAGATTTTGCACTCAGATCTAATTTCTTAACCTCATGGTTTAAAACACAGAGGGGGAAGATGTACAGAAACTTTGTTTCACCCAACTTTGGTGGCTTTTCTGCAATACTCATGTATTCTATTCCTCAACAAAGCATTTTGCAACTCACACTAAAATCATCAATTAGATCTAGAGAGGTACTTTCCTCCACTATTGCAATTTATTTCATCCAGGCCCATTGATTTCCTCAAAACGAACACAAAAATCACAATTTTTTCATCTTCAAGATTTATTCTAACCATCAGAGGCTTCTACAGTGTTTAGACCAAAATGTCTCACTAAAATGTACCAAAATTTTATATTTAATACAATACATTGCATATATGAAGCAGCTCTCGGCAGAAAAGCAATTTCTACAAAATAATCTCTCACTGTGTGCCACATAGATTCAAGGATACAAGTGATATTAAGAGGGTTCAGAGGAGAATTCTTTTCTTGTGAGTGAATAAATTGAGATGTTGAGAAATGAAGCAGCTTGTCTTAAATTGACCCATTCAATAAATAGTGAATATTTAATATGTGTTATAAAGAAACATATATTGGGAATAATAAAGAAACTGCATGACATGTCCCTTTGCTTCATGCACTTGCATTTATGTTGGAAGATGACAAGACTAGCATGCGTAAATAAGAAAAAGAGAATAGTGTCATAGAATCTAATATTACGTCTGAGCATTAAAGTAATACTGGGTGTAGGAAAACTTGGTTGTTACATGTGGGGAGAGATGGGAAGATTTAAATAATTTCTATGACTCTGTAATTCCATGAGGACTGATCACATGGGCCAGCTCTTGTGCGTGGAGCTTGAAGCAAAGCTCAAATATTCCTGCTTCTAAATGTATTGCCTGTCTGTCCATTCCGAGACACTTTCAGGACCTCTGGCTCTTTGCAGCCAAATTCATACTTATTAACTGACTTTCAAAAAGAGTTATGGGATTCACAACCTCAAGTGTTCAGGGAAGCCAAACATGTGACCTGAGAGTCCATAACCTGCCTGTGGAGGAAGGAGGTTACCGTGTCTTCCTACCTTTAGTAGATGGAAGTCATGCTACCTAGTTCTACCAGAACTCCCAATTTTTCAAGACAAGTTATAAGCATACATTTTATGAGAAATCTGGTTATTTTTAAGAGTTGTCTGCCATGTTGTGACTTTGTGACCTCTGCTTTAGGTAATTCTAACATTTTATGGTGAGATCTCTTCTATTAGACTGAGATCTCAGAGAGTGAACATATATGGTTTGGCAATGAACAGTGTTAAGGCTGTAAACCATTATCTCCCTGGACCACTACATTGATAGGTGCTTATCAGTGAGTGACTGTGAAAGGAATTGTTTACCCAACTCAATTGGCCTTCAAGTTTTCTAAGAGGCTTCTGTGGTGCAGCTACTCTTGAGTTTAGGAATATTCTAGGCCAGGTGTAGTGGCTCATGTCTATGGTCCTAATACTTTGGGAGGCTGAGGCAGGCAGATCATGAGATCAGGAGTTCAAGACCAGCCTGGCCAACATGGTAAAACCCTGTGTCTACTAAAAATACAAAAATTAGCTGGGCATGATGGTGGGCACCTGTAAACCCAGCTACTCAGGATTGGCTGAGGCAGGAGAATCATTTGAACCTGGGAGGTGGAGGTTGCAGTGAGGCAAGATTGCACCCTTGCACTCCAGCAATGGTCCAAATTAGTATAAAATCACTTTTTTAAAAATTATTTTTTTAAAACTGAGTCTCACTCTGCTGCCGAGGCCCACTGCAACCTCCACCTCCTGGGTTCATGTGATTCTTCTGCCTCAGCCTCCCGATAGCTGGGATTACAGGTGGCTGCCACCAAGTCCAGCTAATTTTTGTATTTTTAGTAGAGACAGGGTTTGACCACGTTGGCCAGACTGGTCTCGAACCCCTGACCTGGGGTTATCTAGACACCTCGGCCTCCCAACATGCTGAGATTACAGATTTGAGCCACCAAAACCAGCCTAAAATTACCTTTTAAAGAAGTCAGTATATACTTCTCAGAGTTTAGATTATAACCTCTCCAAGGACAATTAGAACATGTTTACACATTTTGTATTACAGTATGTAGTATAGCAATATTCTAATTAGAAAGATAAATCATTTAATAAACTAAGGAATTTATTGATGAATGCATTGAACATGTGACCTTGTTCTTGTGTGTGTGCGTGTGTCCAGTGCCTGTGTGTGTGAGCACCTGCACATCCCTGCATGCTTTTGGTTTCCTTTCCCTCTTCTGAGGGAAATGGGATTTGTTATTGACATAACTCCATTCCTTCATTCTTTGATTTGTTTGTTTATTCATTCAGTATTTCTTTCAGACAGTCAGTTGTTCCGCAAAAAAAAAAAAAAAGATGATATTTTTCAAAGTGCTGAAAGAAAGTATCCTGTGAAAATGTCTTCCAAATCAAGGTAAAAATACTTTCTTCAGTTAAATTAAAAATCAGGAGAATTCATTACCAGCAGATTCATCATGGAATAAGTATGAGAGGAAGCCATGCTGGAATGAGGAAAATGATTTCATGTGGCAACTTAGCGACTCAGGAAGTAATGAAGAGTAACAGAATGGTAAATATATGGGCAAATCTAAATAAATATTGACTATGAAAATCAATAATGATAATGTCTCGCATGGTTAAACATTATCTGGAGAATTTAAGAACCGTATATAAGATGGGATGTGGTGAAAGATGTTCAAGAATACTAAGTTCCTTGTGTTGCACAAAAAGTGGAAAAAGTACTGATTTATATCAGATTTCAGTAAGTCTAGGAGGGATATTCTAACCACTGGGTAGCCTCTACTATTACAAGAGTAGTCAAACAGTATGACAGTGGGGTGGATATAACAAAAAATTCTTTTTCAATCCAAAAGTATGTAAGAATGAAGAAAATAAGGCCAAGTGTGGTGGCTCATGCCTGTAACTCAGCACTTTGGGAGGCCAAGGCGGGTGGATCATGAAGTCAGGTGTTTGAGAACAACCTGGCCAAGATAGTGAAACACCATCTCTACCAAAAGTACAAAAATTAGCCAAGCACAGTGGTGGGTGCTGGTAATCCCAGCTACTTGGGAGGCTGAGGCAAGAGAATCCCTTGAACCCGGGAGGTGGAGGTTGCAGTGAGCCAAGATGGTGCCACTGCACTCTAGCCTGGGTGACAGAGCAAGACTCCGTCTCAAAAAAAGAAAGAAAGAAAGAAAGAAAGAAGAAAATAAGAACAGAAAAAGTTGAGACCAATAGAAAACAAATTGTAATTACATTACATGTAAATGAACTATAGACTTGGTTAAAAGAAAAAACAAAATCAGACTCTGTAAACCATTATTTTCTGCTTAGAAGAAATACATATTAAATATAAGGACCTGAGAGGCTGAAATAAAAGGATGAAAAATGATAAACTATGCAAACTTCAAGTAAAAGAAAGGTGAAGCAATGATTTTATTTCAGATATAACTGATTTTAAGGCAAGAAGTATCACTAAAAATAAAAAGAAATGTGAAGCCATAAAAATATCCCATTTGTATCCACCTAATAACAAACCTCAAGATATATAAAGCAAAAATGGACAGAACTAAAAAGAGAAATAGAAAAATTTGAAATTACCAGAGAAGACTTTAAAATATTTTAATACTTCTCTCTCAGAAATGGAGAATGCACATGCAAAAATCTGCATCTGAACAATGTGATTAGTAAATCTGACCTGATGACATATATAGAACACTGAACCCAACTACGAAAAAATTATACTTTCAATTCAAGTTTTCATGGAGCAAAGACTGTGTCTTTTGACCACTGTGGAATATTAGCAACATATTAGAAAGTGTCCGAATATTTGAAAAAAGCAATAACTTTTCAATAGCATGTTGATAAAAGATATTGGAAATTAGAGCATATTTGAATTGAAAGATAAAAAAATTACTACACAATAAAACTTGTAGGATAGAACTAAAACCATGCTTAAAGGGAAACTTACAGTTTTATAGTAGAAAAGAAGAAAGGCCAGCAACAAACAATTTATTCATCCATCTCAAGAAGTTAGAAAAACCTAAGAAAACTATATGGAAGGAAATAAAAAAGATAAGGGCAGAACTGAAAAAGAAAATCAACACACAATAGAATGAATCAGCAAGTTTGACTATTTGGAGAGCATAATAAATTTAGTAAATCCCAGACAAAGGACAAATAGAATAATAAAGAAGATATAATAGCCAATATCAGAGCAAAAGTATGTATGTTACAGATATTAAAATAATCATAAGAGGATATAATGAACATTCTTTTGCTAGTACATTTGACAGTTTAGTCAAACTGGACACCTTCTCAGGAAAATGTAAATCGTCAAAACTGGCACACACACAAAATAAACTCATAGTTGAAAACTGTTTCAAAACAAAAATTGCAGCCCCAGATGACTTCACTAGTGAATTCTTCTAAACATTAGAAGAAAAAGTAACTTCTGTTATATACAATTTCCCCCAAGAATAGAAAGAGAACATTTTTTAGATTGTTTAATGAGGCCAGTCTAACCATGATACCAAGAATATATTTTTAAAAGGCCCAGAGAAAGCATCTTACTTAATGACAAAGTCTTGAAAGTTTTCTCCCAGACATCAAGGAACAAAGATGTCCACTATCACCACTTCTACTAACACTTTCCTAAAGGCTCTAGCCAGTAAAATAGGACAAGGAAAAGAAAAGATACAAGGACTAGAAAGGAAAAAGCAAACCTCATTATTCACAGGTGACAAGACAGTTATGTAGAAAATCCAAAAGGGTCTACAGACAAAATATTTAAATTAATAAATAAGGTTATTTAGAATTATAAATTTAATACTAACAATTACTTTTCTGATACCAACAATAAGCAGAAAATGAAATTTATAAAATAATACCATTTACATTAGCATTGCAAACCATCAAACACTTAGTAATAAATATACTAACACATACAGAAACTATGTATGTGTGCAAGGTATATACATAGAAATGATAAAACATTATTGAGAGAAATTAAATAACAATTGAAGAAATAAAGAAATATATCATGTACACAAGGGTGATGAGGTTTTCTGAGAGGATGGTCATGATCTATTCCTTGACCCGGGTTGCAGTTTTCTGGGTGTATTGAATTATGATAAGTAAAGCCATAAATGTATGATTTTTGCACTTTCTGCTTGTAAGCTATACTTGCATGCAGTTAATAAAAAGTAAATTGAATAACTTGTCTCGCAATGCTAAACAAATACTGGATTGAACCATCTGAAATTGCTATTTTTATAGTTCAAAAATGGTCAAATATAGGCAATAGCTGCACAGGAAATATAGGCAATAGGTAAATAGATAAAATAAATGTCTTATGTTCTATATTACTTGTAACTTATAAAATCATATATTTGTGCTTTCTCTTTGTGACTGTTAGTGGTCAAGTTTTGTGTTTTTGTGCTATTAAATGTGTTTCTAAGTTTACAACTACTACTATAGCATTCTATCTGTAAGGAAAAAAGTATTGACTTTTAAGCCACTAACCAGAAATCAATTAATCTGAGCTTGATAGGAATGGTCACACATATTTCATTATGTGTGTTATTAGCTCTAAAATATATGAAAAGGCATAAAGTGTGATTTAGTTTAAATCTCTCTAATACCAATCTGGTTACCATATTGTCTGTTTAGGCCAGGGATATAGGTCAAGGACTAAAGTCACCATGGAACATAGGACTAGAGTCCTGTTGCACCAGGGCATCTGAAGGCTGGACTGGCGCCTCAGTTCTCAGTCCAAGAGCACTGAGAGGCATTTGTTTATTACTTCCCCCAGGATGGCACTGTACCAAGGTAATTAAGGAAGTTTATCATGAACATGCTGGGGTAAGTTGGAAAGGAAACATGAATGATGGAGATGGTGTAACAAAATGGTTTTGACAGCTTTGGATCTGAATTCTTATCCTAATTTGATCCTCATGGTGCAATGTGTGAGTCTCACTTAGGCCATTTCTCTGATATAGATACTGTTTTGATTCTGGCTGTGTTTAGCTTCTTTCAGGTTGTGAAGCAGATAAGGTAAAGATTGTTAAGTGATTTCCACTTCTCTGGGAGTTTCTTCTAAGATTAGGCACGTTATTTTTGATTGAGCCAGGAAGCAATAGAAAAATGAGGAGCAGATGTTGATTGTTGATTACCAGTTAGTTTCATTTTCCATCAGCTGATAACCTTCACTCACTTTCACTCAGGCTATATTTATCATAAAGCCAATACATTCGGTTAAAAAGAATTAGCAATGTGAAGTGGGCCAAAACATCTGGACTTTAAGTAAATTGGCCAGATGTTTTCGTGGTTTATAAATAAAAGACAAGAGAAAAAAGGAAACAAGTGATAGAGGAGTGAGCTGGACTTACGACGCAGCCACCCACTCATACCCTGCACCTCCTCAGAGTCTGTAGGAGATGAAACTGTGTGAATCATGATTGAGGAGGTGGAATTAAAGGGCTAATAAATTTTGGAACTTAGCCCTGAAAAAAGAGAAGCGACCTTCATTGTGGTAGTGTGGAGAAATGGATGGTTGCCTCAGACTTTTTTTGTATCTAGAAATTATTTCTCAATGGCTCATAATTTTTGAATTATATTTACATGGCTTCTCATATTCAAGCCAAGTTATCAATTCACTAAGAGGGCTTTGCCAAATTAGAAATCGATTTGTTTTCCATGTTGGAATTACTGATGAAAACTGCAGGCATAAGTTTCTTTCCCTTCCTTTTTTTTTTTTTTTTTGGTAAAGGTAAAATACATCCTGTTTTGTTCTATTTATTTATTTCTCCGTACAATACACTTCATTGAATAATTCTCAAACAGCTTTGGAAAGAGCTCAGGTTTGAGAACAAGATTTGTGCTCAAATTCAGACTTTTTACTTTTCAGCTTGTAACTTGGTCAATGTAACCTTTTAGAACTTCAGTTTCTACCTCTGTAAGATGGGAACAATAATTATTATATCCTGAAGCTATTTTGTGAACTAAATGACTTGATAAGATGTAAAACACCCTAGCACGATTTCAAGTCGAACCATATGAAACTGCCTTCTTG
>NW_016107357.1:13494509-13533140 GCF_001604975.1 Cebus imitator
TCTGTTTAGGTAAAATGTAAAACACCTAGCACGATTTCAAGTCGAACCATATGAAACTGCCTTCTTGTAGCTCTTCTAGATTCTCTGTTTAGGTAGATTTACCCCACCCTGCCTTCATTTGTGATTTGGAGGTAGGCAAATCAGCTGGGCATAACTATCTCTTGGCCTAGACCTAAACACAAAGTTTTTTTGTTGTCAACGTTTTTTAAAAGACTATCGGCTATCACCAAGCCCAGAGAAACAGGAACAGAATGGAAAATTATTCTGCACAACTATATGTGAATTAATGTAATACACTGAAATACAAAATATTCAATATGTATTTTCATTTATTCTATAAACAAATATTCAGTGAATGGCCTCTTATAGATGGAAATGATTGTAGGTGTTGGGGACACCAAGTTTACCTTCTATTGGGGGAAATTGGTAATAAGCATAATAAATAGGTAAACTATATAGAAGTTAAAAGGTGATTAAACCTGTAAAATGGCATGGGAAGGCATGAGGAGAACTGAATGGATGAATATTAAATATGTTGTTAACTTGCAAATATTTCTGAGCGTTATGAAGGAAATTACATCAAGGAGATAATAGCTTTGAAAACAATAAAGATTTAACATAAAATCCTGGCAGGGTAGACTTCTTAGGTGGGGAGTTTTACTTGGTTGTTGTGAATCTTAAACCATGGTGGATAAGCTGCTCTTTGGACTAAGATATAATCCTTCTTCAGAAAAGAAATGAAATCGACTATAATATGAAAGTGAAATTAACAGAATAATTCCCACCCAGAGCTACGTTTTGAACAATATTCTCACCCAGGGAAACTAGCATTGTGAAGGGCTTGCCCTAACGGTCTTACATTTCCAGACATCATGATCTAATTCTGAGCTCTATGTGCTCTGAAATGATTGCCCTATAAAATGCTACAGAAAGAAAACCTATTTCTGATAGCAGTTAAGTCTTTGTAGAAACGTTTTAAGTTTCCAAGTTTTTCTTTGATATTAGTGGGAACAGAAATTAATATCACAACAAAAGGGTCTATCAGAATACCAGTATAGGTTGTTCGAAAGTAGCAGTTGCTAAAGAACTTTGAAGTGTGTAGAAAAAAGGAACTATATAAATCAAAGTAAGTTTTTTTTTTTTTTATTACTAGGTAATAAAAAAAAAATTTCAGTATTTATCCTCAGCAAATGACCTTGTTTCCTACTTCATATAGGAAATAAGGGAAGAATGAAGGCATGGAATACTTCAGTTCCTACCTCCAAGTCTCTTCCCCCAAAATGTAAGCATATTCATAAAAAATGTTCATCATTCATTTCATTCCTGCTTTTTCCCCTCACATTTGAATAGATACTCTCCCTTTCTTTCAAAATGAATGGCTTAGTCCAAATGGCAGTTCATCCACCGCAGGCTAGTATACACAATCACAAAGTAAAACTCTCAACCTGAGGGCTACCTTGCCAAGATTTCACGCTGAGTCTTTATTATTCTTGTTACCGCTTTCTGATAGATATAACACCTTTCACAAAGCTCAGAAATACTTGCAATTTACCAATATGTTTAACATTCAGCTCACCCAGTGCTTTTGCTGTGCTATTTTATAGACTTATTGCCTGGGTTCTATGCTTTTCAACTACTCAAATTATTTCCCCCAATCTTTTGTCCATTTCTCTTTTCTGTCCTCTTTCCTTTCTCCTGTCTTCCTCTGCCTTTTCACTTTTACTATTGACTTTTTTTTCCTGCATACAAACATGCTTAACTCTCTCCCCTCTTGAAAGCAAACAAAAAACAACAAAATACCATCATCAATAACAATAACTCTCACAGCTCAACACCTGCCTCCAGGTACCCCCATCTTTTCAATCTTGTCTCCTCAAGCTCAGCAGGTAGGTCTGTGGCGCTGTCTCCAGGATCCCAATTCCCTGTCCATTCTCGGCACAACACAATCTGACATTTGGCTGTTCCTCTTTTATTACTGAGACTATTTTCAATCAGCTCAGTGATGACCTCCTAGCTATGAAAGGCAAGGATGATTTTGAGTACTTACATTACTTGGCTTTTAGTAATATGAGACCGGTGACTGCATCCTGCAGCAATTAGATACATATTCTCTGCCAGTGCCCAGGAAGTGCGAGGATACATAGGAATGTCCTTGTGGTTTCTTTGTAAAAGCATGACTTCCCTTGGCGTCTGAGAAACTACTCACTATTGACATTTTTTCTGCCTCCCAGACCTCCCCATCTCACCACCGTCTTTGCTGGTTTCTCTTTTACCTTCCCTATAAAGGTTAGTTTTTTTCCCAGAATTCCGTAATTAACTCTCGTTTTCACTCTCTCTCCTCTCTGCAGTCATGTCCTGTTTCATGGGCATGAAACCTGTGCAACTGCAAAGGGCCCATTCTTCAAAGGGCCCCAGCCTTAAATCAGTGCTCTGCTTTCCCATCTTGAAATGCCTAATTTTTGAACAAAGACCCTACGCCCTTTCATTGTGCACTGGGCTTCACAAATAATGTAGCCTGTTCAGCCCCAGGTGGTCTTATCCACAAACAAGAATTCCACTACCACCTGTGACTGATTAACTCCCTAGATGCTACACCTGGTACGGAATACGAACCTTTTCCTCTGAGAAATGTATCAAAATAATTTTAACTTCTTATCAACCCTGGTACACTGGGTTTTATTTATTTTGGGCTTCTGATTTTCAGCCCCAAATCTCTTTACTCTTCTTTTCTTCAGGTAAAGTCACGATTCTCAGGAAGAAGTCCTGGGTCTGCTTCAGCAAATGAATAAGAGCTTGATTGTGTCCCTGAGGTGCTACAGTGTAGAGCAAGGCTCAGATGACATTGGCTTGGAAAATGTTCAAAATAAATTTTCCTAATCTGTCCCCATCAGGACTATGGGAAAATCTTTAAACTGCTTTTCTGCAATGTCTATTGAGCAAAACGGCTTCCTTGTGAATTCATCAGCATGGATTAGCTGCAAAAATATGCCATGAAACCAGTAACAACTGTGATGTTTACCAGAGACGGGAAAGGGTAGTGGGGGTGAGGAGGGTGGTTAATGAGCGCAAAAAAATCACCAGAAAGAATAAGATCTTTTATTATTTTTCTACTTCTCTAAAAACTCATAAAAATGTAATAACCAATGGTGGAAAAGTTATTCTTAAAACCCGTTGTTTCTCAAATAAAATATTGCACTGATAAGCCTACAGTTAAAAAAAATAATCTGAGGAAATGTTAGGCAAAAGTAATGGACCTACAGTGTTGAGGGAAGTTTACATTAGATGGCAGTAACTGCTCTTATCTCTTTATCCTTGCAGTGTTATCCCAGAAAGGACATCTTCATCTCCACCCCAAATTTCATTTTTCATTGTAAGTGTCTGAAACCACGGTGATACTAAAGAAAGGAGAAAACAAAGACAAAAACAACTTCCTGAGCCTTTCTTCATGGTGTGTCTTTAAGGTCTGGCCCTTGCCTTGTCTCTGTCTATAGCTTCTGTCACCTTCCCGCTCTAATCCTTACTCCAAAAACTGTATGTTACTGGTGTTCATCGCCCTCCTGATGTCCCTGGCCTCTGTTACATCTTGGAGGTAACTTAAGGGAAGTTAAAAGGAACTTAAGTTTTATTTCCTTGCAGAGCTAGATAACCACAGAAGAGCAGACAGTCATGTCCAGCTGGACGAAGCACCTTTCTTGGAGTTTACAGATGGCATTCACGTCCACATGATCTTCTTATCTCCAGTTCCATCCTAGTCCATATTCTTCCTGTCAACAACACATCTAACACCCAATTAGAGGGTTGGCGCCATTATCAAGAAAGGAAGAAGATGGAGCATTTGGTATTCATTTCCAGTGCTCCCTCTGGCACTCACGCTGCCTTCTCCGGGGCCATTGGCATCTAGAGATGCAGAACACGCGTCATCGGGCACTCCTGACTCCCAGAAGCCAAGTATGCTCCTTAAGTTTGTGCCTGTCCTTCCCAACAGGAACTATCCATACGTCCAAATAAAGGAGTGTACCCAGGTTACCTAAATCCCACCCAGCATGTGGTAGAAAAGGAGCCACTGCCTTGCTGTGCCCTAATCATATACGAAGACAAAAGGGCATGCCCAGTTCCTCCAGAGAGCTCTCTGTTTAGATAAGGAAAGCTAATGATGTGAAAGAAGTTATTTCTCCATCGTGGACATTCTTTACTGTCTTTTAAGAAAACAAAATGTGACATTAGAAAAGGCATTATTTATTATAAAGGCTTATACTCAGAAGCTATCAATATAAATGAGCAGAGGAGAATTTGGCCAGGACTGGTTTTAAAATTGGCTACCCCACAAGCTGGACACCCAGTGTAATATAGCTCCCCTTCATTGAGGTTTTTTTTTTTAATTTTTTTTTATTGTTACTTCTTATTTTTTAGGAACTGGGTCTAAGCTGGAATGCAGTGGTGTGACCATAGCTCACTGCAACCTCGAACTCCTGAGCTCAAGCAATCCTCCTCCCTTGGCCTCTCAAAGTGCTGGGATTATAGGCTTGATCCACCATGCCTGGGCCACACTGTGTTTTTGTGCCAGGCCTTGCTCACACTTGACAGTTCCCCAAATGAGCCACACTCTTTTACACGCCTGGGTCTCCACATTTGTGATGCCCTCTGCCTAAAATGCTGTTTTCCATCTGGCCAAATCCTATACTCCTTAGGGACTTGACTCCCTTGGGAAGCCTCCTCTCATCCTCTGGTCTGAGACATACATCCCTGGTCTTTTTCCTGTTATACCCAGTGAGCAGCTGCCTCTGTCCCTCTTCTCAGGCAGGGCATTGTCCCTGTGCCCCAACAGTCTGGCATATGGGAGTTAAAGTGAGAGTGATGGAGAGAGAGAGAAAAGGAGAAAAAGAAAGGAAGGAAGGAACGAAGGAAGGAAGGAAGGAAGGAGGGAAGGAAGGAAAGGAGGGAAGGAAGGAAGGAAGGAAGGAAGGAAGGAAGGAAGGGAGGGAGGGAAGGAGGGAGGAAGGGAGAAAGGGAGGGAGGTAGGGAGAAAGGGAGGGAGGTAGGGAGAAAGGGAGGGAGGGATGGAGGGAAGGAAAAAATGAAAGGAAAGCAGAATATTATAAACAGAGAGAGAGAAAAGACAGATGGGCATGCTGCACACTCAGACATGTTGTCTCTAAATAGGTATCATTTTGCAGCTGAGCTCTAAAGAAGGTAATAATTTCCCGCTATGTCTCCCATAATTGTAACATCACCAGGTGAACAGCCAGTGGGGATTGTTAATGGTTGCACAGATCTAGCAAATCAGTTTTCTTCACCTATGGTTCATTGAGATAAACAATAATAGTCCCTGATTCAAGCCTTACTACTTTCTCTACAAAAACATGACCCTTCATTAAGATCACAACATAATTTTAACTCAACACTAATTGTTATCTTTAACTAACACTACTTGAAGAAATACACAATTTGAAATTAGATCCAAGCAAAGTAAGTGTTGTCTTGATTTTCAAGATGGAGAAAAGGCAGAGCATTTTACCTCGATAGGGATCACTGGGGGCTTCTACTCCTCCAGGGCTGGCCGGCTCTGCCCGCAGAATTGACCGCCTCTGTTCCCAAGAGCACTTGCCATTGCTCACCCATCTACCAGGACAACAAAATTGTGTGGGTGGAAACCACGAACCTGGGACCTAGCATCTTGGGCACGAAGTGGGAGCCTAGGGCACGTGTTGCATCATTACCCAGACTTTCGACTTCTTGACCCTATTTACCTGGTTTCTGCCTTTGGTTTTCAATTAGTAACTCCAGTTTCCTGTGCAGCTGGAATCCCACTCTACTCTAGAATCTGGTTGAAACTCTGATCGTTTGCCTAACACTCTTGCCAGCCTCCCCTCTCCAGCAGCGTACTTTAGTTTCCTGAACCGATGGGCTCTGGCTAAGGTCCTTCGTTCAGTGAACTGCTGACTCAGAGCCCTGGGAATGCTGCCTGCCTGCGATGGGAAACCATGCTCTCCTAGCTTGTGTTGCTCTGATCAACCCTTTAACATGAGCTGCCTTAAATGTGGGTGCCAGCTCAAAGCAAGCCCAGTTTCCCATGCCTTTTTAGGTACTATGTATTAGACTGGCAGTCTATCATCTGTCAAATCAGAGGCCAGTCCTACAGCTATATCCTGGTTCTGTCTTCTTCAGTGTCCCTACCTACTCAGGCCTTTGAGGTTTTATGCAGGTCCAGCTGCTCACCACTTGGCAATTCAGATAACAAGCACAAGGGTGGTAAAAAGTGACTTTTATTCCAGAGCTTAGCTGAGGGGAAACAGTACAGGCTCCTGCCTTAAAGAAATGTCTTGAGCTTTTGGGGAAGAAAGCAGAGGCTTTGAATAGGGACTTGGCATGAATGGCACGCAGGGTAAGGAGTTGTGTGGGTCTGCATGACTTGCTTTGACGTTTTATCCATCCAGTGGTCTGGCTGATGTGGTCATGGGCAGAGCTGGGTTGTAAATTGAATGTTGTTTTGAGGCAATCTCCTGGTGGATGAGAGTTCCAGACGTGCCTGGTGTGTTTCAAGGTTCAGTTGTCCCTGGAACTTCTAAGCAAACACACAGTTATGTAGAGTGTCTAGTGGAGAGAAAGTAAAAGTTATAATTACATTTCTGAAGAGCTAAGTAGGAGGTCTTCAGGGGAAAAGGAAAAAGGTAAAAATAATTCTTTTTTTTTTTTTGAGATGGAGTCTTGCTCTGGCACCAGGCTGGAGTGCAGTGGCATGATCTTGGCTCACTGCAACCTCCATCTCCCGGGTTCAAACAATTCTCCTCCCTCAGCCTCCTGAGTATCTGGGACTACAGGTGCGTGCCACCATGCCTGTCTAATTTTTTGTGTTTTTAGTAGAGGTGGGGTTTCACTGTGTTAGCCAGGATGGTCTCGATCTCCTGACCTCGTGATCCATCTGCCTCGGCCTCCCAAAGTGCTTGGATTATAGGTGTGAGTCACTGTGTCTGGCCTCATTTTTTTCTTTAAGAGAATAGGGTTCTTGGTTAGAGACCTGAAGCCAAGCTTGCTCAAGCTACAAAAATATATTGGAAAATGACACAACAGGTTATTAGGCAGATGGTTTGTCAAGATTTATAAAATCATACATTGATTACTGATGACAGCTCAGATTTACTAAGAATGTTTCATGCCAACTTAAGTCTCTCTTGGTGTTTTTATGGATAAAATGGTGAAATATGAGCCACATGAGTTCTCTTAGGTGGAGTCACATCTTGTTGAATATTCAACAGTCATTTCCAGAAAGCATTGGTTGATGGCTCAGGGTCAACATGGAAGAAGTTCTTGGTGATGATCATGATGCTTAACACAGGCCTGCTAACCATTGTAGCCACACCTGGGTAAGAGTCTGACACTTTGTGTGCTCTGATATGGTAAGATATTAATACCATGGGACACTAGGATGTACTGAGTTTAGGAGGAGAGAGTACACTGTCTTCACCATAGTGATGTCCCCCATTGGTTCAGAATGTGATCCAAAAGAGCAAAGAGTTTAGAAAGTTTCTGTGTGGTTAAAAAATGAAGTAAAAGAAAATTAATTGAATAAGGATTATAGGCAGTAGGCCTTCAAGAACTAGAGACAATAACTGAGAATCAGTAAGATCTTAGGGCATTTGCAATTGCATCTTATGAAATTTTTTAATGTAAACTGCTTCTCTTAATATTTAGCATGAAAACACTCGATATGAAATATATTAAAATCTTGATATAGTACCTACTACTGTGAGTGTAAGATAAACGCCTAAATGTGCAGAAATGCCCTGCTGAGATTTACATTCACCCCACCCTAACCCCCGATTTTCACTCCAAAAGCCTCCAGGTTCCCATTGGCACCACCTCCCATAAGAGCCTTCCCCAGCCTGCTTACTGCATTTAGCACAATCCTGCACTGAAAATCCTGCAGGCAGAGCTTTGCCTCTTGGCCTTGCCAGTTAGCTCTGTAGCCCACCAGACACTCTTGGTTTACATTCTGTTAAAGGCAGACTAGGGTCATGTGGTAGTTCTCCTTGTAATTTTTTGAGGAACCCACATGCTGTTCCAGAACGGCTGTACTGATTTACATTCCCACCAACAGTGTGCAAGGATTCTCACGTGTCCACACCCTCACCAGCACTTGCTCTCTCTTATCTTTTTGATAATAGCCGTTCCAACAGATGTGAGGTGATATCTCATTGTGGTTTATATTTGCACTTTCCTAATGATTAGTGAAGCTGAGCAGCTTTTCATGTACCTGGTGGCCCTGAGTATGCCTTCTTCAGAGAAATTAATAATTAATCTATTAAGGTCCTTTGCCCATTTTTAAATCCAGCAATCCCACTTCTGGGTATGTTTCTAAATGAAATAAAATGAATATCTTAGGCCGGGCGCGGTGGCTCACACCTGTAATCCCAGCACTTTGGGAGGCTGAGGCGGGTGGATCACGAGGTCAAGAGATCGAGACCATCCTGGTCAACATGGTGAAACCCTGTCTCAACTAAAACTACAAAAAATTAGCTGGGCATGGTGGCACGTGCCTGTAATCCCAGCGACTCAGGAGGCTGAGGCAGGAGAATTGCCTGAACCCAGGAGGCGGAGGTTGCGGTGAGCCGAGATCGCGCCATTGCACTCCAGCCTGGGTAACAAGAGCAAAACTCCGTCTCAAAAAAAAAAAAAAAAAAGAATATCTTGAAGAGATATCTACACTCCCATGGTCATTGCAACATTATTCACAATAGCAAAGACATGCAAACAACCTAAGTGTCTGTTGATGAATGAACAGATACAGAATTTTTTTGTGTGTATGTATAAAGGAATATTATCCAGCCATGAAAAGGAAATTCTGCCATTTGCTGCAACATGAATGAAGCTAAAGGACATTATACTAAGTAAAATAAGCCAGACACAGAAAGACCAATGCCACGTGATCTCACTTGTGTGTGAAATATTTAGAAGTTCAAGTCACAGAAGCAACAGTGAAATGAGAATGGCGGTTGCGGGATGAGTGGGATAAGACAGTGGTCAAATGGTACAAACTTTTGGTTGTGATTAATAAATTCTGGGGATCTAATGTATTGCGTGGTGACCGTAGGACTACAGTTAACGATTCTTCATTGCATACTTGAAATTTGTTAAGAGAGCAGACCTTAAGTTTTCTCATCTTCAAACAAAACAAAAACTATGTGAGGTGATGGATAGGTGAATTAGTTGGTTGGTGGTAATCGTTTTATGGTGTATGCATATATCGAACATCACGTTGTACACAGTTAATATATCAAATATTTATTTGCCCATTAAAAAAAGATTGTTTTATTTAATTCAGTGCTTACTGTCCATACCCATCAATCAAAACTTCCTCAGAACATGGAGTCACCAACTAGCTTCCTTTTCACAGACCGGACTCAACTGGGACACAGTGATGGTGGGCGGCCTCTCAAATCCCCCGCCCTCTCCACCTCCCATATCAGTGTTGGATGGAAAGTTCTAGTAGGACTTTAGGGTTTAGTTTTCTGTTAACACAGGTTGTTTTAAGAGGACAAACCCTTTCCTCTGAACACTTTGAAACACATTTGAACAAACAACAGTCTTTAAACAAGTTAGAGAGCAGTCTCCTTACACCTTGGAAAAGCTGCTGGGCCTTTTGGTGATTCATCCCACCCACTGTAAAGTGGGAAGTTTGTAATAAACAGCACCTGCCTCAGAGGTCCATGGAAGCCTTGCTGGCTGTGGGATGGTGTCTGTTGCCACAGCATGTGTGTACCTCACATGTAACAAAAGGGCAGATCTGCAAAGATGAGTCACTCTAGTGAGTGCCCTGATAAAATTATACACAAAGCATGCCTTCCTAGCTTGGCAATTAACTAATTAATTGAGAGCCAGGGTAAACAGTGGATTGAAGAGTCTAAACTGCACTAATTACTGCTTATAGAACTCCATGAAAACCTGGGGAAAAGGGTGCCATAGAAGCGCAGGAAATGACTGTTGCTGTAAGGCTGCAGTTGTTAGAGGCTAGGTTAGAGAGGAGGAACTCGGGGAGCTCAGAGTCAGGGGCCCTGGGTTTCCAGCTCTGCCAGTCTCTCATTTAGGTATTTTAAATGAAGTGGCTTCATATTTCTGTTAATTTAATCCAGTATGTGAAATCATCACAATACTAAGGACTCTTTGAAATAGGCATGGGATAACCAGAAACCAGAAGTGCATTCATGCATTAGCAATGTGGTAACAGCAGCCACGGTATACGGATGAGGATAGATTTAAACAAAGGCCACGCAACTCAAGGTTCGGTTCAGCACTGTCATTCCAAAGTCTTCACTCTGGAAGGCCTTGCTATCATTCCATTTTTTATTTTGTGCTTTATGGACACATTTTAATGGCACATATTTATGGCATGCAATGTGATGTTTTGATACAAATATATGTTAAATAATGATCAAATATCCATCACCTCTTGCATTTATTATTTATTGGTGGTAAGAACATTCAAAAGCCTCTCTTCTAGCTCTTTTGTAATCTACTACAACTTACTGTTATCCACCATCTCCCTACTGTACAATAGATCACCAGAACGTATGCCTTCTATCTAATGGTAACTCCGTAGCATCCTTCAATTTAATACAATAAATATTTATGGAACACTGACTGTGCTTGGCACTTACAGGAATAAAAAGATGAAAAGAAAAACTCATTTTCAGGTAAGCTGTAATCTAGCTATGGAACTGAGAAGTAAACACAAACAACTAAGGCCTAGGAGTAAATGTGAGGAGGTGCTACAATCAAAGGCTCAAAAAAGATGCTAAGATTGCTGAGGAAGGTGGTTAGGAGCTAATTTGGCTAGGGTCATCAAGGAAGGTTTTGTGTCCTTTGGTGAAAGCTCTGAAGGGTGGTAATAGTTTCTTTTTGGTTTGGTTAGTATTTGTTTTTGTTTTTGTCAGGATGAGAAGCAATGGAAGAAAGTATAAAATGCATTCAAGGCAGAGAAAGCAGTACGTACAGAAGGCATGTCAAGGGCCCTTTGGAAGGTCTTCCTTGCTTTTCCTCTCTTCCTCCTTTCCCATTCCATTCAAACCTTGCCCACCTTTGACGCAATGATTGAAATGCCACTTCCTTTGGTTGAAGACTGTTGTTTATCCATACAGGGCGTAGAGAGCAGTAAGGCAAGACAAGGCAAAGAGAGTGTTGGAGCCAGAACTGGAAGTACTAATACGTGGGTGGGTTTGGTGGAAGTTACAAGTGTAAGCAGGCAACAGGTCAAATTTGTATAATTAGTTCATCTACTTACTTTTTAATTCAGTAGACATATATTTATTGTCGACTATGTGTTTGGCATTGTGTTAGCTCTTAGGAAATGGAAAGTAATAAGTGGTCCTTTTTCTTAGTTAAGGAGCTTATAGAGAGGTAAAAAGAGGCAGATCATTATACAAAGGGAGCGACACTAGGCTATTGGGGGTGTTAGAGGTAAGAATGGCTAATTCACAGCAAGCACCCACTGTTGGGAGGAGGCAGGTTCACGGATATCGGAAAAAGCAGCCTACAGGCTTTAAATGGGCCACAGGAATGATACTGCAGCACAGAATGGAGTTCTGTAGCCACATCACAGGTGGTGTTTTCAGCTCACGTGTATGCACAGTCCTGGCCTATATCTGTGAACTAGGGGATGAAAATGCACTGAGACTCTAGTTAGGCATGTTGTTTTGGAGCCTGACATTTAAAACTTCATGTGTAATACTATTAATGAGAGACAGAAACTGACTTTCTCTGAGTACAAATTTTACATAGAAACATGTTAGTTTAGTAATCAGCACTGACCAAAATGGAATCAACAATCTTAAAACAGTTGGTAAGACTTCTCTCACTTTTCTGAAAGTCTATTCTCAGATTTCTTTAGATCTGGAGTACTCCTTGGGAGGCACATTGAATGATTTGAACACACAGATAACAAAATAAATCACTTCTTCCCGCTAACTATGCCATGTGATCCATGGTCTCAGGAGTTCAGTGAGCTGCTGAACTTCAGCTAATTGTATTTACCCCATGTTCATCTCAAAATTCTTAGTAGTCATGGTAGCTCGGGGAATGGCTGTTTAAAAATGTTTCTTCCCTAAGGCTCTGTCAAACTTCAGTGAAAAAGGATCAACTTATATTTCACCAGCTGTGAAAGAAGCTGTCTATGGAAGCTGAAGTTAACAAGCACCATAATTTGAATTTATCTCAGTGATAGTTTATGACCTGTTTGAATTTGCCCTAAGGGAGCTACCCAGCCAGCCCACTCTTTCATCTGGCCCTGCCTAAAAATAATTCCTACCTCTGATGAAAGTAGAAAGGAAGATGTTAGGGTAGTCTTCCCGTTGTCCCCTGTGCAAGGGAAGTGGAGCCTGTTGAGGTAGGTGAGTCACTGAAACCCAGACCCCTCTTCCCTTGGAGTGGCTTTGACAGGGGAAGCTGGAGAAAGCCTGAGCACCCTGAAATCCTCTGGGGAGTGGAGTGGAGACAGAATGGAGGAGGCCAGTCATGCACATGGCCCTGCTGGACAGGAAAGCCAGAGTTTTCATCCCCCTCATGCTTTCAGCTGGATGGAGACTAAAGATAATAAGAACCTTAGGTACAAAGACTTCTTTCTTTTCAGACAAACATCAAAAACTCATATATCCAGATAAATATTGGGTCTCCTAGAAGAGTCACTCCAAGGAGGTCTCCAATTAATTCCCTAATGTGGACCTTCTTCAAAACATACTTTGAAACTCCTCATGTGGAATGGACACTAAAATTTATGGTACCTTCTTTTTACCTCCCTTAATGAAGTCAGATGCTGATCCCAGGTTAATGTATTGCAACGGTACTGTAGGGGTAAACACAGGCCGGGCCGGTGCATGTCTAGCCACAGGCACTGGTGCTGCAGCAAGAGGAGATAAGGCACTGTAGTCAGTGCCAGGATGTACAATAATCAAAGCTGAAAAAAACACTAAGATGTCTAGCTGGACGTGGCGGCTCACTCCTGTAATCCCAGCACTCTGGGAGGCTGGGGGAGACCATCCTGGCTAACATGGTGAAACCCTGTCTCTACTAATAATACAAAAAATTAGCCGAGTGTGGTGGCTCATGCCTGTATCCCAGCTACTCGGAAGGCTGAGGCATCGAGAATCGCTTGAACCCGGGAGGTGGAGGTTGCAAAGAGCCAAGATCGCCCCCACTGCACTCCAGCCTGGGTGACAGAGCAAGACTCCATCTCAAAAAAAAAGAAAGAGAGAGAGAGAGAGAGAGAGAGAGAGAGAGAGAGAGAGAGAGAAAAGGAAGGAGAGAAGGAAGGAAGGAAGGAAGGAAGGAAGGAAGGAAGGAAGGAAGGAAAGAGAGAGAGAGAGAGAAAGGAAGGAAGGAAGGAAAGAGAGAGAGTGAGAAAGAAAGAAGAAAGAAAGAAAGAAAGAAAGAAAGAAAGAAAGAAAGAAAGAAAGAAAGAAAGAAAGAGAGAAAGAAAGAGAGAGAAAGAGAGAAGGAAGGAAGGAAAAAAAAAGAAAGACAACTTTGACTAAACTAATACTATTGAGGCCTGGCAGCATGGTTCATGCCTGTGATCCCAGCACTTTGGGAGGACGAGGCAAGCAGATTACTGAGGTCAGGAGTTCGAGACCAGCCTGACCAACATGGTGAAACCCCATCTCTACTAAAAATACAAAAATTAGCCAGGCGTGATGGTGCACACCTGTAATCTCAGCTACTCAGGAGGCCGAGGTGGGAGAATCACTTGAACCCAGGAGGTGGAGGTTGCAGTGAGCAGAGGTCACACCCTTGCACTCCAGCCTGGGCAACAGAGTGAGACTCCGTCTCAAAAAATTCCTCTTACCTTTACACAGACATTGATTCAGTTCTGCACTAAAGAGTATTATCAAATGTCTGCTATAGGCCAACATCTGGAGAAAAACTGACTAAGACACAGTCAGGGTGCTCAAGGACTATTTCAGACAGTGAGAAAGCCAGTGAGGGAGACAGGGCAAGAATCACAGCTGGAAAGAGATGCTTCTACTAATGCTAAATTTTGCTTCCATTTTTACAATAAAAGTTTCTCTTTCCTAATTTTCTCTTGGCTGTCAGGAAATTTAGGGTTAAGTTTTACGGCTAGTAGTCTCCTCTTAGTTATAGATCTCTGAGAATTCCATTCTCCACACTCCATTACTCAGAGCTGATCCTGCGTGTGTCATTTTAATAGTTTTTTTTATACCTATGCTTTTAACATTTTTGGAAGTAGCCAGGGCATAGTGGGAAATAGATGAATACCTCCCAGAAGCATAAGAGCAATAAAGGCATTAGATAGAGCCCATGATCCTTATTTATCAAGTTTGTGGCTCTACTAGAAAAATCTTTGCAGGAAACTGAGCTGCTCCAATTTTTTTTTTTAATCCATAGGGATTTTTTTTTTTTTTAAATTTCTAGTGGTATTAGCTTCATGAGTTGGAATTAAGAGTGGAGTCAGGTGGAGAATGCTGAGACAATGTTTTAAAGTGTGTTTATTACATAACTGAGATTGAGCAGAAATGTCAAGACAGCAGCTTGCCATATTTGGAGACTTCCTGCTTCTCTTCTACAGTGGGACACAGCCATTCCTCTGGGTTGGCCCTCAGCACACTGTAAGCACCTTAAGGGCCAGGACTAATAGTGTCTACCTGTAATCCAAGCATCTTGCCCAGTGCCTAGCTTGTAGGAAGCACATATAATGAATAAATGAACATAATACATTTCTTCCAGTCTTTGGCCCTGAGCCTCTAAGAGGATGATGATGGCACTAATTAAAACAGGGAAGCAAAAAGGAAGAACAAATTGTGGGGCAATGGTGCCTTTAGTTTATAAAGTGTTGAGTTTGAGGTGAAGCTATCCAGGTGGAGCTGTCCTCTGAGGCATGAGAATCGCTTGAACCCGGGAGGCGGAGGTTACAGTGAGCCAAGATTGCCCCACTGCACTCCAGCCTGGGTGACAGAGCGAGACTCCATCTCAAAAAAAAAAAAAAAAGAAAGAAAGAAAGAAAGAAAGAAAGAAAGAACCTTGACCAAACTAATACTATTGAGGCCTGGTACCGTGGTTCATGCCTGGATCCCAGCACTTTGGGAGGCTGAGGCGAGCAGATTACCGAGGTCAGGAATTCGAGACTAGCCTGACCAACATGGTGAAACCCCATCTCTACTAAAAATGCAAAAATTAGCCAGGCATGATGGTGCACACCTGAAATCTCAGCTACTCTGAGATTGTCATATGATGTCATATGATACTGAGAAATCTCATATGATCTGTATGTGTCTCTTTGCATTCTCATGTATAAAAAGGGGATGGCGATAATAGAATGTATTTTGCGAAGTTACTGAGAGGACCAGATAGGACAATCTAATAAGGTCTGGCTCATAGCAAGCACTAATAAGCATAAGCTCAAAGAAATAAATACAGAGCCAGCTGTGATCCCTTCTGCTATTTATGTTACCTACCACTCAGTCAAGAAGTCCCGCAATATCTCTAGCATTAGCTGCCTCTTCCTTTTGCACTCCTTCCTCCCTTACAACCTCTTTGCTAACTTCAGAAAACTTCTCTTCCGTCCTTCCCACTCCCTCAGGCTCAGTGCTGCCAGCTGACCTTCCCAGAGCCTGGCTCTGTCCCTATCCCCTCCACTGCCGCTCAGTCTTCAGCTTCCACTGCTTTCTGTAGAAAGGCAAAACCAACAGGATGCACTGAGCACATAAAGACAGAGCTTCATCTGCTTCTCCCACCTAATGTTCTAATGTCCATGCTTTGTGCCCAAACTAGAGTAAATACATTACTAGACCCTAGCAGCATCAGCTGTACCACCATCAAAAGCTATCTTTCAGCTGGGGGCAGTGGCTCATGCCTGTAATCCCAGCACTTTGGGAGGCCGAGGCAGGTGGATCACAAGGTCAAGAGATTGAGACCATCCTGGCCAACATGGTGAAACCCTGTCTCTACTAAAAATTCAAAAAAATTAGCTGGGCATGGTGGTTCGCGCCTGGAGTCCCAGCTACTTGGGAGGCTGAGGCAGGAGAATTGCTTGAACCCAGGAGGTAGAGGTTGCAGTGAGCTGAGATTGCACCACTGCACTCTAGCCTGGCAACAGAGTAAGCCTGTCTCAAAAAAAAAAAAGCTTCCATAACTCATTCATAACTCATTCCATAACTCACTCACTCAGTCTTCCATAACTCATTCATTCATTTATTCACTGATGGTATTTGAGGTAATCCTGAGCTCTGGAGCCTCATAGACCTGAATCTGACTCCTGGCTCTGCCTTTTCTACCAGGTTGTTTAGCCTCTCTGAGCCTCAGTTTCCTTACCTTTAAAGATGAAGGAAGTAACACCCTGAAAGAGTAGGTGAAGGGTTCTGCTCCATAGAAGGTGCTCCATAAATATTGGCCGTCTTCTTTCATTTTCTAGGTAGCTGGCCCTTCAGGTGTCTCAGGCCTGCTGGGAATCCAGTCTTTCTCCTTCGTTCTGCATAGAAACGGTGGGCACCTGGGATGACAGGCAGCTCCAGGCCCATGTCAGTGTTGCCCTGGGGGATGGCAGTTTATCTTGAGGGTGTTCCCAGAGGCAAAGCCCAGCCTTGACAGCTACCTCCCTGAAGAGTGCCATCTTGTCCACTCCTCTCATTCTGAAAAAAGAAAACACTGGGGTGCAAAACATATCCTTCATCCTGATAACAAAGTGAATCAATTCCACACTTTCCTATATTCCAAATCCAGCCCTGTTTCAGATGATCAAATACCTTTCCCATTATAAATGGTTGTCTTCCTTTTAAAAGATCGTACAGACTAGGATCTACTTATTTTGGGGTTCCTACCACCCAGAACAGTGCCTGGCACAGACTAGGTGCTTGCTAAATATGTGTTAAGTTAGTGAATGAAGGAATTGAACACACCCCTGCCAAGTAGGCCCTCTTTAGGATTTCCAGGGCTCCCTCTAAGGGAGAGCTCCCTGTTGTGCTGGAGGCAAAGTGCTCAAAAGACCTTGGTCAGCTCCATGAACTGGAATCAACAGGTGGATTTGAGTGCAAGAGCTTCTCATCGGGCCTCTACATGAGGTCATCAGTGCAGCACTGAAGCACTACAATGGGAACGTAAGAGCCTGGGTTCCCAACGCTGGACACTATTCTGATGAATACCCGGTGGGCTTTCATAAAGAAGAACTCAACTCACTTGGGAAATGGCTTTGGACATAAGACTCTGAAGAAGAGAAAGCTTTTCCTTGCCAGAGATGGAACTCTAGTTGCAGGGGACAGCTAGTCATCATTGACTGTCTTTTTTCAGACTCTATGGTGGCAGCCAGATGTCCCAGCCACATGCTGACTTTTCTGTCCTTCCTTTATTAACAAACCCCAAAGAAAACAAGTGTCCAGATGGCCAGACTGCAAGGCTTTTTGATGATAACATCTCTTGGTTGGGACATGACTAAAACACATTTCTAAATAGAATACAAACCCTCAGGAAAAGGTGGCCCCAGAGATAGAGAACACTTCTCTTGGCTGGCAAGTTGAGTGCCGACTCCTGGGGCCCATGTTCTCTGCTAGTCCCGACTTCCTTCCTTAGGAAGCCTGCTGGCGCCTATCCATACCCATCCTGATGGGCATCATCAGAATCTGGGCTTGCTGATGATATTCCATCATCCCTGAAACACACACTCAGTAAAAGGCATCTGAACTAATTCTGAACAAAGAGAGAACTGCGGTTCTGATGTTCCAGGCTTCCCGGGGGACCACCTGTCCCAGAGGCAGGGCTGACTGCGAATGCAGTGCTGGGGAGAAGCTGGTTCTGACGACAGTACACATCAGCCCCACACGACTTCAGGGCTGTGACTCAGCTCAGCAGCAGCAGCCATGACTCAAAGGCAGCACTGGCTCGACTCTGACTACCACCAACTTACCCTTCCTCTGAGCCCATGCCCAAGCCCTGTGCAAATGGCACCAACACCCTGAGTGCTCTAGGGGAGTAGCACCTGTTCTAAAGCTGACAGTGCTCATGGGCCATTTTTTTTTAAACAAAATGTCACTCTACTGCCCAGGCTGGAATACAGTGGCACAGTCATGGCCTCACTGTTTGGCACTTGAACTCCTGGGCTCAAGTGATCTCCTGCCATAGACTCCTGAGGCCATCACTCCTAGCTAAATTTTTTTGTTGGTGTTGAGACAGGGTTTCACTATGTTGCCCGGGCTATTAAACTCCCGGCCTCAAGTGGTCCTCCCACCTTGTGCTCACAAAGAGCTGCGAATACAGGTGGGAGCCATCATAGTAAAGTTGCTCAGCCCTTAAGACCTCCCTGACCCAGATATCATATGCCTAACATTCCTTCATTATAATTCATTCTTTGAATTCTTCCCTGACCTCCTTCCTGACTAAACACCAATAGGAGCTTATGATTTCAAGGTGAATTTATAGTATATCTCCTATTTGAACAGAAAAGATCAAGAGCAACTTGGGGTGGTACTTCAAAGCCCTTCACATACAATGAAGGTGTCTTAATTTCAAACCTCAGGACCAGCCTTTCTTATAGTTAAAAATAGCATTCGCTTTTCCAGAAAGGCTCAGAATTAATGTGTGAAGGTCATTCACTGCACAGCTTCTTCGGGCCAAGGCTCATTTGGAAGAGGGCATTGGGTCACAGGTGGAGAGCTCTGACCTCTGAGATGGTCATCTTCTTAGTGGAGATGGGGTTCTGGTCTTCACTTTCACTCTTTTCTCTTAGATGAACATCCAGTTTTGTTTGGTTCTGTTTTCTCTAGAGCAAAAGAGGGCAGAGGCCACTTCACTTACAGCTCTGCTCTGTATCTGTAGGTTCTTCATCCGTGGATTCAACCAACCTCAGATGAAAAACATTTGGTAGGCTGGGTGTGGTACTCCCTCCTGTAGTCCCAGCAGTTTGGGAGGCGGAGGCAGGAGGATCACTTGAGACCCGGAGTTCAAGACCAGCCCTGGTGACATAGTGAGACCCTGTGTCTACAAAAAAAAAAAAAGGCAAAAAAAAAACTGGAAACCGAAAAGTATGGTTGTGTCTGTGTTGAGCATCCACAGACTCTTAGGCATTTTGCTTGTCATCATTCCCTGAACAGCAGAGTGTAATAACTATTTATATAGCATTTACATTGTATTGGGTATTGTAACTAATCTAGAGATTATTTAAAGTATATGGGAGGATGTGTGTAGGTTATATGCAGATACTGCATCATTTTATGTAAGGGACTTGAGTGCCTATGGATTCTAATATCCTCAGGGGATCGTAGGTCCAGTCCCCATGGATACCGAGGGGAATTGCATGTTACTCACTGATTCCTCAACACATCAGCTGCTTCCAGGCCTTTGGCACTTTCTCGCCTCTGTGCCTTTGCTCATTATTCCTTGGCTCTGTCACTTCCCCAGTGATGTTTTTAAGCTGCCTTAGAGAGAGAGGAAGAAATCCAGCCAGTTTCTGAAAATCAAGACCAAACCAGAAACCCCAAATTATCCATCAGAACTGGGTCCGGCGGCCTCTCTCCTTATCTACTCAACTTCCTCCCTACATACTTATCTCCTAGGTTTTGTTTTTCCTGACCAGTTTGTAAATGTGATTCAGTCTCATTATTTTGAGTTTGTTATCTCTCTCATTCGCTCTTACTTCCATGTAGACGTCTTGGAATTGACACGAGTCCTCTTTGCCTCTCAGGCTGGTTTTGCTAGTCACCAGTAATGACCTGTTACTAAATGCCAACACACTTCATTTTCTGCTACCGGTAAATCAACTTTCACTTCTTTCATATCTTAAAATTCTAACCATCTTTCAACGACAAATTCAGCTTCTATGCATGACCAAATTTCTTCCTTCTCCATCTCAGCAGTTTATGTTTCTATTGCACAGTCTAGCCCTGTATAAACAGCATCATTGGCTCTATAAAATTGACTCTAGGTTTGAGTCTCTTTGAGGGAAGACTTTTATATGCTTTTTTTCTTTCTAGCAGCCTTTACTATGCCTGGGTTCTGAAGGCTTGTCTTGGAAAATGACCATTGAGATCGAGCCGAGGAATCTCTGAGCAGGAAATTGAGAAATACATTTGGATTTTCTCACTTTTAACAAGTTTCTGATGTTTTGTAATATGGCTAGCAAGTGAAAAAACTCTATGTTCATTTGGAATGAGAGTCGGAAGTACTGAGTTTTAAATCCCAGCTCTTGCTACTCTAATGGCAAGCATATTTATGTTTTTCTTTTCTCATCTCTCACAATCTGGAGTGTGTGTGTGTGTGTGTGTGTGCTCATTGTTTCCCAACATATAATGGTGATCTGAGAATCTTTAAAGCTTCAGGCAGTATCGCCCTACCGACTATCAACATGAAAGCTCACAGAACTCTGCACTCCTCTCTTCAGGCAGGAATATATACTCCCCTGCACATCACTCTTTGGATGGAAATGAATGTTAATCAATATAAAGGAAATTATTATCTTGGCTGATTTCAGGTTGTCTGCCATATGTCTCTGCAGGCTAGAATCTTCTACAAAGAACAATCATTGTCAGTTGATAATTGCCAGGTTCTACTCGCCCCATCCCCAGAACAAAACGAGTGATATTTTCTATATGCATTTCATGTATCTTCCATGTAGGAATTATGCCAGTTTAGTATTCAATTAGGTCCAAGAAGTGGTGATTGATTTTGCTACAAATAGTGATGAGTTTTTGTCTCCCAGGTGGTAAAAGGCTGAAGAATCTAGAATGCCAGCAAATTTGTTACTATTTTAAATAGCTAAGCACACAGTAATGAATTTTGTACAGTATTTTTCAACATGTGGTCCATGGAACAGGAGCCTCTCAAAACCATTCTCAAAGAGCAGGACTCTATTGTCAAATTAGTTTGTAAAATGCTAACTATTGACTCTTCACTCTAGAAAAATTATAGTGAATGGGTATTAAATATGTATATTGTGTTTATACTGAAGACTGAACATTCCCAAGTAAATGAAATTGAGTTTATTTTGTATAATCTGGTATTTTCCAAGCTTGGTTAGCACAGATACTATATAATCAACCCAGGGAACTGGTTCCTCTTAGGATATATGCTGGGAACTGTTGCCCTTGAGAATATCCTCTTAGAAGTTTATGGAACTCCACACCTCTCTCCAGTAGGCAAGGCATGTTTATTACTATAGGTTAAGATAATAGCTCATGACAGATAAGCCTCCTAAGAGCAGATACATCGATTGGTTCACAGTCAGGCTTTTTTTCCCTCAAATTCAAAAGGCCCAAGTCATGAGCAGCAGCATTTATTCAATCTGCTTCCAATTTGCACATCCTAAACACCATCTGACTTTCAGGTAAGAGGATGATAAAACTGTTTTTTACACAGAAATCTGCCTTTTATAAATTTTTTTGGCTCCAGATAAATCAGAAGTATCCCGAGAATAATGCTCTTTTGAGTATTCTGTTTTTTTTTTTTTTTTCTTTTTTTTTTCCCACCACAGTCTCTTAAAAAACTCGCAAGGTTTGATTCCCAAATTGACAGAGAATCAAGTTGGCTTAAATCCATCTGTTCAGCACTAATTCCAACATGGAAAAAGAGGATTGGGGAGAACTGAAGTATCCTGAATAACATCTGGGTATTAGAAAAACAAAGAGGAGGTAGGATTTAATTACCCAATGAGGAACTCATGTCGCATGCCCTGCCACAGGAAATGGCGCATTTTGGTCACTTCCATTCAGGGCAGAATGGAGTCGGGGAAGTGACATTCAGCTGCCAAAGGAGGGCCGGCTCCTGTCTACTCAGCAGCAAAGTGGGGAAGCAGAAAGAGTTTCTTTCCAGTGTGCTTTTCTTGGACAAGCCTTCTATGTCTTGTAACTCAGAAGCTCCTCCCATGATCTCTCCCCCGATTCAACTGTCCACGTCCTCTCTCACTTCTCTTCTCCCTTTCTTAATCAAAAGAATCTCTCAGAAGAAGTTATTTCTAACTAAGGTATAACTATCTGATGATGTTGGCAATGTTTTTCTTCCCAGAAGTCTTTGAATACTAGTAAGGATAAAATGGCTCCTGAAATTTCTTGTCTGGTCAAAGTGTAGCCCCATCCCAGCAGTTTATCATGGAAACCAGCCATCTGCAGATGACCTGCCTCTCCCTGCAATATTGGTATTTTTTTTTTTTTTTTAGTCAAAGTTTCTCTCCATTGCCAAGGCTGGAGTGCAGTGGTGTGATCATAGTTCACTACAGCCTCGACCTCCTGGGCTCAAGTGATTTTCCTGCCTCGGCCTCCTGCGTAGCTGGGATTATAGGCATAAGCCTTGCCATTAAAAATTTTTTTAGAGATGGGGGTCTTGCCATGTGCCCAGGCTGATCTTGAACTCCTGACTTTAAGCAATCCTCTCACCTTGCCTTCCCAAAGTGCTGAGATTACAGGCATGTGCTACCATGCCCAGCCAATAATAACTTTTAATAAGAGTTACCATATATTGCTTTCTTTCTATGTGGCAGGCACCATATTGAGTATTTTCTGTTATTTAATTTCCTCAACAACTTACAAGGTTGAAGAGCAGCTTCCTTTTAGAAATGAGGAAAAAGCCCTGAGAGAAGTGAAAAAAAATTTTTCCCAAGTTGATTGATGACAGAGCTAGAATTTGAATCAAGATGCTCCAAATCCCAAGCACGTGCATCTGATGACTCTGCACACTTTCTGCCAGGGGCCTCCCTGAACAGGGATCAGCAGTTCTCACCTCGCAGCTGCAGCAAGTGGTGAATGACTGCAGGCCCGGATCCCTCTCAGCTGCCCATGGGTAAGCCTCTCAGACCCTCTTCTTCCCAGGTCTTCTAAACACACAGGATCACTAGCAGCCCTCATCACTGCGCTCTACCCTGGAATCCCTTCATCCCTGCTCCCCTTTCCTAGGTTGACATTCCTGCTTCTGAACACCTGGTTCCTAACACATTATATAAGCCCTTCTTTTCCTCATAAGCCCCTTCCGCCACATTCATCCCTTGGCTAAGGTGTTGTAATAGGAAAATACATTTTTATTAGAGGTCGTCTCAGTGTTTCCTCAAATCACATTATACATGTGTAAATGCGTGAATAAATATATATACACATACATATAAACCTGTATATATGTCTATAAATACACACACACACACAAATATGATATATGCCACCTAATGGTTGCTGAATAGTACTGTCCTTGCTATTTCTGCTACTTGGACCTTATTCAAGTGACACTTCTTGGCAAACGAGGAAATGTTGGCTGACATGAACATCTCAAACTTCTGTTTCTTATCAACAGCGTGCAACTGATTTCTGAACAGTTAAGTAACTGGGTGAAAACTATTTCTGCCCAAGGGCAGTCAATATAAAGAAGTTGATTCAGCTACTTTACCTCTCAACAAATTTAGCATCCAACAAATACTTATAGAATATCCATGTAAGAGGCACCACCATGGGCATCGTCAACCAAAAACTGATCAAGGCAGGTGTCAAGCCATAGAGGTTTACTGTGCCAGGTGTCAATCCATAGAGGTTTATTTTCGGAAAACACACCAGTTGCAGGGACATATGTGACCTGTGATTTTTCCAAAAGGGTTTTGGGAATTTCTGTATTTAAGAGGAAAGAGCAAGCAAGAGGGAAAAAAGGAGGAGGGAGGGTAGGCAGTGAAGTGGGTGGTTACATTCTAGTGAGGCTCTGATACGCCTTAGTTAACTACATTTTACACGGGAGAAGAGGGTGTAGAGGAAAAAGTCAATGATGCCTTGTCTCATGCTCAGTATATCTACATTTTATTTAAGATAGAGGATTATAGACATGAGAAAAGAGGAGAAGAGGAAATGAGGCTCATGGGGTTGTGAAATTACAGCTATCTGCTCCAAAACAAAAGGAAGGCAGGATTGGTGCCTTCATTCCCAACTGTAACTTTCCTTTTTGGCATAGTGAGTTTGGGGTCTTGAGATTCTATTTTTTTCACAGCACTGGGAACGTGAAGTTAAAAAGACGTGGTTCTACCCTCACACAGCTCATCTTCACAGAAAAACAGAGGACCAAAGCACCTAACAGAATGAAAACATTGCTACCGTGGCCTCATGGACAAAGGGCTCTGGAAGAAGAGAAGACTATTTCTTGTTTATGAGACAAAGTTTTTTTCTTTTTAAAATCAATAAATGCTTGGTGTCCTTAAGTAGATTCAAAGTCCTTGAAGAGAAAAAAAAATCAGTTTTTGGTTCTCTCTTGCTCCATGTTAGCATTTAGTAGAGTCATCTGCCTACAGTCAAGCTTTGAGTTGTGAGGCAGGTTACTTGTGTGTTACATAAGGAACAACTGAGATGCCTCCCAGAGGTGTCCTAAGGACAAGCAAATAGAAATGAGGCCAAAGTGTTTTGTTAGTAAAAAGTTTAAGAGGGCTGCAGGAACATTTCACTGTGACCTAATGAAAGGAAAAGAGAATGCAGGAGAGAAAGCAAATCTTGCAGAACAGCTTGCAGATCACCAAAGCATCTTTTGTCTGGCAAAATATGAAAGCCCACATGAGGCACTGGCCATATCACCCATTGACCAGGGAGCCTTGAGGAAAACACTGGGAAATGGACTGCAGAAGGAAGCCCTGCCCTGGCTAAAGAAGGCTGAGGGGCTTGGTTCACATTGCAGGTCTTTTCAATTTCTGCTCATCAAGGCACCAGGATACCTGGGCAGAGATATGCTCATGGCACCATTAAGACAGAGAGGAGAGCACTCCGCCTGGGAGGCATTCACCTGGTTCCACCCCTACAGCAAAGGAGGATGCAAAGTTATGACCAGGCAAATCAACTTGAGGTGTCTGGATGATTCTACTTAGCAGTCAGCTTCCCCAAATTATGGCTCCCCTTCTGCTACTCCTCACACAAGCCTACAGCATGTCCTTACAGAACCTTGGTTGATGTCTAGATTGAGTGGAATAGTTGATAGTGTCAAACAAAAAGGAGATGATGTCACTAGTGATAGGGACAGGAGGCAGAGAAATTCTGGGCAGAAGAGGGAGTGTGTGTCCCGGGCAAGGGCTCCACCCTCAGGCCTGGAAACTTGGCCCAAAATGAGAACATACATTCCTGTTTTCCTGCTTGAATGTTGCCTTTTCCAAAACCACCCATGGCCCATCCCACCCCACCCCCCATCCTGCACACATAAAAACCCCAGGCTCTGCCGGCAGAGAGAGAAGAGGAGAGCAACTGGACATTGGAGACTATGTTGAACATCGGAGAGAAGCAGCTCGAATTCAGAAGAACAGCTTGACGGTGTAGCTTCAGAGAGGAGTTTGGCCAAGGATGGCTGGACTCCAGGGGAAGATTACCTTTCTGCTATGTCCTCTTTTCAACTCCCCATCCCGCTGAGAGCCAACTTCATCGGCAATAAAATCCCCCACATTTACCATTTTCAATTCATTCATGTGACCTCATTTTTCTGGGATGCTGTACTAGAGCCGGGAGCCACAAGTGTGTGTGCAAAAGGCTGCCACTTTGACCCTCCACTGAGCTCTTAATACTTAAGCCATCTGCAGATGGCAAGGCTAAAAGAACACTGACTGGGGCTTAAGGGGCGGGCACCCCCCTAGATGCTGCCATGGGCCTTATACAGAGTTCATTTCTACTACCACCCAAAAGCACTCACTCCGGCTCCATACCTGCTCACCTGAGTGGTCCTTCCTGTGGGGGGTTGAGAACACTGGGTTCAAGTGAGTGGACTTCACCCCTGCCAGTGCCGAAGCACCTGGCTAGTTCCCATGCCCATGCTCCAGTTTCTACCAGCAAAGGGATCAGGGCAGTTTCCTGCATAAAACAGTGCCACTCTGATCCACCAAAACCTGTTTGGGCATCTGTTTTTTAAAAATCATTTAATTGTTTTTACAACTTTCTTAATAAATACCTAAATAATTCATAAAAGTAGATAACTATAAGTCACATGTGTTTAGCAATCAACATTTAACCTCATGAAATTAAAGGCCATTCTATGGATTCTTTGCCTTGGAGTTCCTTACATTTTGAAAAGAAGGTTGTGTCATTTCCAATGGCCAAAAATTGCTGTTCTTTGGTTAACTGTCCAACATTCAACTTTCATTACACTACACTTTGATTTTCTATTCACCTGTCTATACCTTGCACTAGACTGAATTTCACAAGGGCAGGAATTATCTCTTGTTCTGTATCTTGTGCCCAGCTTGGCATATACAAGAAGGTGTTAAGATTTTGATTGAATGAATGAATAAATATTATGTTAATGTAACAGAGATAGGGTCTTGGCTTGTCATTAGGTCTTAGCTGAATCAAGATAGCATTTGGTCCTAATCATTTTTTACATGGGACAATTCTTACTCTCCTAAGTTACACTGGTACTCACTGAATTTCTGTTCTGCCATCAGAAATGCAAATTACGCACATTGCATCGCTTTACATTCTGGACAATTAACTTGCAAACTGGTATAAATTCTAGTCTTCTTCTCTCATTGCAAAAGGATAAAAGAAGGCTTTGTCTTGTTTTGCAGAATGCGATGAAATCACAGAGCTGTTTCCCTTCGACCCTGAGCTATAGCTTTGGGCTGGGTCCAATGCCACATAGCTGGATCCCAAGCCTGGGGCTTCCCTGCCAGAAGCAAACCGAGAGGTGTTGTGGGAGTCAGCTGGAAACCCAGCTGTAGAGGCTTAAGGTTCCACGTACAGGCTCCCGAGGCTCCAAACTGGCACATGAACAAACAGGGCTCCTGTTCCTTAGGGCACAAGAAAACTATTATAGAGTTGAAAGCGAATCATGTAAATGATGAGGCCCCAGATTTGAGAAATTACAGGCTTGGGCATCTACAGGAGCCATTTTAAAGATAAACAGAAGAGAGGAGGAGCTTGTTTGTGTCTTTATCTCCATAGACCAAGTAGGGACAGCCAGATTGCAGCAGCTGGGGAGAAGGTGTGTCCAGGCTTGTAATGTAATATGACTTTCTTCAATGCCATGAGACTTAGTCCTTAGAATCTAAGTAGGAAGGCAGATGAAGTAGGGAGGAAAAGTGAGGAAAGCTTGCAGTTGAGTTACACGTTGCCTTGGAGGCATTGCACATCATTTGAGCACAGTTTACTCCCAGTTACATCAGACCTTCTTTTCCACCCACATCTGGGCAGCTTCCGAATGTGCCCTAGCATTGCAGATTCATTAGCATAGGGGTTCAGGCTTGCTTTTAGCCTTAACAGAGAAAGAGGCTGTTCTTCTCTAAGTAATTTCTTTAAATTTAGAAGACTTTCTGACCCAGAATCTTATTTCCCAAAAGAAAAGAAAGAAGAGAAGCACAACCTCAAAGGGTTTGGAAAGCTTATCATGTTGGAAGATAGATATTCATTCCTCTTGACTAATTATTACAATCCTCTTGTGGGGGGAGGAGGAAGGAGGGGGATCGACCTCAGGAGTGGGGAGTCAGGAAAAGAGGGAGTAGATACTCCAGCCAGCCCCCATTCCCCTTGAGATAAACTGGGGGGCTGATGTCAACATTGGCAAATGACTATAGCATCTTGCTTTCATCCAGACAATCTGCAAAGAGCTGTGCGCAATTCATTTCATGCCCTCTTCACAGCTGAGAGGTCAGCCAGGTGGCATCATTAGCCTGCAATGAGCTGCTCCTCCTCTCTGCCTCCAGAGCACTGATCAGATTGTGTCCTGGCCACTCTTTCTAAAGTGTTCACGTGGGGTTTGGGCATTGTCCCTATTTCAGAGGACTCGGGAAGACCTAAACTTTCATCTGCCAAGCCCATTCCCTACTGCCTGATTCCCTGGGAGAGATGTACAAATAAGTGATAATGGGTGAGAAACCAAAGGCTCACTTTATTTTCAGCCAAGTTCCTTTCAGACTGTGGCACTGGGATGAGCCTCTGTGCCTAAATGGGGCCTCTCTGGATCCCTAAACATAAGTGTAGTGTTGAACCCCAAATGAAAAGCCTGTTCATTTGTGAAAAAAGAGAAAGGAGAGCCAGAGGTTCCATTCTAGTGCTGCAAACTCTGTCTTTCTCTCCAACCTTCCCCAAGGGACAGAGCAGAATTGGATGTGTCCACAGCTGAAGGGCAGGAAGCAGGAGGAATCAGACAGTCATGCCCAAATGAAACCGTGTAAAACCTGTAACCCCACCCTGTGGCAGATGGGACCCAGTTTGTGTCCTGGAAGCTGGCTCTCGGCGGGGCAGGGGGCAGGGTTAGTATAGGTGAAGGTAGGGGGCTGCTTTTCCTCTACAGACGTGTATTATTCTGTCTCCCTCAGCGTGCTAGCCTTAAGACCCAAGCACTGGTCTTAAGTATCACTGAAGCTCCAGCCCACTTTCCAACACTCTGGGCAGCACAGAGCAGGCTCAGGAGAGATTACTCCTTGTTAAAGGGAGATGGGGCTCAGAGATGTCAGGTGACTTCCTCAGATTCTGCGGCTAGCAAGTGGCTGATAAGCGGGACCAGGTTTTTAAATTGTGTGATTTCCTTACATTATGCTTCTCTGCCGTGTGGCATCTCTCCTGAACAGGCAGAAATGCATCCGAATGGAGCCTGGCTGGGATTCATGACTCCTGCAAACACCCTGACATTGCATACAAACTTTTTGTGTGTTGATTTCTGAAGAGAGGCTCAGTGGTTTTCAACACATGCTCAAAGAAGTTTGCCACCTAAGGAGAAGTTAAGAACCAGTCTTTCAGGAGAATGCACTGGGATCTACTCTAAATAAAATGCACAGTGCCTATGTGCTGTAGGCACTAACTTAGGATCAGCCTCTTTCCCGCTTTTCTGAAAATGAGGCAGCAGCAAATGGATGGAAGCCCAATGACCACATCACATCCTCACCTTTGGAAGGTGTCTAGCTTGGAGTTTCAAATTAGAAAGAGAATTGACTCACATGGGAGCATATTTTCTCTAACTTGAAAAAAATAAAGAACATCCCTTTCAGCCCCAATATATCTGTCAAGTGAAAATGGATGAAAATATCATGAAGATGATTGAGAGACAGATACGCCCAGACACCAATATCCACTAATAACCATATTACCTTAGAGGATTGAAACTTCAACATGGCCAGATTTTAAGGCACATTTTATCACCAAACCTGAGCTGGAGAAACAACAACAAAAAAGAGCTGGTCATGTTAAAATTATGACCAAGAGAGGTTTTCTTTCAGAATTTATTCTGTTGTTTGGAGTGGTGGTCAGAGAAGAATGTCGATGGGCAGGAAATAGGAGGAAGGCCTTCTATGATTTTGTGAATTTTTGTATTTATTACTTAGCTCCTGTATTAGCCAGGATAAGGTTGAGTATGCTGTTGGAATAATCCCCAAATCTCAGGGGATTAAAGACACAAAACTTTTTTGCTGCTGTATTACATGTCTCCCATTGGCCAGGAGGGGCCTCTGCTCCTTGTAATCGTTAAGGGTCCCAGTCTGACGGGGTAGCCATCATTTTACAACACTTCTAGCTTCACATGCGGTTTCAGAGTTGACTTTGGCAAGGTCATTGCTGCCCATATTCCACTGGCCAAGCAAGCCACATGGCCACACTTAGCCTCAAAGGGACAAGGATATGCACCTCTCATGTACCTAGAAGTGAGCCTGACTCAGGCATCCTTTCTATCCTGAATTGAGTTTTAAAAAGTCACGCGGAATAGAAAGAAAAAAACCCCAAACAGTATTTCTGCACTTCATCACAATAACCATTTTGTATCTGAGCTGGAGTTGAATAATAAATATTTACAATAGAAAGTTAACACTGCCTGTCTAAAGGGCTCAGATCTAAGATTTATGGAAATAATATGTTTGAGAAGAATTTACTGACACAATGCCTCCAATTAGTCAGGAATAGACCCCATGATAAAGCATATTGGTGACGACTCACCTTAAGTTAGTTCTGGTTGAGTGAAAAATGAAAATGCTCATGCTATATTTGTCACAGTGAGATGTGTGACCACAGAACCCACAGTCAGAGTTTCTGAGGCATTTTCAACATGCGAAATTGCATGAGGTTGGAAGCAGAGTTACTCTGTAAGACAGGTAATTTAACACTTGTTGGTCACTTTCAGACCATCAGCCACCCCCTTTAAAAGGTCAAGGTGCTGTGTTTGTTTGGATAACAAGTGATATTGGAAGTGATACTGAAAATTGGAATGACACAGAGAAAATTACCGTGGGCCCTGTGCAAGGATAACACACAAACTTGAGAAGTATTTAATACTTTGGGGCAAGATGAAAAATGCTCTGTGGATGGGTGGTGGTGATGATTGCACATCAGTGTAAATCAACTTAATCCCACTTAACTGTACACAGAAAAATGTTTATGATAGTAAATTTTATGGTTTATGTATTTTGCCATATTCAAAAATGTAAAATATCTCACTCATTTTATATTGTTTGAATTGAACTGATAGTATTTTGGATATGTTCATTAAATAAAATATATTATTAGCATTTTTTAAAAGCCAGCATGTTGCCTAAACCAAATTGGGCAGACATCTACTGTTGCTGTCACAGGCTGCATTTTATAATATTTATTTATATTTATCTAAAGGGCAGATGATAACTAGCCAATAATAACACATTTTATTGGCCGGGCGCAGTGGCTCACACCTGTAATCCCAGCACTTGGGATCCACCTGCCTCTCAGGAATGGAGGACTGATAAAAGGAGCAGGGAAAAGTTTAAGCCCAGACGAAAGATTTGGGGAACATGTTGTTTGTCTACTCCTTTTCTGGAGGAATCCTGCCCTCCAGCGCTACAGTATCAGTGAGCACATGCAGCACCCTTTCCTGTGAGTTCCAGGTGGTGCCTGTCCCTGGCTGTGGGATTTCCTCTTCACGCCTGCAGGCTTGGTGGAAACGCCACCTGCTGAGGGCAAGTGTCCCGGGTGGTGCAGTCTACCATCAGTTAGTGAGTCCATTCAACGCAGAGGAGCCAGTGGATTGGTGACACTCACAGGCCACCCCTTCAACCCCTGGCTGATAGAGGTGGCGAGAACAATAACAGCTTTGGTGGACAACCCACACAGGACTGGGAAGGGCTGGGATTGAGAGAACTCACACCTGCCTGCACTCCCGCACGTGCTCCCTCTCCACCCCTGCCTGCGCTCCTCCTGAAACGCAGTTCCCCAGATAACCACGTACTCATTCCCTCACCTCACTCAGGTTTTTTTCTTTTCAAAGATGTCTTCCTTAGCCACTGAATTTAATTTGATCCTCCATCTTCAACCTGCATCCCTATCTCTGTCATGCCTGCTCTTTTTTTTTCCCTAACGTACATTTCAGTCATGTATTTCCTTGTTACCCCTCTCCTCTTGCTAGCATGTCAGCTCCACAAGGGCAGGGTTTTTTGTCTACTGTGTTTACTACTGTAATCCCAGTGCCTAGAACAGTGTAGAATGAATGAATGATGATATGCATTGTCTAGCACAGAGCTGAGCCCTAAACTAAGTACTTAAATATTTCCATCCCTAATTTTTCCACTGAGCTGCAAACGTAGAGTAGTTTCAACTGCCAATCTGACAACCTCACTTGGCTAAGAAGAATGACAAACTAACCTGGCCTGGGGGAAACTCTGACTGGCACTGACCTTCTTCCCCTAATATCCCTGACTTGATCTCCCTCATCTCACTTAAGTTTCCATCATCCACCCAGACACCTCACCAAAAATCTAAGCATCATCCTTAATTCCTTTCCTTCCCATTCACTCCCATCCAATCCATCAGCAAACCTGTTGGCTTTATCTCCAAGATGAATTCCTACTGTGTCAACTTCACCTTATCTCCAGAAACTATTCTAGTCCAAGCCCAGCCATCAGAATTTCCTACCTGGGTTATGCATACTCTATTAATTATTCTTTTTGCACTCATGTCCTCCTATAATCCCTACCCTATAAAGCAGACAGAATGATCTTTTAAAATGCAAAGCAGATGATGTCACTTCCCTGTGAAAAATTCCTCCCAGGGTCACCACTGCATGTAGACTAAGATTTAGGCTCTTTCTTTGGTTTCCAATGTCCCACACGGCTGGCTCTGCCTCTCAAATAAACTCATCTGCTACCACACACTGGATCTCTTACCCTCCTATGCTCTATACTCCCCAGCATGTCCTCAGAGCAAGTCAAGCTCATTCCTGCTTAGGGACCTTGGCTCCTGCTCTTTCCGCTACCTGGAGAGCTGTGCTTCCACATCTTCACAAAGCGGTCTTCATATCAACGCCTCCTATCTTCACAATGCACCTTTGCAATGCTTCATATCAAATGGTACCTCCCCATCTAAATCCTATCACCTCCACCCTGGCCATTCTTTATCAAATCATCATCGTATTCTGTATCTTTGCTTCTTAGATTTTTAGCATGTGTTACTATCTAAAATCACCAGGTAGAATTGTTTACTTTTTAATTTTTCTCCTCCTGCCCATTCTCACCCTAGGTAGCATGTAAATTTCCTTCCATGTGAGAAAAATCCTTATCTGCATAGTTTACAGTTTGCCACTGGGATCCTAGTGCCCCGCACACTGCCAGGCTTGTCACAGGTGATCAATGAATATTTGTTACGTAAATGAACTCTTGTTGAGCTAAACAGAACTGCAGTAGTATCCCCATGTAATAGACACTTATGGATTTAAGTCATTTGCCCAAAGGTATGCAGCCAGTAAATGGCAGAGGAAACTAGGGTTCATAGCTGGGAGCCAGCGGCACCTGGCAGAACGTATTCTCTTGGTAAGGCTAAATTGTCAGGAGCATCTGACCTTAAAGACCTGAGGCTTAGACACGTGGCCAGTCACCTACCAGCCTGGAGCTTCAGAGAGCTAGTGACCAGTCAGGGAAGCCTGACCCTGAAGAGTGGGGTACCAACAGCGGGGGTGTCAAGAGTGATAGAGTGGGGTACTTTCAGAGACTTGCCAGAGGTCTCACTGGATAATTCATAGTGAAGCCCACCATAGGGGCACCAGGTTGGATAAAGGTAGAAATAAATTTGGCCACCAGAGTGAGGATTCCAGGGTAGCACTTCCCACTTCTGAAAGCCTGGCTAACACTGTCTGCTTCCTCGTCTGGCTTTATGGTAGTCACTCTCCTCTCTCTATTTAGAAGGCATCCCAGTCTTATCCTTCTGGGCAATTCATGCTCAGCTAAATTTCCAGCCCTGTGTCTCCTAATGACACCTGTGTCTTGGCATGAAACAAAGAGCTGATATATATTAAGACAGCTCTGTTAGTAAACTGTATGGTGTTTAACGAGCCAAGCGAAATCAGAACTAATAGTATTATCTGTCTGCTTAGCGCATGAATGTAATAGCATAATCTCATGCGAGGAGAAAACAGAGAGAGAGAGACAGAGAAACATCAGTTTAAAGGAGTCTTGTTTGACCTCCCCTTCATGTGCAACAGCTTCCTGGGTGTTCACATTGCTGGGTTCAAGTCTCCAAAATAGTCAGTAGGCAGAAAGTCTCCTCTGTTTGATAACAGTCCTAGATCTGTCAGTTGAGTTGCCAACCCTAATTTGTAAATTCTCTTCTGTAAAGATTGCACAATTGTGCTCATTTTCTGTTGACTGTGGGCTGGCTAATGGCTGCTAATGAGTCAGCTGCTAAGTGACTCACCATTGCATCAATAACAGAACAGATCCCTTCGTCCCTGAATCTGCTGGAAGAAAATGATGTCTTCCTTTGACAATGTGTCCCTTTTGGCCCCCACTGAGAACACATGACCTGATGTACTGTGTAAAGCATCCCATCCTTAAAGAGCCCACTCTATCAACTCAATGAAAACCAAGAGGAATATTCCAAGTTTCTGGTGTTTTTCTATTTTGGGTTTTTGTTTTCCTCACTGCAGAATGTTCCCACTTGCATTCTGTTTAGTAAACTAGAAAGTCTCATCTTTCTTCTCGTGTAAGGTGTGCTATTGTTGATGGTATTCTATGAGCTCTGGGTGACTTAAGGTGTGTCAGAATAGATTGGAAGGAGGAAAAGACAATGGTGAGTCAGGGTCTGGTTTATGACCAGATGCACAGTTGGCACTGGCAGGAAGACAGAAAATCAGGAATAACTGAACAATCAGCTAGCCTTGGGGGGATTTTTCACAATGCAATGGTTACTCAGCAACATAAATGTCCTAAGTGGTCCCCTCTCAAAGAAAACTCAGTACTGCATACACAAATATAAACTGGTAACAGTTTAAACAATAGTGCTCTAGGTATGACAAATAAGATGTTTCACCAGGCATGGTGGCTCACGCCTATAATCCTAGCACTTTGGGAGGCTGAGGCGGGCTGATCATGAGGTCAGGAGTTCAAGACCAGCCTGGCCAATATGGCGAAACCCCATTTCTACTAAAAATACAAAATTTAGCTGGGTGTGGTGGTAGGCGCCTGTAATCTTAGCTACCGGGGAGGCTGAGGCAGGAGAATGGCTTGAACTCAGAAGGCGGAGGTTGCATTGAGCTGAGATTAAGCCACTGCACTCCAGCCTGGGTGACAGAGCAAGACTCCATCTCAAAAAAGATGTTTCACATAATAAAAGGTATTCTCTAGCGAGGGTCCTTCTCAGTAATTTCATACATCATTTGAAGTGTGATTCACACATTTCTCAGGGTCCACCGGGAACAGGAAATGGGAACAGAGGAACCAGGAGCAGAGGACTCAAGGGAGGCATCAAGTTCTACCTCCAGAATTAGAACAGGAAAGAGAACAGAAAGCTTCAAACCCAGTTAATCCAGGCTGTACATGCTTCAGAACTGCACCAGCCCACTGCATCTGAGATCCCGAGACAAGCTGCCTCGGAACGAGCAAGAGTCCCCTGCTCCTTCCTTCTTCCATGAGGAGCTACCTAGTACCTGAGTACTGGCTACATACTCTCCAGGTGCAAGTGTGTCTTCAGACTTTCCACCTTCATAGGCCCAGTCCAGACCTTGTCATGTTATTACTTCTTTGTTATGGGGTACTTTGAAATATAGAACCATGCCTCTAGGTTCTAGGACACTGGTCTCTCCCCACTTCCTCTATGGTGGAACAACACTTTTGCTGCTGTGATACAGGTCACCCCCTCTTACAGGCTTACACACTCCCCTTTCCATTCCTTTCATTCCACTCAAGGAATTTTGAAACAAGTGATTTCTAACTAAAATATTCACCTACTTTAATAATTTCACAATAGTAACAAATGACTTGTTAAACATTCCAGTGTGTTGCAATATGGATGTGGAGGATGGCTCTTTTGGAAAAACCAACGAAGCTCAGAGATGTTTGTGACTTGCAGAAATGATAAGGACACCCAGGCCTGCTGACCCCCACCCAAGTGGCTTGTTCCTGAGCCTCATGGGTTGTACAGGACACTTAGATTGTGCAAATGCACAAATGCAGAAGTGGTGATGGACAGGAGCCAGTAGCCTGTACATTTTGTTACATTTTCAGCCTCTGAAAAGTCATTTTTCTGTCTTGTACTTCAGTGTCCTTTCTCTCAATTCCAGGCTGAACGCCCTTTACCTTCATCCCTGTGCTTGGATCTTTGTTCACTGCCTTCTCTGGGGTGAAAAGCTCTCTTCAGTCTTCATTGGCTTCAAGGCCTCGCAGGAGCACTACTTGCTTTCTGAAGCCATTTCCCATTTCACATTTTCTGGTGATCTCTCCCATCTCTCCTACAGCTATACCATCTCTATCACTCATTCAGGGCCTTCAAAATGTCCCTGATGTTGTGAAATCATCTTTAAAAATATTATCATGTCCTCTTGCTGGGATATACATTCCTTGAACAGGTATTGTGCCTTATACTATTAATTATTTTTTCTTTTATTAATTATTAATTTACTAAATAATGTATTATTCCAATCTACCAAAGATTTGAGATAGCTTACAAAAATAATATAATCTGAGAAGATAAAATGAGCGGTCAAGGTAGTTCACATGAAAGAGAACAAGAAAAGGAGAGGCGTTTTCACATCCCTAGCACCCTATACAGTATCTAATCCCACAAACTCACTACTTCTTTGTTGCTTCTAGGGAATCTATTGAGAAAACACAAAAGCAAAATATTGATCCATTCTATTTGTATATCACTTTACAATTTTTAAAAGATCTTTACATCATTGGGGCTAAGCATTCTTAGAAATACATTTTTGATCTTTATTTTATAAGTAAGAAAATTAAGACTCAGAGACGTAAAGTGACTTGACCAAGTTCACTGGCTGTTTAAGGTGGTCACTGTCACTGACACCCAGTTTTCTTGATTGAAAATGTAGTGCCCTATCTGCTGGAAGAACAAACCTTGTATAAAGATTAAGAGATGTGGGGAATGAGAACATTACTGGAAACCTGCACAGCGGGGTGATGCCAGCCATCCGGGAGACAGGGAATAATCAGTTATTGGGTGAGGACCTAATACAGATACCTCATATTTTTTCAAAATCAGGTCCTCTGAGTAAGAACTAATAATCCCTATAGAGGTCATTCATGGAGCAGAATCACAGAGAAACTGGGATGTGCCAGAACGAGGCTGAGGGGCTGAGGAAGTCTATGAAGAGCGACAGCTTAGGGCCATCAGAAATTCAGGCCATTTATTACCACAAGTTTGTAACCCATTGTCACTATTGGTTTTGCATTCAACCAATTTTATATTCAATTTTAGAATATAAGAAAGGAATGAAAAGGCTAACCAAAAAAGGCTAACAAAAAAAGCAATGAAAAGACTACCAAAGGTGCAATTCCTCACAATCCACTCTGAATAAAAGTGAAGTAGAGGCCAGGTGCAGTGGCTCGTGCCTGTAATCCCAGCACTTTGGGAGGCTGAGGCAGGTGGATCACTTCAGGTCAGGAGTTCAAGACCAGCTTGGACAACATGGTGAAACCCTGTCTCTACTAAAAATACAACAATTATGGTGGTGCATGCCTGTAATCCCAGCTCCTCAGGAGGCTGAGGCAGGAGAATCACTTGAACCTGGGAGGAGGGGGTCGCAGTGAGCCAAGATCAGGCCACTGCACTCCAGCCTGGGCAACTCAATAAGACTCCATCTCGAAAAAATAGAAAACAAAAAGAAACAAAAAAGAAAGTAAAGTAGAAAATGTAAGCTGCATCCATGATTTATCAATATGATGTTTTGTTTAGAAAACTGTTGCCAGTACCATGAAAGAGATATTTCCATCGGTATCTAAAAGAAAGCATTACTGCCAATATTGGGACAAAGATTTTCATAGTTTGGTGGAAAACCTTAATCTTTCTTTGGGCATTCTCCCTCCTAGTCTTATTAGATGAAGAAAGTATCTATTAACCATGCCTCCAGGCAGACCAAGCTTCCTTCGGAAGCCGTTTAACTCCCTATACCCTGGAAACCCATTATGCAGCAGGGTAATCATGCACCCAGTACTCCGTACCAGCTCCAAACCCTGCCACCATGCTCAAATCTTATCTGTCCATGGAGAAGTGGGCCCTAATGCTACCCACGGGACCACAGTGATCATTCTAAAATACAGCTCCTCAAAAAGCCCAGAAGCTCCTTGGGAAATAAAATAACATTTTTGAAACAGTCAAAAAAGTTCTTTTTTGAAATCAGAGAATGATTGAAATTTATTTGAATCAAGATCAGTAGAGTATTAGAAGCTGAATGGAGTGGCATGGGCCACCAGTGAGGGGCACTCTCTAGGAATTTAGAGAACTAGGGGATGAGACCGAGAGAAGTTATTAAGAAGGTGGCATGAAGAAATAGGGGCAGAGGCAGACCCACCTGTGCTAGGATTCCAGCCCCGTCCTGGCTGTATGTGTGACCTTGGAAATGTTACTTGGCCATTTCATGCCTCTGTTTCTTGATTAAACACAAATCACAGTTTAATGGCAGTTTCCGAAGAGGTGGCCAAGAGTAGCATGTATTTAGAAAACATTAAAAGACAGTAATATTAAACCAGTATGGGAGTTAGCTTCTAGTGACAGCTCTGGACTGCTGAAGCACTTATTTTTAGGCTTTTCTAAACCTTTGCAATTTATTTCAGGGGATTCAAGGAAAGAGCATGGATTTTCCCAAAGGGATGAAATGAGCTGCAAAGCATGAGTCATCACTTGACCTGTGTGATTGTCTCTTCTGACTGTTCAGTTAAGTGTTCCACAGGGCATTTCCTTACTTCCTGGCAAAGCTTACAGTTTTGGGAGTGGAAGAAACATCAGGGACTTCTTCCAGGAAGATTATTGGGTAACTATGACCAGGTGCATCCCAAGGTGACGGCTGCCCCGGGTGGAATGACTAGGTTCTGCATTAGTGCGGTGTTACTTGATGAGGATCAAGGGCTCCCAGACAGGCATCTGGGTGTGTGACAGAAGGTGGTGGCCCTCCCTGGAAGTATAACAAGGACATTGGGAAACTGGGAAATGAATTCCCTATTCTCAGCTCATCAAAGATGGTTACTTTAGGCTCTTCATGGAGCTGTCAGCACCCTCGGTTTAACTGTGCATCTTTGTCTGGGTACCTGAGCTGAAATGGAACCTGCTGGTCCAGCCGACTGCCTATCCCCTGCTTACTCAGATGCTTCAACAGAGGAGCCCGTGGGACTGGACAGATGCTCATTAAGTTGTCAGGGTCATAAACAGAGTCATAAAATGGCAGTTCAGACCAGATGAATAGCAACCCCACAAAATGCTTCTCATTCTGTATCTATTAGTACAATATGAGTTTTTTTGTTTTTGTTTTTGTTTTTTTTTTTTT
>NW_016107357.1:13533179-13537454 GCF_001604975.1 Cebus imitator
GCCTTCCAGGCTCAAGTGATTCTTCTGCCTCAGCCTCCCAAGTAGCTGAGATTATAGGCACGTGCCACCACGCCCAGCTATTTTCGTATTTTTAGTGGAGAGACGGGGTTTCACCATGTTGGCCAGGCTGGTCTTGAACTCCTGACCTCAGGTGATCCACTCACCTCAGCCTCCCAAAGTGCTGGGATTACAGGCATGAGCCACTGCACCTGGCCTACAATATGAATACAATACATATTTCTACTCCTAAATTTCTATATATCACAGAGAAAAATCAAAGCACAACAGAAAAACAAAACAAAAAACAATGCAAACAGACAAATAATATAAAGCACTTTCCAAATACTATTTTTCTTACTTCAACCACTGCTGTATTATTTGTCCTCATTGAAATGCTCATTGTTTTTCTTATTTCACTTAGGAATTGTCTCCTTTGGCTAAATGGATAGCTATCATGGCCTCACCTTTTAATAGCTCGATAATTTTGGTCATTCTTAAGAGATACGGGTGCAATGATATGTAGACTTTTTAAAGTTATCTAAATTTCTGTTGTGGAAGATTTCATATCCTGTGCTTTTATTATTATTGCTTGATGAATTTCTTAGCTATTGTCAGATTTCTTTCTCTAATCATGCATCTACGTTCGAAATGTCCTGGTATTTTCCTCATATCTCACATTCCTCGAGCCGCATTCTCTTACCCTTCTTTGAGCCGTCAGTGAGTGTTGCAATCTCTCCCATCCCAAAACCAGAGCACCTCTGGGGCAAACAAATGTTTTCCCATGTTCTCATGGTGTTCCCAAACAACTTCTTCCCACTCCCTTATATGTGTATAGTTTCTTCTTTTAAAAAACTAGTCATCTTGATTTATTACTTATTAAACTTTTTAATCTTCAGAATTTACCATTTTAATGGTCTCTGCTTTGATGAAAGCCACATTTCACTGTTATTTTTACATAAGTAAAAGACAGTGAAAGGATTTTTCTCAAATATAACTCAAATATTAATTAAAATTTAGGCAAAAATATCTATTGCAACAAAAATACAGAAGTTACATCAAAATGGCAACCACCAGCTTATACCCCATTTATTTTAAGCAAAAAAATTAGTACGTAAAAATTTTAAGATAGGGGCCAGCACCCCATGTGGCAATCCATTGTTGTGAGACTTGATTGACATCACATTATTTTATAATGCTTTGTGGAAATAAATATTAACATACACAAGGCATGATCCCTTCCATTCACTTTTTCCTGAAACTGGTTCTGTGGGTTGCAACTGTTGATTTAGTTACATTATGTCCCTTATTGCAGTGTTCCTAAGTTCTCTCGCTCTTTTTCCCCTGTCTCTTTCTCTCTTCCTCTTCTGTTTTTCAGGCTTTGGCTTTCTCTCTTTTTCCTTCAATGCAAACACAGTTCTGGAAAAGACCAGCTTGGCTTCACAAAATGATTGTCATTCTTTCTCATTTTTCTTTCTCTTGGGACATACACAATTAGGATTCTAAAAATGTAACACTGTGTACCTCTGCCCATTCAAAATGTCTGAGAATATCAGAGCAAGCTGAACCGCTCATGAGACACCGCTTAAATGACTTGATATACTGACTGTGACATCTTATTATTTAATTTCCATGTGCTCATATCTTCCCCAGTAGATTGTAACTTTCTGGAGTCTGCAGCCTATTAATCTTTATAAGCACCTCCCACCCAAAGTGTAACACAATGTTTTACACTTAGATGCTCAGTATGTCTTTATTGAAGGAATAGCTATCCCACTTAGCTGCAATTCTCTTCAAATCCAGGTGGACATTTTCCAGTTTCAAGACCTATATTCTTTGATGCTTTAATCTATAGCCTTTGCCAAATTCTCTCCTTATAAAATAGTGATAAATCAACGTTTCCCCTGCCAATATTTCACTGGAAAACATGATCTAGGTAACGACGGGTTAGCAGGCTGTGGGGGTGTAAGACGCTGCAGCATTTCCCAGCTATTCTCTAGAAAACCTGCTTCAGAGCTCTCCCAGAGTATGCCATTATTACTTCCTTGCCAAAACCTGCTTTCGCTTCTTCATTCTAGAAATTGGGATCATTCTGGATAGATCGTTAGGCATATGACCTGGATTCATTATCACCCATCTTACAATTTCATCTAATTGTGATTACATTTTAATTTTTTATCAAAACAACACAGAAACTGTTAAACAAAAACACTGTTTTATTATAGGACTTGTAATAAAAGAGCAGTTCCCTCACCACACTTTTCTGTTTCCCAATTCCCACACCTTAAGTGGCATCACTTTTAACTCTCTCAGCTATGTCTTGTAATTTATACCTTGTTATTTCAAAACAGCATCTTGCCTTTGTTCTGAACGCTCTAACAAAATGCCATAGACTGGACGACTTATAAACAACAGAAATTTGTCGTCCACCATTCTGGAGCTGAAAGTCCACGATCAAGGCTTCCTCAGACACCATCTTACCCCAGACTCACATGGCTGAAGGCGCTAGCTAGCTCTCTAAGGCCTCCTTTAGAAGGGCACTAATATCACTCAGGAAGGCCTTACCCTCATGACCTAACCACATCCCAATGATTCCACCTCCTAATCACTTTGGGGGTTAGGATTTCAACACATGAATTTTGTAGGGAACATGAACATTCAAAACATAACAGATTTTTTGCCCCTGAGGTGGCGCCTCTCTCTGTCGCCCAGGCTGGAGTGCAGCGGTGCAACCTCAGCTCACAGCAGCCTCCACCTCCCAGGTTCAAGCAATTCTTCCTCAGCCTCCAGAGTATCTGGGACTACAGGCGTGTACCACCATGCCTGGCTAATTTTTTATTCTTATTTTTAGTAGAGATGGGGTTTCACCATGTTGGCCAGGCTGGACTTGAACTCCTGACCTCGTGTATTATTTCTATGGCACGTTCTTCCCCTTCACTTTCTAGCTTTTCCCTTTCTGGAATGTCTACTAGTTAGAGATTAGATCTCCTGGGTGAACCCTCCATTTTATTTATTCTCTCTCAGTTTCCTTGTATTTGTCTTTTAGTTCTAACATTTGGAGACCATTCCTTGCTTTATTTTTTAATCAACTTATTAATTTAGAAAAACCTACGTTAACATATTTTACTTTTCAAAAGCTCAGTCTTGTTCTATGAATCTGAAAACATCTTTTCTTGCTCTATGGTTGCAATATATTCTCTGCTTTCTTTGAGGATAAAAATTATATACATTTTGAAGGTTTCTTCTCCTTGTGTTTCTCTGTTTCCTATTTTAGATGGTGTCTCCTACTATGTTGCCCAGGCTGGTCTCAAACTCCTGGGCTCAAGCAATCTGCCTCAGCCTTCCAAGTGGTTCCATGCCACTGATTGTTATCTTTCATGGTAGAGACTTTGCTCAGATGTCCAGTAAACCTTGTCTGCCTTTTTATATTTAAGAGAAAGGAATTAAGAAGTTGAAGGCAAACTCTGTATGTGGAGGGAGGATCTGTTGGCAGGTGGGTTTTACTATCAGAAAGCCAACTTTTTCCCTGGAAGACACCAAAACGTCTATACATGTAGGTTGTTTTCTACGTGACCATCTTTCTTTGCTTCTTTTCTTTCCTGCCTTCTTTTGGATTGATCGCGTATATGTTATGATTCTGCTATGACTGCTCAAGTATTGGCTCATGGAGTAGACTTCTTGTTTTACTTTTCTATAAGTTGCTTTACGTCCTAAAATATACATCTTTGATTTATTACAGTCTATCTTCAAGTAATATTAGACAGCTTCCTGAGCAGAATTTTGTTCTATCCTTAACATTATTTCGTTTTTTCTTTTTCTTTTTCTTTCATTTTTTAAAAAAGATGGAGTCTTGTTATATACCCAGGCTGGAGTGCTGTGGTTATTCACAGATGTGGTCACTGTGCACTGTGGCCTTAAACTCCTGTGCTCAAGCGAGCCTCCTGCCTCAGCCTCCCAAGTAGCTGGGACTGTTGGTGCGGCAATGGTGCTCAGATGAGTTCATTTGCTTTTACTGAGTTCATTTTTTCCCCCTGATAAATGTATGAAAACTCTGAAATTCTCTCTGGGCATGCTTTTATTATGTCCCTTTAATTTTGACAAGTAAATAACTCACTGTAATTCAGTTCTATGTATTATAGCATTTATTATGATTTATCTTGATCTCAAGTGTTTAGGATAGTTCTTTTTTTTTTTTTTAGTTAGTTTGTACAATTTAGTTTAGGTATTTAATTTAGTTTACTTATTAGCTAAGTCATTTAGTTTTATTTGTTTAGCTCC
>NW_016107357.1:13537764-13539336 GCF_001604975.1 Cebus imitator
CCTGAGTAGCTGGGATTACAGGCATGCACCACCATGCCCAGCTAATGTTTTGTATTTTTAGTAGAGACGGGTTTTCACCATGTTGACCAGGAGGGTCTCGATCTCTTGACCTCGTGATCCACCCGCCTCGGCCTCCCAAAGTGCTGGGATTACAGGCTTGAGTCTTATACTATTTTCATTTGGAATTTATTGATGCTTATTTTATGGCTTCATACATGCCCAGTTTTTCCTGACTATTCCATTTTCACTCAACAGAGAATGTTTTCTACATCTGTTGAGGGTAAGTATGTACACATAGTACTTATACATTAATCTTACTGATTGTACTATTCAGATTCATCTATTTGTTAATTTTTTAATGAATATTCAATGCCCACTTTTTTGCTGCACACTGTTCTAGGCATCTGACATACAGTGGTAAACAAAATTCCTGCCTTTCATGGAGGCAGTATTTCGCTGGTGCTGATAATAAATTAGTAAGCAACACATTACCTCTTACACACATATATATGGTAGTGATAACTGCGATGGAGAAAAATAAAGCAGAATAAGGGTGGTAGAGAATTTAGGGCACATGTGGTCAGGGCTAATTCATGAAGGGTAGGTTAGGAAAACTTCTCTGAAAAAAATGATAATTAAACAGATCTTTTATAGATGTATTTGTTTATTTTTCTTTGCTTGACCTGCTAGTTTGAAATGGTCTATTAGAAATCCCCAAATACAATTAGTGCTCTTTCCACCAGTATCTAATGTCCCTTTTTGACCAGTATATTATTTTTGTCTCAAGTTCTATTTTGTCAGATGTTAAAATTTGAATACCATGTTTGTTTTGATTCATATTTATATATTTTTCTCAATCTGGGTCAACTACTTGGGTTTGAATCTCAGCTCTGCCACTTACTACTAGTTTTTTTAAAATGTTGGAATGATTATATAACCTTTATGCTTCAATTTCCTTATCTAGAAAATGGGGATATTAATAGTAACTAAATTATAGTATTGTTATGAGGATTAAATGAGTTAATACTTGTAACAGGCTTAGAACAATACCTGGCACATAGTAAGTGCTACAAAAGTTAGTAACTGTAGAAAAAATAAAATCTTTTGTTTCAAATCTTTCTGTTTTCTTTTGTTTCAAGTTTGTCTCTTGTAATAGCATATTAGGTTCTTCTACTTTTTTAAATCCAGTGTTATCCAGTGGGTGTTTTAAAATCCATTTACATTTACTCTAATTACTTTTATTGTGATAAAAAAAATATTTCTGCCATCTTATATAACATATTCCATTTACTATACCTTTTAAATTTTTTCCCTTCATTTCTTATATTTCATTGGATAGATGACATTTTTCTCCCAGCTCAACATAAACTATTAATGGCACCCAACTTTTTGAGAAAATACGTCCTTCCCTTTTCCTAATCTTTCTGCTATTTCTTTTCATTCTCTGGTATACACATTTTGTGTCCTCTCTTATGAGTGGTTATGTATGTTTTGATTCTCATTCTCATAACACATCCTCTTTATCACTTGCACTTCTGCATGGTACCTTTACACAACCATGGCTTTGACTCC